>NC_037688.1:58368005-58686508 GCF_003255815.1 Theropithecus gelada
GACTGAATTATACTGGATCTAGCCATGCCTGAAGCCATTATTACACCTTGAACTTTTTTAGATAATTGAGAACGTTTTTGCTTATGCCAGTGCTTGAATGGGTGTCTGTCACTTGCAAATAAAAGAACTCTAAAGCACTAGGCAAAGAAAGAGGAAGTAGAAAGTTCTGTGAAGAGAGATTAACCTTTCTCCATCTGGGACTTGGCAGATCTCATATGGGTTTTGTGATTGAATTTCACTTCAGCGTTTTAGAACAAAAGGAGTAAGAGTGGCTGGAGTTTAGACAGGGCTGGCCTAGAGAGGTCTGAGAGAGGTGAAGGCCCCATCCAGGACTCATCTAGAAACAGTTATCTCCTTTAGGTGAGGCCACTTCCGTGCAGCTTTGCAAATTTCCACAACCAGAAGCATGTTTTTCATACGCCTAGATAAAGAAAATGTGGTACATATACACCATGGAATACTATGCAGCCATAAAAAAGAATAAGACTATGTCCTTTGCAGGAACATGGATGGAGCTGGAGGCCATTATCCTCAGCAAACTCACGCAGGAACAGAAAACCAAAATACCACATGTTCTCGCTTATAAGTGGTAGCTAAATGATGAGAACACATGGACACATAGTGGGGAATAACAGACACTGGGGCCAACTTAAGGGTGGAGGACAGAAGGAGGGAGAGGATCAGAAAAAATAACTGTTGGGTACTGGCCTCAGTACCAAGGTGACAAAATAATCCATACAACAAATGCCCATGATGCAAGTTTACCTATATAACAAACCTGCCCATGTACCCCAATTCTAAAATAAAAGTTTTAAAATATAAAATAAAGAAATATATTTTTTAAAAGAATCATGTTTTTGCCTTCTTCTCAGATAAGCTGAACATAGCTGTCTCTTTTCTCTCCTTCCCTGCTGCCAACCTTCTAGATGGTTACCTTTGCCAAGCCCTTGAGACTCTAATACTGAAAACTGAGCCTCCAAATGCTTCCACAGAGTTGAGCCCAAATCACCTTAGAGTATGGACTCAGAGACAGACCAATTATTTTGTGGGCATGTTCTTTCCAAAGCACTCTTGCTGGTGTTCCTGTCTTTGGTCTTCACACGGGGCAAGGGATCCAGACAGTAGTGGGCTGGGATATGAGAGTAGGAAACCTGGAGGATAGTACTGGCTCCCTCTATGTGCCCCTGAAGATAACCTTGAACCTTTCTTTTCTTTCTTTTTTTGTTTTTGTTTTTGTTTCTGTTTGTTTGTTTGAGACAGAGTCTCTCTATGGCCAGGCTGGAGTGCAGTGGTGTGATCTTGGCTCACCGACTTCCAGCGATTGTCCTGCCTCAGCCTCCTGAGTAGCTGGGACTACAGGTGCGCACCACCATGCCCGGCTAATTTTTGTATTTTTAGTAGAGACGGGGTTTCACCATGTTGGCCAGGATGGTCTCGATCTCTTGACCTCATGATCCACCTGCCTCGGCCTCCCAAAGTGCTGGGATTACAGGCGTGAGCCACCACGCCCGTCCACCTTTCTGAGACTCAGTCTCTTTACTTGTCATCTGCCAAACAGGGTTGCTTTCACCATCTTTCTCCTTTCTAGTTTTTCTACACGTGTTTCCTGTGTTCACTCTTGGACACCTTGGATCAAAGCCCTTTCTGAATTACATACAGTTCTCTACATGCTCTCTCCCAGTTCCCATGCTCAGATACAACGTAAAGCATCCCACAGTGCCCACCCCCGCCACAGCAGCAGCTTTGCACTTGAACTTCTCAGGTGCTTTCAGGGCTACAGGTAGAAGAGGCTTGGGCTGCATCGATTCTGGTAATTCAAGAAGGCTCATGTCCCACGGTGGGTCATGAGGAACCCCAACCTCACAGCCCTGTGGAAAAGCCAGTGGAGAGGGTTCAGGGAAAATGTTTTGTTTGGCCCTGAGACAGTGGACCCAGAACCTTTCAAAAGAAAGGGCAATTATTGCTCCCAAGTTCTTAAGGAGATGACGAAGAAAGTGGGGCACATGTGAGGGGAGATTTTGAGGTTACTAAGGTGACAGTGCTCTGTCTTGGAAGCAAAGCATAGGAGGCCACATGAATTCTACACGAGGTGGTCTGGAGGTGTGCTTGTTAGATTGGAAGATATCCCATTTAGAATTCTGCATCTGCATTTATAATTAAGGGTACTTTCGTGATTTTGTTGTTGACTTTGTTTTTCCTTGGTGACCTGAAAATATGATCCATTTGGTCTACATGTTTCCTCCTATTTTTTTTTTAATAAAGATCGGGTCTTGCTCTGTTGCCCAGGCTGGAGTGCAATGGTACAATCATAGCTCACTGTAGACTTGAACTCATGGGCTCAAGTGATCCTCCTGCCTCAGCCTCCCAAGTAGCTAGAACTACGGGCACAGGCCACAATGCCTGGCTAAATTTGTTTTTTGTAAAGATGGAGTCTTGCTGTATTGCCCAGGCTGGAGTGCAATGGTGTAATCATAGCTTACTGCAGCCTCAAACATCCAGGCACAAGCAATCCTCCTGCCTCAGCCTTTCAAGTAGCAAGCACCAGCATGCCTGGTTACTTTTTTTTTTTTTTTTTTGTAGGATGGGGTATCTCCATGTTACCCAGGCTTGTGTCTAACTCCTGTCCTCAAGCAATCCTCCCACCTTGGCCTCACAAAATACTGAGATTACAGGCATGAGTCACTGCACCCAGCCTATTTCGCATATTTCTAAATGATTAATCAGAACAGACACTGTGTTCTGATCACAGTTACATCCTCAATGCCTAGAACAGGATCTGGAACACAGTAGGTGCTCAATAGCCACTTTCTGGATTGATGGATGAATGGAGAAAGGAATGGAGGGGTTTTCAATAGACATCCAGGTGTCTAGCTTCTTTTTAGACATCTGAAAAATTGGGGGGAAGAAAAACAGTAAAACAGCGAGCTGGGGCTGAGGAGCAGCTGCCTCTTGAAACGGGAGCTGTTCTCTCCAGTTTACCATGCTCCTCACCACTCCTTATTGCCTTATGTTGGGTCCACTTCATTTCTATCGATCTTCTGCCAGCACAAAGGCATTTAAGTTCCTTGACCACGATCAAAGCTGTCATGGGAATTTTCCACGTTAAGTCAGCCCTAGTCCCTAAAGAGAATGCAGGCAGAAGAGTTAGAATTATCGCTCTCATTGTTGGTCCCTTTGGCATTCCTCCCAAGAGAGACGGGGCCTCATTTCTGCCAGTGTCTGAGGGCCACGGAAGGTCAAAATGTCACAAGCCCATCCTACATCTTCCTCTTTCTTTGCTTCCAACATTCCCTAAAGGCTGAACATGAATCTGTCAAAATTCAAAAGAATCCAGTTCAGTTTTTCTAGTAAGCTCTCCGGCAATTTTTTTCTCCCCAAATGCTTTATAAATGCAAAGTTTATTATTACTTCATATTCCCTGGGCCATTGCCTGTAAGGAATCAATGTGGAAAGAAAGCATGCAGTTGATTTAGCTGATCAGTAAAATCAAACAGTTTCACGCTAAGTTAGTCAAAGACCTTAAAGTATTCTTTTTTTTTTTTTTTTTTTTTTTTTTTTTTTGAGACGGAGTCTGGCTCTGTCGCCCGGGCTGGAGTGCAGTGGCCGGATCTCAGCTCACTGCAAGCTCCGCCCCCCGGGTTTACGCCATTCTCCTGCCTCAGCCTCCCGAGTAGCTGGGACTACAGGCGCCCGCCGCCTCGCCCGGCTAGTTTTTTGTATTTTTTAGTAGAGACGGGGTTTCACCGTGTTCGCCAGGATGGTCTCGATCTCCTGACCTCGTGATCCGCCCGTCTCGGCCTCCCAAAGTGCTGGGATTACAGGCTTGAGCCACCGCGCCCGGCCTTTTTTTTTTTTTTAACGGAGTTTCGCTCTTGTCGCCCAGGCTGGAGTGCAATGGCACAATCTCGGCTCACTGCAGCCTCCACCTCCCAGGTTCAAGCGATTCTCCTGACCTTGAAGTATTCTGAACAGTCCCACCCCTTCAGAGGGAACTCACAGTGGATGCAAAACGGGGGTGCTTGCTAACCAAAACACGAACTGAGATCTAAAGGATACAGACCTACTGAGATCATAGGAAAACCATTAGGCATGGGTCTTATGGGCAAACCATCAGTGGCTGGAAGGCACTGAAGTGTTGTTGTTAACAGAATGGATTTCTAGGCTAAACAGAACCAGACCTAAGGTCTGGTCCTGCAACTTACCATCTAAAAGTTCTTCTCTTAGCCTCAGTCTCCTCATCTACAAATGCCGATCATAAATTACTATCTCTTCAATTTAAATAAAGATTAAATAAGGATTGTGAGGTCTCAGAATTAAGTTCAACACTGAGCAGGGCATCCGGCACATAGTAAATGCTCAATAAAAGTTAGCTATGCTATTTTAGCAGAGAAATGGTATAAAAGTTTGTTCTAGATCAAGTGAATTTAACTCATGCCTGTGCTCAGTCATACATAGACTGTTCTGGTCTACCTCCCACATGCAGAGGTTCTGCTAAGTCTCCTCAGTAACAAAGTGGCCTCGGTAAACTGTAGTTGGAGAAACATACACGTAAATAATAAATGCCAGATTATTTTGCAAATGCTTACGAAGGATGGTGAAAGCCCACAGGGCAGAATTACTCTGCCAGGGGGAGTATCCAGTGTTCAGGGAGGTGAACACTGAGAGATTAGTGGTTGTTTGGGGCTTGGAGTCGGAATAGGGATTGATTGACAGAATGGCATGAAAGATCTTTTGGGGGAGAAGGTAATGTTCCAAGTTGGATTGTAGTGATGGCTGCACAATGATGTAAATTTTCTAACAACCCTGGAATTGTACATTTAATGCAGTAAAGTTTTTATGACATATAAATTATAACCTCGATTAACTTTTTTTTTAACGGTGCCATTTCAATCAACCCTTCAGGATGGTTGATGTTCACTATACAGATGGGAAGGATTTGGCTTCTGCCCAGACAGAGGGTCTGGCATAGGAGCGGAGGCAGAGAAGGGGTAGAACTTGCCTGAGAGGGATCAGCAACATTGCAGGTAGAAGGAGAGACACAAGTGTGAGTGAAAGGACGGTGGAGGCATTCCACCTAGTGTCAAGCCACGAGGCATGGGGTTTCCAGGCACAGGGGCACTGCTGCACTACCCCACCCTCAGCGACATTGGCCCTCTGCTATTAGACTCTATCTCCTGTGCTAATGGAGGGCTTTGGCTTTGCGAAAGACACATCCGCGCTTACGGTTTGAAACCACAAATCCCCTCATAGGACATGAGAGCAGAGTGAAGTGTTTGATTTCTCTGATGTTTCCCGAGTCAAAGCCTCCCCTTCACTGGCACTTAGGGGATTTGCAGCTTCTTTGCTGAGACGACACGAGAGGTTTCTCTGCTTAATCCCCAGATCTTTAGAGTTGGGGCTGCATTGGGTTTGGGTTTCAACAGCGTTTCAACAGCGTCGCGGCGTGATCTGTGACACTGAGCTTCAAGCTCTCTGCGCAGGGAGCGAGCTGGGGAAAAATCAAGGTGCCCAGAAAGCTTTTAAAGATGAGAAAACTGAGGCCAAGAGCAGCACCTTTCCGGGTTCCTGGCCAGGTCACTGTTTCCCTTCAAGCTGCCCCCACCTTCCTCTTTAACAGGCAGGGTTAGAGTCTGTGACCTAATGTTGCTGGCTGATGATGACTGGATCCCTGGCACCAGCTGGGCCAATCAGAGGAGCTCTTTACAGAGCTCAGAACCAAGGAGAAGAATGTTAATTCATCTAGGATGCTCACTGAACCTTAGCCCATGTAGAAGTAGGAGCTGAGTGTACTGAAAACATTTACACCAGCCTGGAGAGAGAAAGATGCCGTTGATTTCCAACCTCCACTCTGACTGCTGTCTGGTACCTGCATTTAGCCCTCTGTGAGGCTGAGTCCACTTTGCTCTACCCGTGGGATTTATTACATGCCCTGTATGCTTCCAAGAAATTCCTAATGTTACTTAAGCAAGATGAAAATGAATACACTTGTTATCAAAGCACCCTGACGGAGTCAGAGGGTGGCTAGCCCAAATCACAATGTAAAATTGGCACCAGAACCCTGCTGCCCTGCCAGACCAGGGGGCTTGATGTTCATGACCCAAAACCACAGAGGTTAGTGACTCATCAGTCCAGGCACCAACACAGATATCAGGTGATTGTTTCCAGAAGCAAGTGCACTTCAAATCCAGCCTGAGAAGGGACTGCATTTTATAATAGAGGAGAAAGTTGTAGTGAAGAAACTGCACATGCTAAGACAAGCCAGGAGAAGCAAGTAGAGGTCATATTTGTGGGACTTTACAGCCATTGCAAAGATTTCAATTTTGCTTAAATGGGGTAATATATGAAAATGGGTTAAAATGTGTAAAACACTTAGGGTAGTACCTGGTATACAACAAGTACCAATTACCACTAGTAAATAATAGTTAATATTATTACCCTGAAGACAATAGACACCTAAAGGATTTCTAGCAGAGCTATAGCATCAGTTTTGGATTTTCAAAGGTCCTCCAGATGTGGGGAGGAAAATGGATTGGTGCAGAGCCTCAGAGGACAGAGGAGGTAGATGAAAGGCTGTGTCCATCTTTAAAAAGAGAGGGGCTATTATTTTTTAGCTAGAGTGGTATCAGTAGATATACAGAAAAGCTAACAGATTAAAGAGATATTTAAGGGGTAAAATTGTCAGGACTTGGTGACAGATTGGCCATACGGAATAAATAAACAAGCAGCTCCAAGACAAATCTCAGAATTTGGACTGAACAACTAAACAGCTCTTTATGTCATTTAACTGAGACAGTGGACTCAGTTGCATGGGAAAGGTTGTGAGTCTAGTCTTTGGGTGTGTGGAATGCAAGGTGAATGTAAAACAGCCAAGTGAAGATGTCAAGTAAGCATTTGAATATTGATGGCCAAAGCACAGAGGAGAAACCTAAAAATGAAACCTTTTGAGTCATCATTGTTCTGAAATTGAAGCCACAGGTAGGCATGAGATGCTCCAAAGGGAGTATCCAGGGTCACAGTCCCAGAAAATGCCAATGGGATCCACTTAAGCATGATGGATGTTACAGCTCACCAAGAATGCTCCCCACAACCCAATGCCTCAAGCCCAGCTCAGTAAATATTGACTTATTGGAAAAAACAAATCAATCAATCAATTCATGAACAGGATTGAAAGCTAGAGCTGCACATCAGATCTTTCTATGCAGGCAGTGAGAGGGGACAATGGCCTGCCACCAAATTTTATTTCCTGAATTCTAGACTCTCTTTCACACACACACACACACACACACACACACACACACACACATATATATATATATTTTAATTTGGAGGGAAAATGTAGAGCCAGAAGTTGCAGGTAAATACAGTATAATGAAGCCTCATCCCCCAAAACAAACAAACAAAAAAGCTAATTTAGTCACAGAAACCTGTTCACTCCTATTCTGCCAACATTCCCTCCTTTTTGATAGATGCCTCAAGTGTCAGGCAATAGAACTTCCTGGGGTAGTCTCTGTTAAGTAGTCCTAGAAACGCTTGACAAGCCAAGCCCTGAGCGTGCCAGCTTGGACATTGAGAAACAGAAAAGAATAAGGCGATCGTGGCCGAGGGCGTGCATTTAATAACTTTGTTTAATACAAAGTATAGCCTTGAGTATTGTGGGTGTCTTCCAATTAGCATCAGCTTTTCCTCCCAATTCAAAAACCTCACAAGAAACCCTGCAACCTCTTCAGAAGTTCCAGAGAAGAGAAAACTACAATTTGAACAGGGTCATCCTAGAATGTCTTGTTTGAAATTCTCTCTGTATATGGATTTGTAAAACAATGGCTAAAAATGGAAGAAGCAAGAGTAATAAAAACAAGGTTGGTAAACTTTAAGGAGTAGAGGAAGAAAACCTAATTTCTAAGGGTAACTGCTGTGCTCATCAAACAACTGTGTTTTCATCAGATAAGTTTATATTATGTTCTAGATGCTTGCCGCTCCAACAGCCCCTTCAGAGGAAAAC
This sequence comes from Theropithecus gelada, assembly GCF_003255815.1. Classification (NCBI taxonomy): domain Eukaryota; kingdom Metazoa; phylum Chordata; class Mammalia; order Primates; family Cercopithecidae; genus Theropithecus; species Theropithecus gelada. The sequence continues at coordinate 58,376,005 of NC_037688.1, forward strand.
TGACCAATGGCCCTGACCTTCTGCCATAGCTGAGTGAGCCAGGTTGAGGCACACAGCTCAAGAAAAGGCATTCGATATGGCAAAGGTTCTTAAAGGTTGACGGACACAAGAAGCATCCGAAAAGCTTAAGGCACAGCTTCCTGGGACACATGCTCAGAGACTGGAATTCGGTAGGTTTAGGTGCATCCCATGAATTTGCATTTCTAACAAGCTTCCAGTAATTCTAATGTTGCTGTCCCCAAGACTAGTGTAAGCATATGGCTTGACAGCTGTTATCTCTGCAAGGGCAATGACACTCAGGTATCCAATGTGCCTGGAACAGTGCCAAGCCATAGTAACTGCTCAACAAATCTCTGTTGAATAAATAATCCTCTCTCTTGAGGAGTTCCAATATTTAGTGCTGACCAGTGTCTTAGTCAGTTCAGGCTGCTATAACAAAATAGCACAGCCTGGGTAGCTTGTAAACAGCAGAAATGTATTTCTCATAGTTCTGGAGGCCTGGAAGCCCAAGATCAAGGGGTCAGCAGATTCAGTGTCTAGGGAGGATCTGTTTACCGGTTCACAGATGATGTTTTCTTGCTGTGTTCTTACATGGTACAAAGAGCAAGGCAGCTTTCTGGGGACTCTTTGCTAAGGGTACTAATCCCATTCATAAAGGCTCTACCCTCAGGAGCCTTAATCAACTACCAGTGGCCCCACCCCCTAATACCATCACACCAGGGATCAGGTTTCAACCTATAGATTTTAGGGAGACACAATTTTCAGACCATAGCAGCAGTTAGCAGAAGAGAGAAAGCCAAATGTCACAAAGAGAGAAGGCAGTAGGAAGAAGCCATAAGTTAGCCTGTGGCCATTAGCTTGTTCTAGCCATGAGTGAGTCAAAACTTAGAAGACACCAGGTGCCATGGTTCACGCCTGTAATTGCAGTACTTTGAGAGGCCAAGGCAGGAGAATCACTTGAGCCCAGGAGTTTGAGACCAGCCTGGGTAACATGGCAAAATCCCATCTCTACAAAAAAATACAAAAATTAGCCAGGCAAGGCAGCATACACCTGTAGTCCCAGCTACTTGGAAGGCTGAGGTGGGAAGTTTGCTTGAGCCCGGGAGGTTGAGGCTGCAGTGAGCTGTGATTGAGAGACTGTATTCCAGCCTGGGTGACAGAGCAGAACCCTGTCTCAAAAAAAAAAAAAAAAAAAAAAAAGGACTTAGAAGAGAAAAATTAATCAATTAATCAATGGTACCCAGGCTAGTGAGCAAAGGCTAAGGTTTGTTGGGTTCCTTTACATCCAGAGAACTAGAAGAGGCACCAAAAAGTTGTCCTGCTGATGAACTGACAAGAAAACCGTATTGCACTAGCTTCTGCTCTTTGAAAATCCTTCAGTCTCCATAAAGGAACATAATGCTGCTTTCTGCCTTCCTTCTTTCTCCATTTCCTCACCATTCTCCCCTCCTGGTAATGAGAAAAGGCCTCCTATCAACTCAACTTAAATCTGATTTCCAAGCCTGACCTCGTGGCTTGTTTCTTGGCCAATAAGGAAAAATCATTAAAATCTCTGAATCACACATTCCTCATCTATGAAACAGATAGGATTATCCCCTTACAGGAATAATGGATAAACTTAAAATTGCCAGATACACTAACTGACACATAGTGAGAGCTCAGTAAATTTGTATGGATGCTGAATCTCTTTCCTCAACTTTGGGCAACCTTGGGAATTTGAGACTGTATTGTAATTAACACATCATTCCATCCATTCATTCTACAACTGTTCTTTGAGCATCAGCTACGCATGGAGCCCCATTCTGGGCACTAGGGACATAGTAGTAAACAAGAGAAACAAAGACCTCTGCTCTTATGAAGCTTACATTAAAGTGGGGAGAAAATAAATACGACAAAGATTATGGTAAAATATACAGTGTTATTAAATAGTGTTATGTGTCCCAGATAGAGTGTCAAGAGGAGTGGGTTACAGTTTCAGATACGACACCCCAGATAGGTATGACTACATAAACAAAGACATAAAAAAGTGAAGAATTTCAGGCCAGGCGTGGTGGCTCACACCTGTAATCCCAGCACTTTGGGAGGCTAAGGCAGGCAGATCACTTGAGCCCAGGTGTTTGAGACCAGCCTGGGCAACATGGTGAAATCCTGTCTCTACCGAAAAAAAAAAAATAGAACACAAAAATTAGCCAGGTATGCTGGTGCACACCTGCAGTCCCAACTACTCAGAGACTGAGGTGGGAGGATCTAGAAACTCGAGCCTAGAAACTTGAGGCTGCAGTGAGCCATGACCGCACCACTGCACTCCAGCCCCAGTGACAGAGTGAGACCCTGTTTCAAAAAAAAAAAAAAAAAGAGGGGGTGGGAGGAAGGATTTCCACTTGTGGACATTTAAGAACAAACATTTCAGATGCGGATGACTTCAGAGACTGAAGTTCCTGGGACCTGCGAGGGCCAGAGTGTTTGAGAAACAGCAAGGAGACCAGTGTATTCATTCTTCTGAAGAATGAAGCAAGTGTGGTAGGAGATAAAATCAAAGATAAATTGACATCAAAAAATGAGTTGCAGATCATGGAGGGCCCTGTAGGGTATGATCATGAGTATGGCTTTGGTGGAGCCAGATGAGAGACCATAGTTTAGTCTTGAGAAAAACATGGTACAGTATAACTTACCTGTAAGGGATCAATCTATTGATTGACTCAATTTATAGCTGCTGGATTGAAATCAAGGCAAGGGTTGAAAGAGAGAGCAGCTTAGGTTACTGCAATATTCCAGACACAATAGGATGGGGGCCTAGATTAAGGCTGAGCAATGAGACCAGAAGAATCCTATCACCAACATTGACATTAGCAGAGAATTATATGAAGCAAAAGACTCAGATCCATACCCTCTGCGTCCTGGACTCATAGCCTGTGGCTCCACTCATAGCTTAGGGAGGAGGATTGGGTGGTTTTTCTCTGGCCCCCTGTAAATCCAAGCTTCTTTAAAAACTGTTTGCATACTGATTTTGATTCCTCTCCTCCATTTCATTTTTTAGCCCTCTCAAATATGAATTCTTTCCTTGTCGCTCCTCTAGCATTATTTCCAACTCAACAAGACACGTTTAAGACCCCATCTTATTCCACCTCTCAGCAGAGTTTAGGCAAAGTTGACTATTTCTTTTTAAACACTATCTTGTCTTTGGTGACAACCATTTTCCTAATTCTTCCTCAAAGCATCTGGCCACTTTTGCTCAGTCTCCAATCTGGGTCTTCCTACTCTCCCTGCTATTTTAAGATTTGCCATGGCTCAGGCCTGGACATATTTTCTCACTCAACCTTATCTCCCTAGGTGATGTCACCAAGTCCCCCAGCTTACAATACCAGCTATTGCCAGTGACTCCCCAAATTAACTAGTGCTATGACCTCAGACTAATACATACAACTGCCTTCTCAACCACTCTATTTGGGTATCTAATAGGCATTTCAAATTTAACATTTCCAAAGAGGATTCTTGATGTTTCCCCCCACCCCCAATGTCCTAAATTTTCTACTTTGTTCCTATAATGATAACTTTTAAAATGCATTACTGGCTGAGTGCAGTGGCTCTCAACTGTAATCCCAACAATTTGGGAGGCCTAGGCTGGAGGATCACTTAAGGCCAGGAGTTCAAGACCAGCCCTGGCAACTTAGCAAGACCTTGCCTCTACAAAAAAATTTAAAAATTAGCCAGGAGTGGTGGCATGCACCTGTAGTGTCCCAGCTACACAAGAGGCTGAGGGAGGAGAATCACTTAAGCCCAGGAGTTTGAGGCTACAGTGAACTATGTTCACACCACTGCACTCCAGCCTGGGGGACAAAGAGAGGCTTTGTCTCAAAAAAGTAAAATAAAATAAAATGCATTGCCAACCTTTAACAGCCAAGAAAATTCCTGGAAAACATGGAAAGATTCGTTAACACAAAGCTCCTATCCCACAGGGTGATAGTCTGTCATAAGAGGCACAAGGATGCAGCCTGGCTGTTTCATGTCACACACATCACACACATATACTACCTATGTGACCGCTACAAGGCATATGGCAACCCCTCCAGCAGGCTTCTCTTGCATCTGTGTTTTGTTTTGTTTTGTTTTGTTTTTTTGAGACGGAGTCTTGGCTCTGTCGCCTAGGCTGGAGTGCGGTGGCGCAATCTCGGCTCACTGCAACCTCTGCCTCCCAGGTTCAAGCGATTCTCCAGCCTCAGCCTCAGCACTCTGAGATCCATCCACACTGGCTGGTGCCTTATTCCTCCGATGAACCAGGTGCTTTTCTGCCAAAGCACCTTCTCTCTTCGTGGAGACCTGCTTTCATCCTTTACCAAACCACACCTACTCATCCTTCAGATTTCAGTCCACTGGCCTCACTGCCAGCGCCCCTCTAAACTATTCATGCTATATGCTCCTTTGGACCACTCCCTATTTTTTCTAATTCTTGTGCACATGCATGCTTAACCATGTGGTGCTATCTCCCCTCTTGTAGGCTGCAAACTCCATACATCCATGACGTGCAATATTCATCACTTGAGACCTAGTGCCCAGCATACATGAATTATACAATCAATATTGCTTGAGTGAATGAATGAATGTCATCTGCTTTATGATAGGCTGAGGGTCAGTTTCCTCATCTACAACATGGTAACAATAAGATGTGACCTTCCTTGTGCATGCATTGCTTGATGGACCAAATAAAACCATTAGGCAGCATACTGTTTTATTACAGTTTTTATTCTCCAGGAAGAAAAAAAGATTATTCTACCCATATTTGTATCACCAAGACCTACTGTCCAACAAATGTGTGTTGAATTGAATTGTTATTATTATATGTCTGCAGAAAGGTAAAACAAATGTTGATGTCAGCTCCCTGGCCCACAGATGATGCTGCCATCCACCCTATCTCAAAAAGATGATCATAAGGTTTGGAGATATTAAAGAAAGCATGGTTGGGGTGAATCAATAAATTTATAGCCCAGGGCAAGCTTTGCCCTGAACAAGTCTCTGTTTCTTAACTGTTTGTTTTACTTTTTGAAAGGCGTCTGAAGTTTGTCAATAAAGGTGAAGCTTATTGCTTGAAGGTTTGGCCAGCAAAAGGAAACAGTCGCAGATTACAGGAAGTCTGTCTTCTCCCAAAGAAGCTTAATAATTTCAAATGTCTATTTCACATGTATAGCAGAAGAAAAAGCTAAGGTGTCCAATGGTGTGGAGGAGAGGCGTGCGACTTGTCTGTCAGTGAGATCAGTGTAAGGATACTCAAATTCGTCTGAAAGGCTCCGAACATTGCCTCCATAACTCTCCAACACACGTACAATGGAAAAACACACTTCCTCACTCCACATAGTCCACCTATGGCTTCCCTATCCAATTCACATCCTGGTCTGTTTAGAAAGAGCGATAGGCCGGGCATGGTGGTTCACGCCTATAATCTCAGCACTTTGGGTGGCCGAGGTGGGTGGATCAGGAGGTCAGGAGTTCAAGACCAGTCTGGTCAATGTCGTGAAACCCCATCTGTACTAAAAACACAAAAATTAGCCAGGCATGGTGGCACGCACCTGTAATCCCCGCTACTTGGGAGAGTGAGGCAGGAGAATCGCTTGAACCCAGTAGGTGGAGGTTGCAGCGAGCTGAGATTTCACCACTGCATTCTGGCCTGGGTGACAGAGCAAGACTCCATCTCAAAAACAATCAAACAAAAAATAGAAAGACTGATAATAGAATGAATATTTATTAAGCCCCTAGTATGTGCTAGAACTAGGCTAGGCAACCCCATCTACAATAACAGATTTGATGCCTACATAGAGAAATTGTTACCTCTTTTACCTATTGTTTCCTTCCTTCCCTCCTTCCTTCCTTCCTTCCTTCCTTCCTTCCTTCCTTCCTTCCTTCCTTCCTTCCTTCCTTCCTTCCTTCCTTCCTTTCTTTTTCTTTCTTTCTCTTTCTCTTTCTCCCTTCTTTCTTTCTTTCAGTTTAGAAACTGAGGCTCAGGTAGGTTGAAGCACTTGCCCAAGGTAATAAAATTGACAAGTGGTGGGAGACAGTGGCACATGCACTTAAGAATGCATTCGAGGCTGGGTGTCGTAGCTCGTGCCTGTAATCCCAGCATTTTGGGAGCCTGAGGTGGGCAGATCATCTGAGGTCAGGAGTTCAGGACCAGCCTGACCAACATGAAGAAACCCTGTCTCCACTAAAAATACAAAATTAGCTGGGCGTGGTGGCGGATGCCTGTAATTCCAGCTACTCGGGAGGCTGAGGCAACTTTGGGTTCCCTCTGAAGGGGTGGGACTGTTGAGAATACTTTAAGGTCAGGAGAATCACTTGAACCCAGAAGGTGGAGGTTGCAGTGAGCCGAGATAGCGCCATTGCACTCCAGCCTGGAAACAAGAGTGAAACTCCGTCTCAACAACAACAACAAAAATGCATTCGAATATAAACCCAACACAACAAAGAAAGTAATGAATCAGGCCCCTGTAAATTTCTGGGTGGGAAATCTCCAACTGTGTGTTACTTGAGCCTGCACGGCCACGTCTTCAGTACAGAGCATGACGTTGTTGAATAACCTGAGCTCTGGAGTCAGATCTAGATTTGAATTCTTCCTCTGCACTGATGACATATGTGATGTCAGGGGATTTGCTAAATATTAATAATATCTCTGTACCACTGGCCAAATGGTCATGTGTTTTGTGGTTGTCTGGTACATCACTGATGCATAATGAATGACAACTTCCCTTATCCTTCCCCCGTCTCAGGCAAGTAAGGACCACTATGATGTTTACTATAAAAACTGATACTGATCATCTTCCTTTTCGGAGGGCTTGCTACGTGCCAGGCACCCAGGTAAGACCTTAACATGCCGCATTTCACTTAATCCTCCAACAAACTCTTTTTCTTCCAGATCATGACACTGAGTCTTAGAGAAGTTAAACAGCTTGTTGATCTTAATACAGAAGCTGAGTCTATTTCAAGCTGAAGCCCAAGCTATTGAACCGCTATGCTGTACTGCCACCCTGTCTACACTCCAAGACAATAAATATTGAGAGGTGTAAGCTTTCTTGCTCATTCATATTTTCACAATCGTATTTCCTAAGCTGGTGTTTTATGTGCATGTATAATCATCAGGAAAACTTAAAAGATAGAAGATGGGAGACGTCAGCTGAGGCCATGTAAAAATCAGCCAGCCTGGTCTGATATGATGATGGACAGGAAATTACTAGGAGTTCAATATCATCTGTGGGAGTTTACTTTTGGTATTATTTTACCTTAAAAGTATTCTTAGAAATCCAAATGCATCCTCAGATGTTATGCTCTTGGAATTTTCATTTTGTTACTGTATGTTCCTCAACAACTTCAAGAAGAGGAAAAGGGCCAAGAAATGGAAGGAAGAGGCAAATAATTTTATTAGTTTTAAAACAGAATTTATGAGCAGGTATGTTTGTGTTTCTCACTCCAGGCCAAGATTCTCTCCTCGCTGCTGTTCAGAGACAGCGAGCAGATCAATCGGGCTCAGAGGGGACGCTCCGCGGCAGAACCCACGCCCCGAGTCTTGGGGGCTGCTGAATATTTGAAGGGTCTGGGCTTCCATGAAGTGAATACAAAGAAGAATGAAGTATTTCCTAGAGCACTGGTCCTCCACTGCCAGCAATCCTGCGCCCCAGTAGACACGTGGCCACATCTAGAGTCGTTTTTGGTTGTCATGAGGGGCGATCAGGGGCCTGAGTGAATGCCACTGGCATCCAACCGGTAGAGGCTACTAAACACGTCTCTATGCACAGCACAGCTGCCATAACCAAGATTTCCTGGTGAAATGTCCACGGTGCCAGGGTTGAGAAACCGGTTTTAGAGGGAGTGTCTTTTTTAAAAAACTTTATCTTTTAAAAAGCAAATTACTGTCAGCCTATCAAAAAAATGATCTTTCCAAAACCTACTCCTTTAGATTATTTCCTTAATGAGCCTCCAGGGCTCCCTGTTTCTCACAAAGGGGTGAGAATCCCTCAGCACAGCAGGCTCCAAGCTCCAGACCCGCCCTCCACGGCCCTTCCGCTCTCATCTCCCTCTGGCTAAGTCTGTGCAGTAGCACAGGACTTCTGCAGGCGCTTTCACACACACAAGCACACACAGTCCACACACCCACACACATGCACACACGCACACCACGCACGCCCCACACACCCTACACACACCATACACATACTCCCCACACACACCACATTCAACCACATAAACATACATCCCACACACATACACACACATATACATGCACACCGCACCTTCTCTGCCTCCCCCGACACACATGCATTGCTTACACACCCCACAAACATGAACACACAATACACTACGCCATGTACACACCCTACACATACCACACATACCCCACACATTCTAAAGCCTCATGCACATACTCCCTACACAAACATCACACCCAACCCCATAAACATACACCTCCCACACACATACATCACACCACATACACCCCTACACACACACACACACACATGCACACCCCACCCACACACACCCCACACATGCACACACACACATACCACATCAATTACCCCTCACACACCACACCCTACACACACACACTTCACACACACACCATACCCTCCACACCACCCCACATATACACATCACACCACGCCACAAACACCACACACATATACCCTCTCCCTACATACACATGCACATACACACACATACACCCCAAACATCCGCACACACACACACCCTCCCTCTACATCCACATCCGCACACATACACCTCCCACACACACACACCCCACACACATATACACCCTCCACATCCACATCCACCCCACATATACACACACACACCCCATACACATCACTTACACACACATACCACACATACACACCTCCCCCTACATACACATGCACACACACTCTCCAAATATGCCATATCCCACACACACACCCCACACACACCCTCCCTCCACATCCACATACACACACATACACTCCACACATACACATACATATACACACACATACACCTCCCTCCACGCACACACCCCACACACATATACACCCTCCCTCCACATCCACATACAACCCACACATACACACACACATCTACCACATCACTTACATACACACGTACACCACACCACACATCTACCACATCACTTACATACACACGTACACCACACCACACACACATGCCCTCTACCTTTGCATTCCATTTTCTCTCAGCCTAGTAACCCTTCCTTTCTTCTCTACCCTGCAAAACACTATTCACCTTTCAAGAGTTAACATGTCACTTTCTTTCAAACCTTTCTGAAAACCTTCACTACTTAAACTGGGATTCATGGAATGCTTTAGTCCACTGGAGCTGCTATAACCAAAGGCCATAAACTGTGTGGCTAATAAACAACACACATGGATTTCTCACAGTTCTGGAGGCCGAGAAGTCCAAGATCAAGGCCGATTCCGTGCTCTCTGCTTTCTGGAAGGTGGCCTCTCACTGTGTCCTCAGGTGGTGGAAGGGGTGCACAACCTCCCTCAGGCTTTCATAAAAGGGCACGAATCCCATTCATGGAGGCTCTGTCCTCGTGACCTAATAGCCTCCCAAAGGCCCCATCTTTTAACCATCCCCTCGGGGGGTTAGGCTTCAGCACATGAGTTTCAGCATATGAACACAAACATTCAGCCACAGCATTGATCAACAGCATCAGCATCACGGAATTTATCAGAAGAGCAGAATCAGGCCCTCCCCTGGACCAGCCCCATCAGAATCTGTCTTTCAGTGGAGCCCAAAGCTCCATTTGCTCACCAAGACTTGAGAAACACTATCGTAAACAGCGCAAGTTGGCGCATCTTTTACACTCCCAGAACCTCCCAAATAGACCCCCATTCACAGATTACCTACTATCAAGTAATCGTCTTGTTTGTGCGTCTGTCTTTGCCTCCACTTTGTGATTCTGATTTGGGGAAGGATGTCATTTGATTCATCTTTCTATCACCGGCATCAAAATAGAACTGACACATAGCAGATACCCAATGTATTATGGCTAAATAGATGAATTATCTATCCGCCCATACATCTCCAGTTCCTGCCACATACAAACACTATGTCCTTCTCCAGACAGTTGAGGTCAGCGTTGGTTCCAGGCCAGCCACAGGGGTACGTTAACATCTTCAGCACCCGCAGTCAGTGGTGTTCAGAATTAAGCTGACCCAGGACTCACGCTGTCCAATTCCACTAGAGCTTACTATGTAAAGAAGCACAGAAATTGGCAGTAAGGATGTAGTGATAAAGAAGGGAGACCTGGCCCCTACTTTCGCTGGAGCTGACGTTCTGGGGAGGAAGTCAGTAAATGAAGAAGTAACCTCAGACAGGCTTGAGATGCTAAGTCAGCAGGTGTGTGGGGCAGGGGCGGTGCTCCTGCTGACTCAGCCTTCCTCCTCGAAGGAGTGACATTTTAGCTTGGGAGTGAAGAGTGAATAAGGGTTAGCCAGGAGAAATGAGGTAAAAAGTCTTGCAGGATGACAGAACACAGTCAAAATGGGGTAAAAGGTCTTCCAGGATGAGGGAACACAGTCATTGAAGACCCAAAGATGACACCGAGAGCATAATGAATTTGCAGCTGAGCCTTGAGATGCCGGGGACAAGAGTGAGCAAGACCTGAGGCTATTGGTAGATTCCAGACCCAAGAGGGTTTTACCACAGAGAAATGGACAATATCCTATTTATGACTATCTCTACACCCACTTCTGCCCCTTCTGAGCTTGTTAGTAAGAACGTAGATGTGCTTTATCTCCTTTATTCAACTACTGCTATCTTTTTCAGATGGACTTAAGACTTTCTAAATCAGCAGGTCTCTTAGTCAAGGCCTCCACACTCTTTCTGGTCTCTAAGAAAGCTGGATCTTGCTTTACCCAAACCTCATCTTTTTCCCGTTCCGTGCTGCATTTAGATAGGTGTCTCATATCATTCACTCATTCGCTCACTCTTATTCAATATATTTATTGAGTCCTTCTATATGGCAAGCCCCGAGGACACAGAGGTGAATACAGACATGAGAAAAACAAAGACAAAAACAACATCCAAGTCAGCCACAATGGCTCATACCTGTAATCCCAGCGCTTTGGGAGGCCAAGGCAGGAGGATCGCTCAAGCCCAAGACTTCAAGAACAGCCTGGGCAACACAGAGAGATCCCACCTCTACAAAAAAGTAAAAATGAGCCAGGTATGTTGGTGCCTGCCAGTAGTAGTCCCAGCTACTCAGGAGGCTGAGGCAGGAGGATCACTTGAGGCCAGGGGTTGGAGGCTGCAGTGAGCTATGATTGCACAACTGCACTCCAGCCTGGGCGACAGAGTGAGATCATGTCTCAAAAATAAAACAAACAAAAACAAAAAAACGGAACACCACCTCCCTCTGCACTCTGCCAGGTGCTGGGGAATGGGAGATGGAGACGAGGAGGAGAGAACCCCCAGGGTTTCCCTGACAGGCTGGTTTGGCCTCTATGCTGAAAACTGAGTGGCCCACAGTCAGGACACTCAGATTTCCCACGACCTCTTTCAACACCTGCTGCAGAGACGCAATGTCTTCATGCACCTGTTAATAAACAGGGGTGGGCAGGCCCTCTCTAAGGGGGCCCACTTTTGTGACTGCTTAAGGTAATATCAGGCCTAAGAACCACCCAGGATGGAGCAGCCTTCCTGGACTGATAACCATGATCTGATTGACTCCACCTCAGAGAGGTTCATTCTGCAATTTTGGGGGCCTCTGAGGTAATGTCTTCATATTTCTCAATACAATAAACTGCAGCAATGTCACTATTTATTGGCCCTTACAGCTCCATTGCCAAAGAGTCCAATCTTACCAGACATTAAGTTACTTACAATTATTTTGTTTTATTCTCCATTCTGGTGAGATAAGCCTTTCAGACTGGGCAGGGCTGGAGCACTATTTGCTATTTGTTTGTGAGTCAAACAAAGCTCCTGGGACAGAATGAAACCTTACCTATACCCCTTCCTAGGCTGTCCCATCTGACCTCCTGCTGTGCCTTCTTAGCAATAACATTACCATAAAAATGCTCTATAACAGAGGATGGAGAATGACATCCTGTGGACCAAACCTGATCTGCCATCTGTTTTTGTAGGTGGAATTTTAGTGGAAAATGGCCATACCCATTTGTTTACTTATTGTCTATGCTGCTTTCATAGACTTGTTTCTTTTTAAATTTATTTATTTATTTATTTTTTTGAGACGGAGTCTCTCTCTTGTTGCCCAAGCTGGAATGGGTGCAATAGCACAATCTTGGCTCACTGCAACCTCTGCCTCCTGGGTTCAAGCAATTCTCCTCCCTCAGCCTCCCGAGTAGCTGGGATTACTGGCACCCACCACTACACCTGGCTAAATTCTTTGTATTTTTAGTAGAGATAGGGTTTCACCATGTTGGCCAGGCTGGTCTCGAACTCCCGACGTCAGGTGATCTGCCCACCTCGACCTCCCAAACTGCTGGGATTACAGGCATGAGCTACCATGTCCGGCTGACTGTGATGTTTTATAAACCCCAATGTTTCAGGGACTCTGATGTAACATCGGAGCTGAGCAGCTGCAACAGAGACCTTAAGACCCCCAAAGCCCAAAATATTTATTATTTCGGCCTTACAGACAGCTGCCAACTCCTGCCAAATAACCACTGTTTTTAGAGCATAAGCCCCGTGCAAAATACTTTACATGGTTCTTTGTGTCCTTTAATCTACATGAGATCCCATTTTACAGACGAGACAATCAAGTCTCAGAATCACGTTCCAGCCTATTGTTGCATCAGCTCTATCTGACTGATGCCTCCAGCTGGCATCTTTGGCCACTGCACATCTTTGGTACAGCGACTCCTGCCTGAAATCCCAGTATTTAAGGAGGCCAAGCAGGGAGGATCACCTTGGCCCAGGAGTTCAAGGCTTCAGTGAACTATGATCAAGCCATTGCACTCCAGCCTGGGCAATACAGTAAGACTCCTTCCCTAAAAAACACAACTAAACTAAACTAACAAACAAAAAATAAATCATCTTTATTTAGCATCTTCATATCTGAGGCTGCATTGACCCTCACAAGTTAAGGGATCTCATTAAATAAAGCAAGACAATTTGCCTAATTTTGCACATTTGTTCAAAGGGACTCATGATAAAGACTAGTTGGCAGTGTTGTTGTGAACGTTAAATGAGATACAGCAAGTAGAAACTTGCTGGATCTCAGTTAAACATTCACCCCAGTGGTTACTTACATCCCAGGGGAACACATATCCATGTGTAGATGGCAGGCTAGGTCCCCTAGCTCCTCCCAACTGTATCTCTTTGGAGAAGACTCCTGTGCTCCCTCACTTCTCAAAGTTGGTCCAAAGACCACTTGGGAGCTCCGTAGACATGCAGCATCTCATTGGGGCATGGGAGGATGATGCCTGTCATCCTAATACTTTGGGAGGCCTAGGGCGGGTGGATCGCTTGAGCCCAGGAGCTCGAGACCAGCCTGGGCAACATGGCTAAACCCTGTGTCCACAAAAAATATAAAAATTAGCTGGGTGTGTTAGTGCACACCTGTAGTCCCAGTTACTCAGGAGGCTGAGGAAGGAGAATCGCTCGAGTCCTGGAGGTGGAGGTTGCAGTGAGCTGAGATTGCGCCACTGCACTCCAGCCTGGGCTGCAGAGGAAGAGCCCATCTCAAAAAGAAAAAGAAATGCAGAATCTCCAGCCCCATCGCAGACCTACTAAATCAGAACATGCATTTTAATAACATCCCTAGGTGACTAGTGTGCATATTAGGGTTGGAGATGCTCTGCTCTAATCCCCATCATTGTGAAATCCTGACCAGGGCAGGATGATGCCATCAGCCTCAGCCAGCAATGATAGAACAACGACTCATGTGGAATGTGAGACTGTGTGCCCAGCACAGTCCTGGGCACCAAGGGACATCGCTATAATGTCACTGTATTGTCCAAATGGACTTCTGTCCTAGTTTTCTCTCCTTAAAACTTTCAAAAGGGGCACTCCATTCTGTTGCCAAGACCACTTGGTTGGACTCTGATGCCTTCCTTGGTTGTTAAGGCTTCTTTTCCTAAGGATTTGCTCCTTACACCTTTTGCTACCTCGCCTGCAGCTTCTGTGCTGTGATTCCTGACACTGAACTGATAACACACTCTTGTTATTAAATATTGTTCTATGTCATGCAAGCAAGGTATGCCCACACTGGACACTCACAGCTATCCACACTTGACCTTGAGGGTTTGTCCTCACCCCGACTCATTCCTGATGCCCCAGCCAGCCTCATGCCTGAAATGTGACACTCAGTCATTCCTCACTGGACAATGTAAAGAGTGTTTGACCTCACCTTTAGGGTGGGACGCCTTGTTTGTAAGGATCTGGACCATGTCCCACACAGCTCAGTCTTCCAGCACAGGGCTGCGCATACAACAGATGTTCAGTCATGACTTGTGGATCAACCAACTGATCTCCTCACTCTATGAATCCTATAGCTAAATTTCTGATCTCTGGTCTGCTCCCCACATTCACCACCATGCCTTTTAAGCATGTAAGAAAGGAAGGGTCAGTTCGTGGCCTGAGCAATTCATGGGTGATGCTGCTAGAAAACACATCACTCCATGATGTTGACCCCTCCCTGCTCATTATTTCATATTTTCGCTTTTTTGGTACTCATCTGTGGCAGATGTCATTAGGTCCAAGCAGACCCAGCCAGGCTGAGCCCGCGCTGTTTTCCAAGCTCCGAAAATCAGCCAGACATTCTACTGCAGATGCCAGTTTCTCATCTCTCTCTCCACACCTATGATTCATTCTCCCCCTCCCCTCTTCTATCACAAACACACATCTGTTCCGACTTAGGATAACTAAAGGAAAATTAAATGAATCTGTTCCGTGTGTCTCTAAGGTTATTTATAGGGCTTTAATACAGGCTGATACAAAATAAAGAAATAAAGAGAGAAATAAAAATAAGTTATCTTCCCAGGAAGCCAAGGAAAGTTCAAGGAAGAGGAAAATAAGTCATGTCCTTTGGGCTGACGAAGCTGTACGCGTCTTTGGTTTATCACAGTCTTTCTTCCAGGTTCTGTGAAAAATCAATGAAGCCCGTTGGATTTGGAGAGATCAATATTAAAAATACGCACTTTGCAATGCAGAACATGTGCACCGTGTGTGTGTTTCAGGGGGCCCGGGTGCTGATGGAACAATCCTAATCAAGCACTTTGAGTAGGGTAAATATTGACTGTTGGGATAAGGGTATCTTTGGGTCCTTCTCTGAGCTGCCCCTTTGACTTCATTTTGTGTGCTTTGAGCTGTCCAGCCATGGCAGGCGGCTAAGTCTCTGGGTCACTGATGAAGCTTCAGCTTTCTTTACTACCTGCATTTGATTATATCTTTTAGAAATAGGTAGAGACAAAATTATACGCACTAAGGTGCATGGCTGGAATGTCATGATCAATGTGACCTCTAATTTGGAAAAAAAGGTAACATGTCCAACACCTAGATACCTTTGACTCCCCTACCCTGCCTCCCCACGTCCCCGTCACCATTTAATCACTAAGCTTTCTTCCTGAAGCCCTCCTGGAATTAGCCCTCAAGTCTCAGTCTTTCCATCCCTTCCATCATGGTCTTGGCTATGCCCATGTCTCTCAGCTGCCAACATAATCTTTTTTCATTTTAATTTTAGTTTTTTTAGAGACAGGTCTCACTCTGTCACCCAGGCTGGAGTGCAGTGGTGCCATCATAGCTCACTGTAACCACAAACTCACGAGCTCAAGCAAATTTGTGCCCCTACCTCTCTTGTCGCTAGGACTACAAGCATGTGCCACCATACCTGACTAATTTTTAAAACATTTTTTATAGAGATGGGGTCTTGCTATGTTGCCCAAGTTGGTCTCAAGCTCTTGGCCTCATGCAGTCCTCCTGCCTAGGCTTCCCAAAGCACTAGGATTACAGGTGTGAGCCACTGTACCCAGGCCCAGCATAATCTTTAATCTTATCCTATCTCACTACTGCTTGAAATCTAAAATTGTTGGCAGTTTATTAGGAATCCACTTAATTTTACCTTCCTTAAGCACTATCTCCAAACATGCTTCCTAGATACTGGTCACATTGGCATATACATATCTTGTATTTTCACACCTTCATGCATTTGCCCAACAAACTAGTTATCAACACTAAGTTCTAGTGTGTTCTCTCTGTCCTCATTTCCTGATTTTCTTAAATAGGTATAATGTTTCCTTTTGTGACCCCACAAGAAATATCTCTATTTCAGCATTCATTTTGCAGTATTATATTTTATATTTATCTGCTTAACTGTTTTATTGACTTTCTTCCCTCAGTGGAATATAAGCTTTTTGAGGGCAGGGACTTTCTTATGATTACTGCTCTAAGCCAGCATCCTGGATCCTGGAATTAGTGCCAGGCATGTAATAAGCATTTAAAATATCATTTTTTAATGAATGAGCAAATGAAAGTCTACGCAGGGTAGAATTTCTTGTTCATTCTGTATTCTAGATACATAGGGTAAGAATTAAAAAACAATGTTTTGTTGAATTGAGTTTGCTTGAAAAGCACTTTTCAGGGGAGCTTATCAAGGAGGGGCTTCAAAATTACTTCATCTCTGTATACAAAGCCAGATTAAAAGTGAAAAAGTGAGACTGCCTCCTACATAAAGAGAAGGAAGTCTTCAGTTAGGACCAAGGACAAAAGATTCCCAAATCTCAACACCCCAAATTGCCAGTTACGCCTCTCAGGCTTCAAGATTCTATTTATGAACGTAAATCCTCACCTTATCTCAAGGAAACATGCTGCAACGTCAACTCAATTTTAAAAGACCTTTACAGTCGCCACCACTTTGATATATACGTTTTACTGTGGCACCATTTGCACCGCTAAAGTTAAGGGTGACTCAGCACTTCCAGGAAGAAATCCATGTTCTGGGGATTTATAACTCAGCCATAAACACTTAGCTACGGCTTTGGTGATAAAGGAACGAAACCTGCCCTGATTGCACAAAGATATATGCTTGAAGCCTCTGGAGCTGTCACCCCAAGGGGCTCAAGGAGAAACCAAGGGTTTGTCTCTCTTTCATAACACTAATCCTAAATTAGTACCAAGGAACAAAAATCATGAATGAGGTATATAACCGTCCGCCATCTCTCGAAAAGGCAAGTCTAGCATGTGTGTTTGATTTTTGTGGACATTCTAGTTCCTGATTAATTATTTTCCTTTTCACCTCACATCCAGGTGGGTACCAAATCCTACTGAGTCTGTGTGCTGTCTTTCATGAGCCATCATGCCCATACAAATCACCCAGGGATCCTGCTGATGTGTAGATCCAGGAGGTCTCAGGTGGAGTCTGAAGGTCTGCACAATTTCACAAGTTCTCAGGTAACCCCGGTGCTGCTAGCCCAACTCCACTCTTTGAGAAACAAGGTATTAGAGAGTCCTGCCAACATGTTGCGTCTGCTACATCCACCTTCTTCCTCAGTGCCAAACCCCCTCTTTTCACACCTAACCTGTTTAACACCTGACCCACCCTCCACCCCAATCTAATTTTTTTTGCAATCCCACCTATCTTTATTTTGTCCTCCACCCTGCTGCCAAGGAAATTTTAGGAGAGGAGTCCAGTCTTATCACATCCTAGCTTAAAACATTTTGATAATCCCAGCATGGCCTTTCCTGCATAATTTGGCCAGAGCTTTTTAGCTGTTCCCTGCCATGCCACCCAGCTCCTCATAGAGAGGAGTCCTTCCCTTCTAGATCTTGCCATTTTCTATACTCCAGCATTAAATCTGTCAGAGAGTTCCTAACAACTGACCCACGCCTCCATCAAATCAACTGACAGTGAGGTCTTAAAAGGTAGAAAGCAAAGTTTACTCAGCTCAGAGTCTGCTACTCAATGAGTTCAATAAACATTTGAGGACAGGAGGAATTCACATATGAGAAAATTTATAATAAGGGCTAACATTTATTGACCATTGACTCTGTACCAGGCACTGTCCAAAATGCTTCACATTTATTCACTCATATAATGCTCAAAACAACTCTACAGTTAAACACTTTTTTTTACACATGAGCCCTGCTTTATACAGGAACCAGGTGTGGTTCAGAAAAGATACATAACTGTCCCAGAGATGCACAGTTACTAACTGGCAAATAGAATCAGAATTAGGTTTTATTAAAATCTCAAAATTCTTTCTCTTGATTACCAAGCTATATTGAAAGACTGATTGAAAAAATGAATTAAGATAGGAATAAATGCATGAATCACTTTCATTGCCCTTGGATATCCGGGAAGCCAAGCAACCTGTCCCCACAAGCCATGAAAGTGCCCTGTTCTGACGGCCAGTGCTCATGTATAAAAACTAAAGAGGTGATTTATGCTTCCCATTTACTAATCTCATCTCTGGCAGCTCAAAATTACATTTGATTTTAAAACGCAAATGCTGCCACCTGTTATTTTAATGCTTTGACACCAAGACGAAAGACATGGAAATGCTTGACCAGCATGATGAACTCAAAGAAGTTGAAGAGCAGTGAATATTTTTACTTATATTTATCACTAAGACACGAGAGGTTAGAAATGACAAACATCAGTCACTCATCCATCCATTAATCCAGCCATCCATCCATTCGTTCATCTATTCATCCATCCATCCATTCATCTATTCATCCATCCATTCATCCATTAATCCATCCATCCATCCATTAATCCATCCATCCATCCATTAATCCATCCATCCATCCATCCATCCATCCATCCATTCATCCACCCATTCATCCTTTCATCCATCCATCCAACCATCCATCCATCCATCCATCCATCCATCCATCCATTCATCCACCCATTCATCCTTTCATCCATCCATCCATCCTTTCATCACTCATCTATCCATGCATGTATTCACTCACTTATTCATTTATCCACCCATTGGTTCATTTCAATGTTCTCTCATTCACCAATATTTATTAAGCTGTAGTACATTTTAGAAACTATTTAGGTGCTGGAAATAGGTCAAGTTTGGAAAACAGCAGTCAAATGAATTTTCCTAAAACATGAAAAATGACCTCTGAACCATGGCTTGAAGGACATACAAAAATTATTCAGGCAAAAAAGTGTGTATTGTTTAGAGAATGTGGGAGCTGAGTATAGAAGCAGTTCTACACATCAGTAACAACAGGTGTGCAAGCTGTGTGTGAGAGAGAGCCTAGCATGCGTGAAGCCCTGGAGGAAGTTCAAGATGGCAGAACAGAAATGAGACTATAGAGTGACAGGCATAAGGAAGAAAGAAGAGATAAAGATGTGGACTGGTATGCTCAATCCTCCCTTTTGCTTCTAATAAGTAAGGAACATCAGTTGCTATGTGTATCTACAAGGGATATCCTGAGAACGGACTGTGCAAAGTTGAAAGGCACTTAATTTAACCATATCCATATCAATACCCATATTGTTGGAGGTAATGATGAAATGAATCAGGCATGAATTACAGCATTCAAACATGAGAGTCCAAATTGTGTGTGTGATGTGTGATTTTATATATATATATATATATTCTTCATCTTCCTGCAAAACAACTTCAGTTCTTATCCTAAGTCTCTATTTTTCAAGGTATAGTGGGAGAAAAAAATCACTACTTCTCCCTGAGGTCTAATGTCACAGTGCCAGGAGTTTGGGGGTAAGATGCTGTAGACTCCAGCAATCTATCCAGCCAATGTGGATGTTTTACCATTGCCCTGCAGCCTCAACAGCTCTCTGCTTCTTTATCAAGCTTACCACCATGCAATTTTTTTTTTTTTATTTTGAGACAGAGTCTCACTCTGTCACCCAGGCTAGAGTGCAGTGACACGATCTCATGCCACCATGCCCAGCCAATTTTTGTATTTTTTGTATAGACAGGGTCTCACCATGTTGCCCAGGCTGGTCTTGAACTCCTGGGCTCAAGCAATGCGTCTGCGTCAGCCTCCTAAGGTGCTGGAATTACAGGCATGAGCCATTGCACCCAGGCATCCACCAGATGTTGTTTGTTTTTTTGTTTTTGTTTTTAATGCTGTCTGGAGCTCCATTTGCCTAGAACTACCACATTGCCACCTTCTTGTGATTTTATGGGTTCCCGTACATGAGTCCATGAGGTGTAGCCTGGGTCACCTCTCTTCTGTACCCAGAGATCTCTCTCTCAACCTTCTTCACTCATCCTTCAACTGATGGGTTGAAGGCAGCAAACCTCTTTCTAGGGTTATGAGGAGGGGACCCACACCCCTCCCATGATGCTACTTCATATCCAAAATAATTGCCTTTTCTAGGGTTTTGTCTTTTTTATTTCATTTTTTTGAGATAGGATCTCACTCTGTTGCCCAGGTCGGAGTGTAGTCATGATCACAACTCACTGCAGCTTCAACCTCGAGCAATCCTCCCACCTCAGCCTCCAGAGTAGCTGAGACCACAGATGTGCACCACCACACCCAGTTAATTTTTTCAAATTTTTGGTAGAGACGGGGTCTCAAACTCCTGGGCTCAAGCGATCCTCTCACCTTGTTCTCACAACATGTGGGATTGCAGGCATGAACCACCGTGATGCTGGGCTTCATCTTTTGAATATGAAAGCCAGGAGGAAAGTGTAGGGGTGACAACATCAGTTTTCTTCCTATCATATCCCCTCTCAAGGCCATGGACAGTGAGCTGATTATCAATTTCGCTGGGGACAGGAGTAGGAGATAGGTGAGGAAGAAACAGGGAAATGCAGAAAAAAAGAACCATAGATGAACACCCATATCATGGTGGAGATGTGATGTGGAGGTAGATATAAGTAGAGACCCAGCAACAGACCTCGTAGATGGGAGACAAAGACACATGATAAGATACAATGGTTACACATGTTTCCAAACTTTCCTTGCAAGTGAAACTGATTTTTTTCCCCATTTTCCAAAACTCAAAGGAAGGCCCTGCCTTGCCAGACAGTGTTTTGGGAGAATTTTGTAATGGAAAAAATGAAAGAAGTGCTGAGAGGACAAGAAAAAGACAAGAGGAAGCAAGGATGGAGGAAGAGTAGTAGGTAGCTTGAGGAAAGAGGGGCTGAAACAGCTCTTCTGTGTGAGAACAGAGAATGGAAGAAGAAAGAGATGAAAGAGCATTTTTTTTCTTTTTTTTTCTTTTGAGACAAAGTCTCGCTGTATCACCCAGGCTGGAGTGCAGTGGCGCAATCTCGGCTCACTGCAACCTCTGCCTCCTGGGATCAACCGATTCTCCTCCTCAGCCTCCTGAGTAGCTGGGATTACAAATGTGCACCACCACGCCTGGTTAATTTTTGCATTTTTAATAGAGACAGGGTTTCACCATGTTGGCCAGGCTGGTCTCGAACTCCCGACCTCCAGTGATCCGCCCACCTCAGCCTCCCAAGGTGCTGGGATTACAGGCGTGAGCCACCTCTCCTGGTCTAAAAGAGCATTTTAAAAATGGTTGCTGAAGATTCTCTAGAACTCCCTGGAGCTGGACGTGGGATATTGCACAGACAGTCTTCATGAGATTGGCTAAGTTTCTACAGATGCGGAGAGCCACTCTCAGACATTCTTACAAAGCCCTGGGACCCCATGGACCACAGCTACTAAGTCTTAGGGCAGAAACAGAGAAAAGTACTCAGGGGCAAGGGAGAAGTTTGTCACAGGTATCTTCACCAGGAAACTGCAGAGGAGATGAGAGAATAACTACTAGCTAAGGAGGATTCAATGCATATGAGCTCAGGGAAGCCAGAGACCCTCCCTTAATACCACACAGGTCAGTATTCAACTCTTTCTCTCCAAGGATGCACCAAGGGGTTCCACGGCCTTGACTTTCCAGAATAAAAGATCAATGTCAATTGCAGAGTATCATGGCGGCTTCTCAAGCAGGTGCTGGGTAACAGAGTAGGAAGAACATGGGATCTAGAGTTTCCTAGGACTACATTAAAATCTTCAACTCTCTTTATTTTGCAGGGTATAGTGGGAGAAAAAAGTCCCTAGTTCTCCCTAAGGTCCCATGTCACAGTGCCGGGAGTTTGCAGGTAAGATGCTGTAGACTCCAGCAATCTACCCAGCCATTGTGGATGTTTTACCATTGCCCTGCAGGCTGAACAGCTGTCTGCTTCTTTATCAAGCTTACTCAAGTCTATCATTCCTCGGCTAATAAGGGAGCAACAACAGCTACATCCCAATGTTGTTGTATTGCATTAACCCGCACACATAACACACCTGGCACATGTGAGGATCCAAATACACCCTGACTGTCTCCCTTAAATGCCTCCCTGAAAGCTCAAGAATGTAAATTCTTATGGGTTAGGATACAAAAAGCAAAAAATAAAAATAAATCAAAAACAAAATAAATACAGAACAAATAACAGAGCCTCACTTTTTTCATTATAATATAAATTCTAATAAAGTTGTTAAATAAAGGTGGCATAAAAAGCATTTTTCTTGCCAATCCTCCTGCTGGTAAGTTATTCATTCATTTTTTCATTCATTCCACTTTCATTAATGACATTAATAACAATAGTGATTAAGGATCCAAGCTCAGGAAACAGAAGAACATAGAGTTTGAATAAATATAAGCTGTTTTGTAGATAATAATAACAATACTAAATATTACCATGTACCCTATTTGAATGACAAGATTACCAAGCTAAATGTTACACACCTACCTTAGAATTACACAAAATCCAGTAAGGAACGGAGACCAGTTAAACTATCTGTTAAGAATGCTTTCAACTACGCATGACAGAACTTCTAGCTAACAATGGCTCAAACCACGAGGACATTTATCACTTATTTAACCAGGAGTTTGAAAGCTGCTGGTCCCACGGTTGGCCTGGCAGCTTCATGATTTCCTAATGGGATGTGTGTTCCTTTCTATTCTTCCCTCCTTGTTATATTGATCCATCTTTCTTATGTTTGTTACTGTGTGATCACAGCAGGCTGCCACTGAAGGAGTTCTTACACTTGCCTTTAAGACAGGAAGAGAGAAGAAGGAGAAGTCCTCATGGGGTTTTCACCATGCTTTTCCTTACCACCAAGAAGCAAAACACCTTTTTAGAAGTCAATCAGCCAGCCTGATCAATGTGGTAAAGCCCCACCTCTACTAAAAATACCAAAAAAAAAAAAAAAAAAAAAAATAGCCAAGCGTGGTGGCACGCGCCTATAATCCCAGCTACTTGGGAGGCTGAGGCAGGAGAATTGCTTGAACACACAAGGCAGAGGTTGCAGTGAGCTGAGATGGCGCCACTGCACTCCAGCCTGGGCAACAGAGTGAGACTCCGCTGACTGAACAAAGGAGTTCAATCAGCATACCTGTCCTGACATTGCATTGGACAGAACTGGGTCATAGGCCCTTCCTCTGTAGGTTCAAGGGAAGCTGGTAAAGTATATCTCAAGCTTTTTAGCTTCTACAGAGAAAGGAGCAAGGGAGAAGATGGAAGTTAATGCCTGTTGGGTTAGCCACCTAATAATGTCTCCCTCAGAAACCTTCAGTATATAGCAACAACTAATATGGGGGGAACATTTAACGCTGTTAACAGAGGAGAGGTTGACTTACTGTGCTTTGGGGTTTGAGGAAGACTTTATACAGAAGGCAACACTGGAGTAACATTTGAAATAAATGCATGGACGTGTGCCATTTGCAATTAAGGACAGGACCTTTTAGTCATGGAGAACAGCAGATGCAAAAACACAGAGATTGGAAAGAGAAAGACATCGAGGAAGAAAGGTGAGATTGCAGTTGGTAGACCAAGTAACTGTGCCATGGTGTGAAAGAGATCTAGACAGTGAAACAAGTTAGGGTCCATCTTGTCCACCAGTATTTCCCAAAATAAGATGCTGCTTTTAGCCAATAGGAGAGCATTTTAGGAGGCAGACGAAAACAGCGCTAAAGAGCACTGAGTTGCATGAAGAAAGTATTCCCTTATAAATTCTCACTTAAGTCTTGTTTTTGCACCAAGGAGAAAGTCTTGGTTTGGTGTTGCTCTGTCTTCAACATCTCCCTCTCTTATTCATGTCCCATTTCTAGCACAAAGAGAGCAAGCCTCAGGCAGAGTGCCTTGTCAACAGCTCCCAGAGAGGATTGAATAACACTGTTTGGTTTTGTTCTGTTTTCATCATATTTATGCTTCTGGTGACCTTATAGAGATGGCAAAGGGCAGTGTGCATTTGAAGGAAAGCTATAATTTATTGTATTATAATCTATGTAAATATTTCCCAAAGTGAGTTAATTTACAGGAAAAGCTTGCATAAATATGGCATAGGTGGTACACCATATGACAGCAGTCATGAAGATCATCCACAGTGTAAAACCACGAAGTTGATCTGCAAGAAGGGAAAGTTTGGGAAATCTTGTTCCGGTGTGCGGGAAGCCAGTCATATGTCTGCAGGAAGGGAGGAAAATGATCAGATCGGTCTCACAAAGACTCGCTGTTAACAAATGAGTAAATGGCATGCAAGGAGCTCAGGATCCTGCCAGGCACATGAAATAAATATTAACTATGTGAGTGCCATTAGCACTACTAATGTCATTTTCAGTTTGCAGGCAAGTTGGGTTTGAGGGTGGGAGATTGGGAGATTGGACATAGGCAGTGAGTCAAGAGGTTGTTAGTTTGATAGAAGCTAAGCCAACTCCAGGGACAGTGGAAAGACATAGAGCAAGAAAGATTCTGCAGTTCTCTGTACGACAGAGGCCCGGGATGAATTCCTCCTTTCCCCCGGTTGGAGCTTAAAGCTGTCTGAGTCCCAGGCGGCTCACTGTGACCCACTGCCAGGGCTCCCCTGTGCAGATCTACTCAGAAGAATGCTGTGCACACACAGATAAAAATCCCCAAGCACATTCTGTCCCAAATGAGGCACCTTGTCATTTTCAGAATATCAGCTGTCACACATAGCGAGAGTCCTCATCTGCTAAAATGAGAAAGAGGGCGGGGGAAAAGCAAAGCACCTGAACATAAACTAAAAAAAGATTTGAAACCTTGCTCTAAAGAACATCTCATCAGCCAGAGTCTTTCCAGTGAGGCAGCCTCGCCAGGAACACAATCCAGCACCTCCCCGAGGCAGAACGAGGGGGAGAGAAGAAGGGGGAGAGGGAGGAAGCTGTGGGTGGGTTCTACTGCCCCCCTACCACCACACACACACTCCCCCGTGTGTTATCCAATTCAATCCTTATCACAGTTCTGTAAAGAGGCCAGAGCTCAGAGGATTAGGTGACTTGCCAATGGTCACACAGCCACCAAAGGATCCCCTCTGGGACCCGAACCATGTGTAGCCAGCCCTTCTGTGTCCAAAGTGCCCCTGTGGGCTAATTTTATATTATTATTCTTATTTTTGAGACAGGATCTCTCTCTATTGCCCAGGCTGGAGTGCAGCAGCACAATCCTGGCTCACTGCAGCCTCGACCTCTTGAGCTCAAGTGATCCTCCTGCCTCAGCCTCCCAAGTAGCTGGGACTACAGGCTTACCACCATCCCTGGCTAATTTTTGTATTTTTTGTAGAGATAGGGCTTTACCATGTTGCCCAGACTGGTCTCAAACTCCTGAGTTCAAGTGAGCCACCTGCCTTGGCCTTCCAAAGTGCTGGGATTACGGGTGTGAGCTACTGCACCTGACCCCCAGTATTTTTTTCATCTTTTATTTTAGACTCTGGGGGTACATGTGCAGGTGTGCTACAAAGGTATATTACATAAGGCTGAGGTTTGTAGTACAATTGAACCCATCACTCAGCAAGTGAACACAGTACCCAGTAGGCAATTTTTCAACCCTTGTTCCCTTCCACCCTCCTCCGTCTTGTATTCCCCAGTGTCTACTGTTCCCATCTTTACTCCATAAGCACCCAATGTTAAGCTCCCACTGATAAGTGAGAACACGTGATATTTGCTTTTCTGTTTCTGCATTAATTCACTTAGGATAATGGCCTCCAAGTGCATCCCTGTTGCTGCAAAAGATATGATTTCGTTCTTGTTTTACGGCTGTGGAGTATTCTATGGTGTATATATACCACATTTTCTTTATAAAATCCACTGTGGATGGACAGCTTGGTTAATTCCATGTCTTTGCTATTCACACTGTGAATAGTGCCGCGATGAACATATGGGTGCATGTACCTTTTTGGTAGAGTGATTTCTTGTCCTTTGGGCAGGTGCCCAGTAATGGGATTGCTGGGTTGAATAATAGTTCAGCTCAGTTCTTCTAGAAATCTCTCCTCTCCACAGTGGCTGAAATACTTAACATTCCCACCAGCAGTGTATAAATGTTGCCTTTTCTCCACAGCCCTGTCAACATCTGTTACTTTTTTACTTTTTAACAAAAGCCATTCTGACTGGTGTGACATGGTATCTTATTGTGCTTTTGATATGCATTTCTCTGATGATTTATGATGATGAGCATTTTTTCATATGTTTGTTACCTGCCTGTATGTCTTCTTCTGAGAAGTGTCTGTTCAGTCCCTTGCCCTACAGGTCAATATTTAAGGAAACCTAAAGGTTAAGCAAAATGGGGGTTGAAGGTTATTAGAACCCTGTAGTATTATTTTTGACTTGGCTCTGTTGAATCACTCAAGACACATCACTCCGCCTGTTCCCAGACAATCCCAGCATCCTTTAGTACTTTCATAGTCATGTTTGTGGTAGAAGTAACAAACAACAGAGCTGGAGTCAGGGGACATGGCTTTAAATCCCAGGAGAATCTTTAAGAAGAGACCGAGATTCTGTCGGTCAGGGGTGGGGTCCAGAGGCACATGATGTGGAGCCTCGCCCAGCACCTCCCAGTCCCAAAACCAGTCACTCACCAGGGCTGTGGACATTAGTTCCCCGCATCTCCCACCAGGTCTCCTCCATCCCCGGCCCTCTGACCCCTTGTCCACTGTTACAGACTGAATGTCTGTGTCCCCTCGAAATTCAGATGCTGAAGCCTGATTCCCAATGCAGTGTTGTCAGAAGATGAGGCTTTGGGGAAGTGATTAGGTCATGGGGGCCTTCATGAATGACATCTGTGCCCTTATAAGAAGAGACACAAGGAAGATGATATTTCTCTCCCTCTCTCTCTCTTTCTCTCTCTCTCTCGCTCCCTCTCTCTCTCCCTCCACTGTGTGATTATACAGCAAGCAGAAGCCATCGGCAAATCAGGAAGCAGGCCCTACCAGGTCTCAAATCTTCCAGGGCCTTAACCTAGGACTTCCTGCCTCCAGAACATGAGACATAAATTCTTGCTGGTGAAGTCGCCCAGTCCACAGCATCCAGTTACAGTAGCCCAGCCGACCGAGACAGCCACAGTCTCGGCTCCGGTTTCCATTCCTTCTCTGGTCCACTGCCTGCTCATCGAGCTCCTGACACCTCTCCTGTGACCACCCCAGCATCCATCCACCCTCTACAAATCTGTCAGAGTGATCTTTCTAAAACAACCCTCATCGCATCACCGCCCGTGACCAAAACATTCAGTCATTCTCCAACGCCCTCATATGCCGTCCCCACACCTACATTGTCTGATCCTTGTCTACCAAGCAAGCTTTATATCCAGCCATATCCCATTGATCCTTCCACCTGGTCATACATTAACTCACATCACCCTCTTCTCCCAAGCCTTGGGGCCTTTGTACGCATGGTTACCATGATCCAGAACTGCCACACACACACACACACACACACTCATGAGCACACACACACATCCTGCCTCACCCATCTGCCCTTCCTTCTAAGCCCTGGTTCCAGGTAGTTCCTAGAGGGACCCCACTAACATATACTCTTGTTAGAACTCTCATCACACTTCCTTGCCATTACCATTTTTCTCACCTGTCTCCCGCACCAAACTAAAACCAGGATTTTTACTTGCTCATCTCCCCATCACTATTGTCCAGTGCCTGGTATACAGTAAGTGCTCAATAAGTGTTTGCTGAATGAATACATAATTGCTAAATATGACACATTCCATAGTGGAGGTAAATATGGAATGATAGGAGAAGGAATGTTCCTACCAACCTTACTGCTCTAAATAAAAAGAGGCCACCGAGTGTGGTGGTTCACGCCTGTAACCCCAGCACTTTGGGAGACGGAAGCAGGTGGATCACTTGAGGTCAGGAGTTCAAGACCAGCCTGGCCAACATGATGAAACCCCATCTCTAGTAACAATAAAAAAATTAACTGGGCATGGTGTCAGGCGCCTGTAATCCCAACTACTGGGCAGGCTGAGGCAGGAGAGTCACTTGAAACTGGGAGGTGGAGGTTGCAGCGAGCCGAGATGGCGCCATTGCACAGGTGACAAGAGCAAAACTCCATCTCAAAAAAAAAAAAAAAGAAAGAAAAAGAGGCCTACGCCACAGGATGCCACAGTATTACAGAAATCCCAGAGACGCCCGGGAATATTTTCCTCCTAGCAACTTCCCACTCTGCTTTGGGATCTGCTTTTTTGCTCACCTTGCCTCCCACAACATCAATGATTTATTAACTAGTGACTTCTTTGCGTATATCTGGGAACAACTTCATTTGCATACTAGACTGTTTTATTGCAGCCAAATCAGGCTGAAACTAAGAAATTGCTCCTGGTAAACTAGGAATCCCCCCCCCCCCCCGCCCCCTTCACAGAACACAGCATCTGAAAATCTGATGAAGTTCAAAGGAAAGCCACTAGAATGGCAATGGAACCATGTCCTGAGCAAAGAAAGGAATGAACTGAGGTTATTTAGGGTAAGAAAATAGCTACCTGAGGGAGATGTTCCTGTTCTGTTCAAAAGGACTACAGGAAATAATATTTGGGCTCACCTGACATGCATTAGTACAAGGATGACATAGGTAGAAACTGCCCTGGTTTAAAACCTGGAAGAAATGCTTCACCACCCAAGCAATTCTCTACTGACTGGCCTGATAAGTGGTGAAGAAGGCAAGGTAGAGAAAGGAACTCCAAGGACATCCTGGGGTGTCACTGGATATCCTAAACAGGGATGGGATGTTCACAGTTCAGGGATATTATTCCAGGTGAGGCACGGAGGACATATGTTATTTTCACCTGTCTAATGCCCATCACCTTGTTTAAGTAGACTCCACAATTTTCATTTGAAAAATTACCCTTTCATGCTCAGTGGATAGAATGGAGCTGCCCCCATTTCCAGGCTCTAAACATAGGTATATGACCACAACTGGGCCATTCAAAATACCACAACACCATGGCCACAGCGATTGGCCCATGAATTTGCATGTGGCTCAAAGTTGGCCAATGGGACCCCTCCCTGGTCCATGAATTGCATGTGACCCAAGGCTGACCAACAGTATCCTTCCCTGGTTCATGAATTTGCATGTGACCCAAGGCCAGTGGGATCCCTCCCTGGTCCAAAAATTTGTATGTGGCTCAAGGCTGACCAGTGGGATCCCTTCCTGGGACTTTGTACACAGAAGCTGCTAATTGGGAAGCATGTCAGCTTTGAGTGAAGGCAAATACGATCATATCATTCTCCTACTTTAAAATCTCCAACAGTTTCCCATTAGGCTTAAAATAGAACCTAGACTCTTTATCATGGCCATGATCCCAGCACCATCCTTCATCGACTTCTCACAGTTCTCACATGACTTTCCTCTTGATCACTAAGCCACAGCCATCCTAGTCTCCTTTTATTTATTCAAACACAGCAAAATCATCCCTGCCTCAGGTCTTTTCAGGCACTGTTCCTTCTGCCTGGCACACTATTCCCCACATCCACACATGGTGGGCTGCCTCCCTCCACCTGTGCCTTCACACACAGTAACAGCTCAAACAGATTTTCTGTGATTACTTCTTTGCTCTCACTCTTTATTCCCTCACTCAGATCTATTCTCCTTATTATACTATTAACTAAAATTATACATCTGTTTTCATTTGTCTACTTATTTATCGTCTCCCTCTGGATATAAAAGTTCCGTGAGGTCAAGGACTTTGCTGTCTGGTTCACTGTTATATGCCTAGTTCCTGAAACATGCCCAGTACATAGCAGCCCCTACTAAGTATCTTATGGATGAGTTAAGAAGGGAATAGATTTATTCCCTGAAAAAGGAGGGTGGGTAATGGCTCTGAAAGATAGAGACAGAATTCCTCACAACATCATTGAGGAATGTGGACACAGCTGAGGCTATCTCCCCCAGGACTTTTCAGTGAAGTGAACAAATAAATTTCCTTTTTAGTGTATGCTGGTTGGAACTAGGTTTCTGTCACCTGCAACCAGAGATGGATACCAGGCAGTGGAGCCTAATCTTGTAAGTTCTGTCTTCCGTTTCAACTCATCCATTCTCTCAACATATTTGAACAAGCCTTTGTCACAATGGCGTAGGCTGCTGTCCTCTGTCACTCACTGTTGACTTAACATGGCTTAGTTCCAGACCTTTTACCTGGCAAGTAAGATGAGGCTCAATGAGACACAGGGGAGGTTAAATTGAAAAAAGTGAAAGAAAGTGTGTTCGGGGTCATCATGTTTTAGATGTGACAGAATCAGCTCCTCTACTCTTGCTGTGCCTGGGGCCTCCTCATTCCCGCAGGCACCACTTCAGCTTGCCCCAGGCCTACCCGTAAAACACAGGCCTTCTCTCCGGGATCAGCTCTGACCCCAAGGAGAAACAACGCATCATCTCTAGTCTCACATTCTTTTCAGGTCAGATCTTCTCATAGGTTGGCCTGAACTTTGATTCCATCACTTTGGCCACTAAATTCCTTGCTTGTTCCCTAAGCCTGAGTCTCTGTATTGAGAACCTACTTAGTGATGATAATAATAGTAAACCCCTGCCTTGAGTTGGGATTTACAAGGTGCCAGGCTCTGTTCTGAGTACCTGCTATGAGTTCATGTAATATTCATAATAATAATCCAATCAGATAGGTACAACTAGTAGTCCCATTTCATAGATGAGGAGGCAAAAGCACAGAGTTTAAATGACTCGCGCAACGTCACACAGTGAGGAAGTGGTGAAGTCGCGATGTGAAGCATGGAGTCTGACTCCACAGTAGCACTGACTCCATAGCCTGTGCTACTAACAATAACACTATCGTAATAATTTCATAAGACTGCACCACTTGTGGCAGACTAGAGTCCCCAAAGATGGAGGCAACAAATCTTCCATCCCGCAGCTTTCTTACAACATCACTTTAACACCCCTTTCATTTGAGGGCTGGAGCTTATGTTTCCTCCCCTTGAACCTAGAGTACGTGATGTTATGTGGCTTTGAGATTCAATAATAAAAATGCCATCCATTTCTGTCTTGTTCTCATGGGACACTCAGTCTCGACACAGAGACCACGTGATGATACCACATGTAAGTGTTCTACCTGGCAGCTCAGCTGAAGTCCCAGAGAAAAGCCAGCATCACCACAAAACATGTAAGTAAAGATATCTCCAAGGGTTCCTGCTTCCCATCAGTGAGTTACCCCTAGCCTTTAAGTTTGCCCAGCTGAAGCCCCAGACATCAGGAAGCAGAGAAGCCCTCCTAAATGCCTGACGCACAGAATATGTAAGCCTAAAAAAAATGGTCATTTCAACCCAGTAGGTTTCGTACTGGTTTGTCACACAGCAAGAGTAACTGGAATATCATCTGCTACCCACAACCTTATATATACTCAGTCTATAGAAATCAGCCTCTGAACAGTATCTGGTTCAGTCCCTAATACCTGGTGACAGGTTCATCGTAGTCTGCAAGCCTGAAACGTTACCCCATCACTTCTTGTTGGGCTTCCTGGATGCCCACAGCCAACCTCAATTACCACTTCTTGTCTGTAGCCGGATCCTCACATCACCAAGTGCTACCAGCTAGACTGAACTTGCTTCCCTTCCTGAAGCTGTTTCTGACCCCTCAGAGCTCGCCCATAGATCTCTCAGTTACCCGTCTCATTCCCTTCCCAGCCAGCCCCATTCATTTTCAAATGATGCAATTATGGTTCAGAAATGGAGTTGATCCACCTTCTTCATTTGAGAGATGCAAAAATGGAAACCAAGCAAAATAAAACAAAATAGTAGTAACTGACATCTCTTGATTCCTTACTGTATATTACTCCACCTAACCTTAACACGTTATTCTACATATTTAACAATATTGACAGTATTATACAAATGAATATCCCAAGATTCAAAAAGAATAAACTATGTTTGGTCATGCAGTTAGGTTAAGCTGGCTCAGTGTCCCCAGAGAGGTCAGATCTTGGAAGACTGAAGATAAGATAGATCATAGATTCCATGATGGAAAAGCCATTGGGATTCACTCTAGCCAAAAAGTGTACCTGATGTCCCAACAAGACAACAGCCCTGGTCTAAATTTTCCCTTCCTTGCAAACACATTCATGTCATCAATGCCTCTAGGAAATAAAGATGGTCCTTCTCCATGAGCTAATGTAGCAGGTGTGGCTAAGAAGACAGGCATTGGCCAGAACTTTCCAGTTTTTATTCTGTCTCTATGTCACATTCCAAGACCTAACAATGTAACGTCATCTGGGTCCTTACCATAGGAGATAATAACAAATCCATCCTTGATGGGTGTGTGATGCCTCCCTATGGAAGGAAATATATAGTGGTGGCTAAGAGGACAACCTTTGGAGTCAGACAAAGGTATAAATACAGGCTCTGCTACTTACCATATTATTTGTGTGACTTGGGGCAAACTGTGTAACCTCCATGAATCGCCATGCCTTCACCAGTAGAGAGGGAATAATAATATAATAATAGGATTAATCTCATGGGGTTGTTGTGAGGTCTAAGTGAGATAATGCAGGGTATTAAAACAGTGTATCTGTTCTTATGCTGCTAACGAAGACACACCCAAGACTGGGTAATTTATGAAAGAAAGAGGTTGAGTGGACTCACAGTTCCACATGGCTGGGGAGGCCTCACAATCATGGTGGAAGGAGAAAGGCACGTTTTACATGGCAGCAGACGAGAGAGAGCATGTATAGGAGAATTCCCCCAATAAAACCATCAGATCTCATGAGGATTATTCACTGTCAGAGAACAGCACAGGAAAAACCTACCCCAATGATTCAATTACCTCCTACCAAGTCCGCCCCATGACATGTGGGGGACTTACAATTCAAGGTGAGATTTGGGTAGGGGCACAGAGCCAAGTCATATCAAGCAGAGAGCCTAGCACACAATAAAAGCCAAATGTTGCTATATATGAAAATGGCATGGGTCCTTGCTAAACAGACATAAGCAGAATCTCACTGCATTCTAGAAAAACCACTCTGAAATCTCAACTTACAGCAGGAAGAATGCCTAAAATCCCACTAAGAATCAAGAATACCAGTCCTCAGATTTCTAACTGTTCATTCACATGGTTTCAACCACTTATTGCTTATTGATTTTGTCTAAATGTTGCTAAGAAACATTTAGACACCATCACCCTTAGCAATCATAAGACACTAATTCCTAAATTTCAGTCTTCTCTAGCAAGTCTGGGGATTGAAAGTCCCTGCTTGTGACCTAGGGGCTGGAGAGGAGAGCCCTGACTTTCTTGGTCTCCAGTGTAAGAAACAATTAGGCAAATGATGAGCTCAGAGTCCCACCCTTCTGGCCAAGGAGAGAGTCGCTCAGAGCGAGCAAGGAAAGATTCAATTGTAATCCAGCTAATGCATCTCCGGAAGGGTTGCTATCTGCTGCGGAGCACTCCCCATTAAAGAAATCAATTTCGCATTCGACTTCTCCTCCTGTGGCGCATATTGAAGTGGGATCTGACAAGGATGGAAAACAGATTTGCGTTAAATACTGCCAATAAAGCCTGTAGCTCAAGGTTATAGCAGTCAATGGAAATCCAGTGTCTTGGAAACCCTGACACCCTCATCCATCAGTTAGTGTCAGCAGCTCTGAAAGGAAGCGGTAGGTCTGGCTCAGGAAGGGGGATGGTTGTCATGACTGGGAATTTGGAACCATGGAAGCTGATTTCATGGATGTGCTAATTTCATAATAGGCCCTTGAAATAGGCCGGAGCTTCCAGGCCTCCAAGCATCTGAGCATCTTTTCAGAGTTTTTGTTGTTGTTGTTGTGGATACCTCTTGTACTTCCTTGCCCAACATCTACTCTCTCTTCTTTTTCTATCCAATAGTACCCACTTTATCTCAGGGCATAGCTCCTCTACTACTTTGTCTAGAAGAATAAGGAGGAATTTAACCCAACTCCAGCTCCAAGGGTAGGCAGGCATGTGAGCTCGGCCTGCCAGATCAGAGCAGAGCAGCATCCTGCCCTCAGTGAGAGGTTTGGGTTTGTGCACGTGTCCCAAGGAAGGTCAGACAGAGCCAATGCTGCTCAATCTTGGAAGTCATTGTAATACGTTTTGTTAAAAGGAGTCATCTTTCTATTGGGGTGGCTAGAGAGAAAGGATGCAACCTGAAGCTTCTGAAAACTATCTTATCACAATAAGAAGTGAATAAAATCAGGCCAGAGAAAGGCAGAGATAAGAGAGAGAGAGAGAGAGGTAACCCAAAATCCAATTAGATCATTTGAGCGTCTAGATCAAACTTCTCCTGAAGACCATCAACCAGACGTTTTCATTCCAAGATCCAACACCTTTTGTTTTTCTTGGTTGCAAGCCAATTTGAGCTGGATTTTTGTCATGCAACTAAGAAAGACCCAGCCATTCCAGTGTAGCAGTATAGCCCAGATGAAGCAGGCCTGCTCTCTCTGTGGAGGCCAACTGAAGTCTACATTCAGCAATTAGTCACATCTCCCAATCAGATTCAACTTTCATGGCATGAACAACATACAGGCATATTATGGAAGATGTCACATGATTGATGGAAAAGTGGATACACACCCCAAATCAAGTGTAGAGGGCCAGGCGTGGTGGCTCACGCCTGTAATCCCAGCACTTTGGGAGGCTGAGGAGGGCAGATCATGAGGTCAGGAGATCGAGAACATCCTGGTTAACATGGTGAAACCCCGTCTCTACTAAAAATACAAAAAATTAGCCAGGCGTGGTGGCAGGCGCCTGTAGTCCCAGCTACTCGCAAAGCTGAGGCAGGAGAATGACTTGAACCTGGGAGGTGGAGTTGGCAGTGAGCCAAGATCATGCTACTGCACTCCAGCCGGGGTGACAGAGTGAGACTCCATCTCAAAAAAAAAAAAAATCAGATGTAGCGGATGCTAGGGATGCTCCACCCATAGCCATCCGGATGTCTTACCATTTCCATGCTCGACATTCTGACTTCCAAACTTCAGAGCCTCCAGCTTTGTGAGAAGGCTGTTCTCAGTTGCAGAAGCTAGCTGTGCCCATCATAAGTCAGTAATTAATATCTGGGAATTTATTTCTCTCTGGTAATTAATATGTGAAAATTAATATCTCCCTGTAGACAACTCTTTCCCATTGACTAAGAGGGTGGGGGTTAAAATACTCCACCTCTCTAGCCCTTTAGTGAGGACGACTGTGAGGCATATTTTTAACCATGGGATAAAGCTTTAGACACCCCCCGGGATAGCTGTCTTACTAACGCACCCTTAATGTCCCTTCCCTGTCTCACCTTCCTACTTCCTCAAAGGTGTAAGTAAACTATATCCCTTCTGAATAAACGATATATCCTCATCTCAGTGTCCACTTCTGCCTAAAGAACAGAAACTTCCTCAACTTCCCCATCAGCTTTCTGTTATTCCCCCAATGGACATTCCTTTCACAAACAGCCTTTTCCCCCCACCCCCAGGTCACTCAACCTTCTACAAATCCCCTTTTATGATCCCTTACACATTCCTCTCTCCCTTAGTCTGTATATCCCACGAAGCAAAACAAAATCCTAGAAGCCCTCACACCCCTTCCACCCACTCCAAAAACTTATCAATACAGTCACACAGCAAAAATAGATTTCTTCCAGAAGGAAATGCCGTTGCCACCCAAATATAATTTACCTCTAAATACCAGAGCAAAGGAGAAGCAGTCAGCCCCATGCTGGTGCCAAAGCTGAAACTGAGAGACAGAAGCACCACCTGCGGGGTTCTCCAGGGTCAGGCTCCCGCCTGCCTCACCTCCCACCTCTCGTCTCACCCCTCTCCGCCTTCCTTTCGACATTTAATGCAGATCCAGCCGTGCTGAATGAACTACTTGCGGTTCCCCTAAAATAGGCCATGCTGTCTCTTTCCTTTTGCCTTTTTAAATGCTGTTCCATCTGCCTGAAATATCTTGTCTACTCAGAGGCTCTTAAAGAAATGGTTTCCTTCTCACCCCACCCAAGCTCATGTGTTGCAGAACTCTGTCACCCTAAAGAGAGAGAACTTGGAGTGAGTTGCTTCGGGAAACTGAGCTTCCTTCTCTCTGAGCAGATGATCAAGCCAGGCCTGATGATAACTCAGCCAGATGTTACAAATGGGAATGCAGATTTGGTTAATGAAGTGGTTCCCCAAATTCAGGACAAGCCCACCATTATTTTAGGTGTTCTGCCAGTTGACTTTACGTGATACACAAATACTGCATTAGATAATATTAAAATACACAGTAAGGGCTGGGCATGGTAGCTCACTACTGTAATCCCTGAACTTTGGGAGGCCGAGGCAGGAGGGTCAGGAGTTCGAGACCAGCCTGGCCAACATGATGAAACCTCATCTGTACTAAAAGTACAAAAATTAGCCAGGCATGGTGGCACACACCTGTAATCCTGGCTACTCAGAAGGCTGAGGCAGGAGAATGGCATGAACCCAGGAGGCAGATACTGCAGTGAGCTGAGCTCATGCCCCTGTACTCTAGCCTGGGTGAAAGAGTGAGACTGTCTCAAAAAAAACATAAATAAATTATATATACATATATATATATATATCTCACAGTAAGAAAGGTACTCCCATTGCAATTCTTCTTCATTCTTTTTGATTACTTACAAAAGAGAAAGTCTAATTTCTATTATTTCTTTGTCTTTAGCACCTAACTTTTCCTAATCTCTCATGTTGGACAGGCAAAAGAAAGTGTAATTCTTTTTCTTCTCGTTGTATTATGTTAATAATTTCCTTCTACTTACAGAAGGGTAGACATTTTGTTTCTTTTCCATTTATACTCATGATGGAAAGTTTTCATTTAAGTGCAGAGTCAAACTAAAGATACTAAGAAAATGTTTACACACATATATATATGTGTGATACTCTGTGTGTGTGTGTGTGTGTATATATATATAATGTTACATACATTTAATATTAATCATAGCTGGTGTTTGGCTATGACACAAATTTGTGAAGGTGACCATCAAATGAATCAAGTTTGTGGCTGGGGGACAGATAGGGTTGTTGAGGGGTTGGAACCACAATGGGCTGGAGTAGCTAAACCTTAAGACTCTTTCCTTTTTTGAAACTGAATCAGTGTATGCAGCGTTTGATGGGGAGTGTCTCAAATAAGGTATCCTAAATTGCAGAACTCGACACACTGGCTGAAGCTGATCTTCCCAGCTTCCTAGAAGGTTTTAGAAACCAGGTAATAATGTGAACTTTTCTCCTTGGTCCCCTCCTCTGAAGGTCTTGAAACCGAATTTTCACATTCCTGGATTATTGCAGAGCTGAGAAACCGCTGTTTTCGCTACACACAGCTACTCTGAAGTACAAGGCAGAGGAAGTCCCCATCCTGCTGAATCCCAGCTGTGATGTAGGACAAAGGCTTTTCTGCCTTTGATAAACAAATGAAGTTAGACATTAAAGGTACTTTCTGATCCTCATTTAAGCAGGTAGCCCCAAAAGCAAACCAACCAGACCTTCCTAAGCAGCTTTGGACATCAAGGTTGAAAAGCAGTGAGTGGTTAAGCTTGTCGTTTTTTATTGTGAAATGGTTACGCTTGTCATTTTTATTCCGAAATGGGGCTTTTCTCCTCCTAACCTTCCTGACTGCTCCTTCTCACTCAACCAAATACATTCAAGTCTATTTCTTAAGTAACCTTTATGAAGCAGGCACTGTTCTGGACACTTAGGGGTAAACAAAAAGTCAGAATCTA
Source organism: Theropithecus gelada (assembly GCF_003255815.1). Classification (NCBI taxonomy): domain Eukaryota; kingdom Metazoa; phylum Chordata; class Mammalia; order Primates; family Cercopithecidae; genus Theropithecus; species Theropithecus gelada. Next base: position 58,413,888 of record NC_037688.1, read on the forward strand.
CAAAATACCTCGGCCGGGAGCGGTGGCTGTCGCCTGTAATCCTAGCACTTTGGGTGGCTCAGGTGGGTGGATCAACTGAGGTCAGGAGTTCGAGACCACCTTGACCAACATGGTGAAACCCTGTCACTACTGAAAATACAAAAATTAGCCAGGCTTGGTGGTGCACGCTTGTAATCCCAACTACTCGGGAGGCTGAGGCAGGAGAATCACTTGAACCCGGGAGCTGAGGGTTACTGTGAGTTGAGATCACGCCATTGCACTCCAGCCTGGGAGATACAGTAAGACTCCATCTCAAAAACAAACAAACAAACAAACAAGGTACTTAACCTCAAAAGCCTATGCTGTAAAGATGCTACAAAGAGGAAACAGACGATAAATATATAAGAACATAAGTAAACAAAATGATAACTCCAGAAAAGGTGACGCTATTTTAAAAATTAAACAGGATTTGAAATGTGTCTACGGGCATGTGTGTGTGTGCATGCCGTGGGAGGACAGCCATGGTGGCCAGTGATGACCTCGGTAATATTTTGATCTGTGACTTGAATCATGCATGAAAGAAGCAGCCTTAAAAGATCTGAGGCAAAGGCATCCCTGGTAAAGTGACAGCATGTACAATAGCCATGCCACGGAAGTCCTTCAATTCATCTCCTTTTTATTTACTTTCCTCGAATATTGAACCTTCTTTATGCACCTTCCACTTGTTTTTCCATGACTTAGAGACATGGCTCTGAACTGGATTGGATTCTTTTTTTTTTTTTTCTTTGAGATGGAGTCTTGCTCTTGTCGCCCAGGCTGGAGTTCAGTGGCATGATCTCAGCTCACTGCAACCTCAGTCTCCCCAGTTCAAGCGAGTCTGCCACCTCAGCCTCCCAAGTAGCTGGGATTATAGGCACCTGCCACCACAGTTGGCTAATTTTTGTGTTTTTAGTAGAGACGGGGTTTCTCCATGTTGGCCAGGCTGGTCTTGAACTCCGGACCCCAAATGATCCACCAGCCTTGGCCTCCCAAAGTGCTGAGATTGCAGGCATGAGCTACCTTGTAGAAATGGGCTGGATTCTTAACAGCATCACTCGTTAATGACAGACTAATCTTGTTGGAGTCTCCGTTTTCCCATCTACAAAATGGTAACAAGAATAAAAACACTATCTTATAGGATTGCCGTGAAAATTAGATGATGGATATAAAATGCTCAGCTTATTTCTGGGTAAACACTCCACACCATGGTTACTGATCCCTGAAATGTTACTGCTTTCCTTGGACAAATTCCAGAAGACACATAGGTTCCCATGGTCTATACACCTCGTCCTCTCCAAAAGCTGACCTGACTTTGTGTTCTGAACCTTTTCCTGTTTGAATGAGTTTGGGATTATTACAAAACAGAAACTGATATCATTTATTTCTTTATTTTGGTTTTAGGTACTTCCTGCTACTCCGTCAATAGCTAGAGCATTCTCTGCCCACTGTCTTCAGTGTGGAGTTCTTTTTGTTTTTTCAGCAGGGATCCAAAGAGAGAAAGAGTCAGTACTTGGCCTTTGAGGTTCAAAACAGGCCTTTGAAACTCAAGGCAGGGACTACAGTCTTGAGCAAAAAGGCTTTTTGAGTTTCGAGAGCCTATGTCTTTTGAGTTTCAAAAGAACAAAATCCTAAGCTAACTAATAGGCGTAGAAAAATATGCTCATTGATCTGTGAGAATGAGATTTTTGTCTGAAAAAAAAAAAAAAAAAAATTCCTACTGGCCAGAAAGCAGCAGCAGAGAAGAAACAAGAAAGTTAGAATCTGGTCTGGGTGCCTGGTTTAGCCAAGGCCAGTGGAATATGAGTTGATAATAAAAATACAGAGAGGAGGGAAAGGAGAGCTTCTTTTCACATCTCAAGTGGAGACCAGGAAAGTGAGCAAGATCCATGAGTTCTCTGTCACCCTCCCAGAGGTCAGAGCAGTAGAATAGGAATGACAGCTGGTGGGATGAGGGGAAGAGGCTGGGTCCCCCGGATCTGCAGAAAGAAGTGAGTTTGCCTGCCTTCCATCATTCACATGAGCATGGTTCATCACCATGTTAATTATTCTTGTGGGCATCTGGTGAAGACAGGGACCAGCATGTCTCAACAAAGAGAAATCTGTCTGTGCCCCAAGACTTTGCTTCATGCCATCTGAATTACCCACGTGGAAAAATCCCCTTTACAATCTTTCAGAGTAGTCATAAGTCCTCAAGATGGAACAGTGGCTTGAAAAATCTAGGTGAACAAGCCTCAGTAATGATAGCTTCAGTAGAACTAAAAGGAACCAGTTTGACTTCTCCCTAGAGCTGGAAGGACACTAAAACATGCCTTCATTATACAGTTGCAATCAAAAAAGCCTTGCTGGAAAGACAATCCACCATCAACACACTAATGGCCCAGAGAAAAAGCGCCTGAAACTGCCTGCCATGAAGCTGCCATAGCCCTCTGCTCCCCTACCCTCCAACTCATTTCCTCTCCTGGAACCAAAAGGAAATTTCAGGAACATAAACTTCTGCAAAGTGGTGCTAGACTGGAGGGACTATGTCCCAAAGTCTCCCAAGCTCTTCCCTTTCACTTTCCAGACTCCATACTCCAGAAATCTTTTACAGCAGCTCTAACAACTAACTTGACCAAGAAGGGCTAGAGGAGGCTTCTCAAAGGCGTATTCACTCCAGGGAATGTGTTCATCCTGGGTTGCCCTCTGGACTCTGTAGCAGATGAAACAGAAGCCACTCATCACTAGCTTACCTGAATTTCCAATGACTTTGTTCACATTTAGACCAATGAGGGAGGGACAGAGGGTAACTGCCTCAGTTTCCCCAAGAGGCTTAGCCTTTGGAGCTCTGAAAGCAAAGCCACCTGAAGCTACCAAAATCAAAGCTATAAGAAGCAAAGGTGAATTGGCTGCCTTCACTCAAAAAAAATTTTCCATCAATATTGTCCCTAAAAAAGAATGATTAGAATCCAGACTACAAATCTAAAGCTTTTTTAAATTTTTAATAAAATCAACTGCATAGTCAATGTGACTTGCACTCAGTGTGAGAAACCCCTGTGGGTCACCGAGCTGGCTAAAATCCCCTCCCCTGAGACTCACCATTTTCTGATTCCTGTCCCCTCCACTCTGGCCAGTCCTACACCAACCCAGAATGGCCACCTAGGAAGCCAGATGACCACCTACCATAGTGAAGGATGGTGCTTTCATCACCCACAACAAATCCTTCTGATAAGAACCCCACGATGATGAGAGGTTGCAGGAGCTCTCTATCTGCATGCCAAACACCAAGAAGCAGCTCTCATCCCATTTCACCCAAATAACCACTTCACCTGGAGTTTGCCCCTCAACCCCTTTTGAATGTCTATCCAAGCATCCAGGTGTCCTTTATTGCCTTTCTCTGATATCGAAGGATTTTATTTTAAACTAATTTGTCTAAGGACAGTCTCATTTTAATTTTACATGTCTAATAAACACTGAACAAATCCCAAGTGCAGTTTAGGAATGTTCTATGTCCTAAGGGATTTATTTCTCTAACTTTTTTTTTAACTACGAAATTTCTAAAGAGTTGAGTTTTGGTTAAATTATTTTCTTCAAAATTTGTTTTAATTTATATTGACAGACCAAAAACCAAAAGGAAACAATGAAAATGATCAAAATGAAGCTGAATGTCTTGGTCAGTAAATGAAATGGTTTAGATAAATTTGCCTACAAGGGGTTCTCATTTCTGTCTCCTACCATTCTTGTTTATTTATTTTTTCCACTAGGACATCCCCTCCCTAAATTTCCGGCGTGTTCTTAAATGATTATTGAAAAGGCATTATCATCATTGTTTTACTCTTGCTCATGGAGCCAGCTGGTTCTTCTCATTTGTCTCCTTGACGGGTGAGCCATCCATACTCAAATCAGTATAAGAAAACTAACCTTTCATAGAGTATCAGGCAGAACTAGAGGAGACCACCTGTCAAATACATCCTCCCACAAAACCACTGAACTACCCCAAAGTCTATAAAAATCCAGTCTTGCAATCTTAACTGGAGTCACCCTCTTTATTTAAAAGACATACAAGCAAGAAAATCCTCTGTATTAGGATGTCTCTATTCATTCTACATGCCTGTTCCTATTTTCCCTCTATTATTTCATTTCTGAATTTAGCAACCCAAGCACTCCATGAGTTATGTAGCAATTACTGGGGTACGCACAGGTCTAACGCACTGTTGCAGCAGGGAGGGAGAGGTGACAAATGCCCATTAGTGCCAGGACCAATAATGGCCCTATAATGCTACCTTACACTTAGCCAGAGGAAAGCGGCTATATATTGTAAGGGATTTTAAAAGATGTCACAAACCTTAATTAATTCTCAGTGTGCTGGGAGGAAAGTATTTACTCCCCATTTGGGACTCCAAGAACTACTAGACAGAGATGGCTGCATGTCAAAATAAAAAACCCTAAATCAAGTTCACCTTATACTTCATAGAAGTGGTTGAAAGCGTATTTGCATCTGCCACTCTGAGTTCATTCAATAAATATTTAGTGAGTGTTAACCACGGTGTCAGGCACTGTGCTAGACTCTGGAAGGGACACTAAATGACAAGGTCCCTGGCCAAATGGAACTTAGAGTCTTAGGGATGAAATAGCCATTAATCCAACATATTTCATGAATTCATTAATCACACAAACAACCTACTGACTAATATAAAGAAAAATTGCTTGGTACTAAGAGAGAAGCTGTTATAACCTTAAGTCTCAGGAAAAAGAGGTCTGGGTTTGAATAACTGTACTACCAATTATTAGCTACCCATTTGATATAGTTTGGCTGTGTCCCCACCCAAATCTCACTTGAATTGTAATAATCCCCACATGTCAAGGGTGGGGCCAGGTGGAGATAATTTAATCATGGGGGCAGTTTCCCCCATACTGTTCTCGTGGCAGTGAATAAGTCTCATGAGACCTGATGGTTTTATAAAGGGGAGTTCCCCTGCTCATGCTCTCTTGCCTGCCCCCATGTAAGATGTGCCTTTGCTTTTCCTTTGCCTTCTGCCATGATTGTGAGGCCTCCCCAGCCATGTGGAACTGTGAATCCATTAAACCTCTTTCCTTTATAAATTACCCAGTCTTAGGTATGTGTTTATTAGCAACTTGAGAACAGACTAATACATCACCCTTAGATTTGTTCTTCTTTGGTTCAGTTTCCTCATCTAGCAAATAGTGCCCAATATGGTTTGGCTCTGTGTCCCCACCCAAATCTAATCTTGTGGCTCCCATAATTCCCATGTGTTGTGGGAGGGACCCAGTGGGAGATGACTGAATCATGGCAGTGGGTCTTTCCCATGCTGTTCTCGTGATAGTGAGTAAGTCTCAGGAGATCTGATGGTTTTAAAAATGGAAATTTCCCTGCACAAGTTCTCTTCTCTTGTGCGTGATTGTGAGGCCTCCCCTGCCACGTGGAACTGTAAGTACAATAAACCTCTTTCTTTTGTAAATTGTCCAGTCTCAGGTATGTCTTCATCAGCAGCATGAAAACAGACTAATACAGTAAGTTGGTACCCATAGAGTGGGGTTTTGCTGAAAAGATACCGATAATGTGGAAGCAACTTTGGAACTGGGTAACAGGCAGAAGTGGGAACAGTTTGCAGGGCTCAGAAGAAGACAGGAAAATGTGGGAAAGTTTGGAACTTCCTAGAGACTTGTTGAATGGATTTGACAAAAAAGCTGGTAGTGATATAAATAATAAGGTCCAGAATGAGGTGGTCTCAGATGGAGATGAGGAACTTGTTGGGAACTGGAGCAAAAGTGGCTCTTGTTACGTTTTAGAAAAGAGACTGGAGGCATTTAGCCCCTGCCCTAGAGATTTGTGGAACTTTGAACTTGAGGGAGATGATTTAGGGTATCTGGTGGAAGAAATTTCTAAGCAGCAAAGCATTCGAGAGGTGACTTGGGCACTGTTAAAAGTAGACAGTTTTAAAAGGGAAACAGAGCATAAAAGTTCAGAAAATTTGCAGCCTGACAATGCGATAGAAAAGAAAAATCCCTTTGCTGAGGAGAAATTCAAGCTGGCTACAGAAATGTGCATAAGTAACAAGGACACGATTGTTAATCCCCAAGGCAATGGGGAAAATGTCTCCAGGGCATGTCAGAGGTCTTCACAGCAGCCCTCTCATCACAGGCCTAGGGAGAAAAAATGGTTGTGTGGGCCAAGCCCAGGGTCCCTGTGTTGTGTGCAGTCTAGGGACTTGGTGCCCTGCATCTCAGCTACTCCAGTCATGACTAAAAGAGACCAAAGTACATCTCAGGCTGTTGTTTCAGAGGATGGAAGCCCCAAACCTTGGCGGTTTCCACATGATGTTGAGCCTGCAAGTGCACAGAAGTCAAGAATTGGGGCTTGGGAACCTCTACCTAGATTTCAGAGGATGTATGGAAATGCCTGGATGCCCAGGCAGAAGTTTGCTCCAGGGGTGGGGCTCTCATGGAGAACCTCTGCAGAAGGGAAATACGCAGTCAGAGCCCCCACACAGAGTTAACCACTGGGGCACTGCCTAGTGGAGCTGTGACATAGAGGGCCGCTGTCCTCCAGAACCCAGAATGGTAGATCCACCAATGGCTTGCACTGTGCATCTGGAAAAGCCAAAGACACTCAATGCCAGCCCATGAAAGCATCCAGGCAGCAGACTGTACCCTGCAAAGCTACAGGAGTGGAGCTACCCAAGATCATGGGAACTCACCTCTTGCATCAGCATGACTCAGATGTGAAACGTGGAGTCAAAGGAGATCTTTTTGGAACTTTTAGATTTGATTGCCCTGCTAGATTTCAGACTTGCATGGGGCCTGTAGCCCCTTTGTTTTGGCCAATTTCTTCCATTCAAAATGGCTGTATTTACACAATTCCTGTACCCCCATTGTATCTAGAAGTAACAAACTTGCTTTTGATTTTACAGGGTCACAGGCAAAAGGGTCTTGCCTTGTCTCAGATGAGACTTTGAACTGTGGACTTTTGAGTTAATGCTAAAATGAGTTAAGACTATGATTTATTCTGAAATGTGAGGACATGAAATTTGGGAGGGGACAGGAGTGGAATGATACGGTTTGATTCTGTGTGCCCACACAAATTTCATCTTGTAGCTTCCATAATTCCCACGTGTTGTGGGAGGGACCCAGTGGGAGGTAACTGAATCATGGGGACAGGTCTTTCCCATGCTGTTCTCGTGATAGTGAATAAGTCTCAGAAGATCTGACGGTTTTAAAAATTGGAATTTCCCCGCACAAGCTCTCTTCTCTTGTCTGCTGCCATGTAAGACATGCCTTTCACCTTCTGCCATGATGTGTGGCCTCCCCTGCCACGTGGAACTTTAAGTCCAATAAATCTCTTTCTTTTGTAAATTGCCCAGTCTTGAGTATGTCGGTATCAGCCAAGTGCAAATGGACTAATACAGTGCTCAACATCAAAATTTTTGTTGAAAGGATTAAGTGAGACAGTGCATTCTTTCTACCCAAAGCAATTGCTCAGTAAAGGTGAGCAATTATAGCTATGAATATTATTTTCCAGTAGCCTCCTAAATTGTGGGTTCATTGCTCATCCAAAGACATATCAGATCTATAACAAGTACTGGAATCATTCAGAATTAAATGGACCTCTAAAGGTTCGCTATGTGCAGTGTGTTAGAGTTAACCCTAGGGAATTTGGCTCAGATGCTTCAGTCAGTGATACCCTCATTTCCTCCAGCTGCCTGGAGTTTTCCTGAGTACTAGCTACGACAAAGAGGTATAAGGAACTGTTTTATCCTGAAGCAGACAGAGCACAGAGCTTCCTTTAGCCCTTTCGAGAACCCACCACCAGGAACCATAAGATATTGTTTACCACTTTAACCAAAAGAGAGGAAAATCTCAGCCCCTGGCCTGATATCTGGTATTTTTATCAAAGGTTTGAATAAAGGTTGATAAAAGTCTGCGTGCAATACAAAATTGGGACTTATCTTGCAGGCGGTATGCTACATAATGGAATAAGTATCCCAGAAGACCTCCAGCAGCTGCTGTGGAAGGCTGAATTACATAACATGAAATTTAACAGCGGTAAACACAAGGTCCTGCCCTTGGGTCCCAACAACCATCTGGACAAGTCCTTAGTGGGGAAGCAGGTGCAAAGGCACCTGGCTTGTTTTCATTCCCTACAAGCTCAATACTAGTCACAGTGTGATGTGGCTTTCAAAGACAGCTGGATCATTTTTGGTGGTATTACTTGAAGTAGAATTCTAGAGTGATGGAGGTGAGATTTCTGTTCTGCTTTGCTTTTCGCTGTAAGTCTGGGTACCATTCTGATAGATATTAGCACTTCTGAGCATCATTAAACACATGTAATGAGAGAAGTGATGGGAATTTAGAATCACACCCCTGGTGGTTGAAGAATCTGGGAGTGATTAACATAGAAGACTGGGGGTGACTGGAAGACTTGGAAGATCTCTCTTGCCAAAATCTTAAGAAGCTACAAAAAACAGTAACTTATTTGGACCAGACAATAGGCTGAAAAGGTAGCATGCATCAACTCATTTGGTCCTCATCACAATGCCATTGTTATCCACAATTAAAATGAGGAAATTGAAACTGGTGAGGTTAAAAGACAATTTGCCATAGTTCATTAAGTGGTGAATGGTGGATCTAGGACATGAGTTTAGGTCTGTCTGACTCCATATTCAGCACTTTAACCACAATCTATAAGCTCTGAGGAAGACAGATTCCTTCCACAAAGACACATCCTACATAAGGCAAATCGATGAAATGCCCGTTTACCTGTCTGCTTTTGCACTAGACTGGAAGCTCCTGAGAGAATAGGACACTGTTTTGATCATTACCACATCTCCAGTGCCTAGCACACAGTAAATATCTAGCAAATATCTGCTGAAGAAATGATGAAATCAGCGAACAAAGACAAGCTACAGTGTTATACAAGGAAGAACTCTCTGTAGTAAGAATTATCATGGTTATCTATTTCCTAGAGCTGCTACAGCAAAGAACCACAAACTGGGTGACTTAAAACAATAGACATTTCTTGTCTCATAGCTCTGGGGGTTACAAGTCTGAAATCAAAGTGTCAGCAGGGGCTATGCTTCCTCTAAAGGTTCTAGGGAAGAATCCTCCCTTGCCATTTCCAGCTTCTGGTGGCTTCCAGCATTCCTTGGCTTGCAGGTGCATTATGCAAATCTCTGTCTCTGTTGTCATATGAGCACTCTTGAGCATCATGAAACAAATATAACCAGAGAGGTGATGGAGATTTTGAATGACACCTTCGGTGGTTGAAGAAACTGGGAGTGATTAACAGAGAGATGACTTGGGGTGGCATGATTCCTCTTTTTAAAATCTTTGCTATGTGTCTGTCCCTGTGTCTCCAAATAATCTCTTTCATCATAAGTACACCAGTCATTGGATTTAGGGGCCAATCTAACTCATTATGACCTCATCTTAATTTTATTGTATCTGCAAAGACCTTACTTCCAAATAAGCTCACATTCACAGACTCTGGGGAGACATGAATTTGGGGTTTGGGGACACATTTCAACACAGTACAATCCCTGAGTAGGATGAGCCATGTTAGGATTTAGGGCATGGATTAATCCTAGGAATGGTCAGGCAGGGGGTTTAGAATTTAATAGCAAAGAAAGATTCAGGCAATAAAATTAAAGGCCCATCTAGAATGACATCTTTTCATTCAATAAACATTTACTGACACTGTATACCGAGCACAAAGTCATGTAGCTAGGGTTTTCTGATATGAGGAAGACACAGTTGTTCTTCTGGTGAGTCTCAAAGCCTGGTATGGGAGACAAACCTGCAAAGGAACAACCAAAACATGATACAAGAAAGTTCAATCTGAAGAGCTATGGAAGCACAGAGGTTAAATGAGTTAGCTCAGCTTGGAGAGGAGATAGGAGAGAATAATTGAAGTGTCAATAATGAGTGGAGTTCTCCAGGCAGAAAGATCACGGCAAAAATATGTAGTCTCCAGCCTAGGGTTCATCCCTCCTCTTTCCAATAAAAGTAGAAAATTTCCTTTACAAGACCACTGCTCCATTCCCAGTACTGCTGACTGAGTGGGATGACCCCACCCCCAGCTCCAGAGGGTTTAGGCCAGTCCACATATTCCATTTTCTTGACTAATTAGAACCAATGAGAGATGAGGGAACAGTTGCTTGGGTTTTATGAAAGAGAAGTATGAATTCCACTGAATTCAGTGCTGTAAGAATGTGAGGCTTGCAGCTGCTAGAACCATCTTGCAATCCTAATGGGAGAAACTTGGAACAGCCAAGAACAACAGCAGATCCTGGGAACGGTGCCACTCATAAGAAGCACGCCAAAGGCTGGATCCTGTTGGCATTATTTATGCCCTGAATCCAGCCATACCTGAAGGCAGAGCTACCCGTGGACCTTCATTATGTAAGTCAATAGTTATATTTTATTTTGCTTAAGCCAGTGTGAAATTGGATTTCCTGGCACCTACCGCAAAAGGATTCTTAATTGAAATAGCAGTCCAGATTGCAAAAATGGCATGTCAGAAGTCACAGAGACAAAAAGATCAGGTTGCATTCTGGGAATGCTCAAGAATTTAGTGCAGTTGATGAGTGGGGAATGAATGAATAGACTGGTAGAGGTCTCATTGGGAGGAACTTTAGGTCAAATTAGGTTTGCACATCATCGTGGATGTTATGTTCCTTCCAATTCTGAAATTCCTTGGTTTTCTGAGTCTATGTTCCAGAAATCTTTGTAAGAAAAAGGGAACACTAGCCCAAGAGAAGCAGCCTTGCCTGAGTTATGGCCTCAGATCCTAATATACCTATTGTTGGGCATTTTATCTGTATCCATCAATCTGGTGGGAAGCAGGGAATCAGGGGCAAGAATTATTGCCCTCAGCTGGAGGAGCCCATGGTCCTTGGGTTTCTGAATCGCACACCTGGCAATAGTCTTCACAGACTGTATGGCCCATGGCCAAGTCGCCCAACCTCAGGTATTTGCAATTCAATTACACTTAGGGCTACCGGAAATTCCCACTTCTGGACTCCAGATCATTTCTAAGAGTGGGAAATAGAACTGAAATTTGAAGTCACAGCTTAATATGCATACGACCCTGAACTTCATATTGGACTTAACAGCTGTGACAGATATCGAGGGGTAAGATGGACCAGGGACTGCTAGAAATTGATTCTACTCATTTCACACAGGGAATGTGATGGACCAGGGATTGCTAGAAATTCATTCAACTCATTTCACACAGGGAATGTAGGTGCATCTCTCTGTGTCTTGGAAGGAAATGAGGTCTACAGAGTCAGCATAGACCTGCAGCCTGGACCAGCCACATGAGCACATGGACATGAAGACTGTTTGGCATTCTCATCAGTGCCATGAATGACCAATGCCACACAGAAAGAGCACTGCCCCCTCTCTCCTCAAACGGGACCAAGTAAAAGAGTAGCAGGGCTCCTAGTACCACTGGGTTCATATCCAGGTATACAAGTAACAGGAACAAGGGAATGATTTCAGATAAAGCTGAAACTATAGAAAAGTTTGCTTATCTGGACTTGTCTTGGTTGCCTGGTTATTCAGCTGTTAATTATCTGTCTCATACTCTAAAATGTAGTCTCTGTCAGAGTAGTGACCTTGTCTGCAGGGATCAACACTGTATCCCATTTATTTAGTGATAATAAACGAGTAACACTACAAAGGAACTACAATGGGCAAGGCAATATTCTAAACATGTGTGTGTAAGTATGTGTGTGTAAGTATGTGTGTGTAATTGTGTTTAATTCTTTTAATAATCCCAAGAGGTAGGCACTATTATTAATCCCATGTACAGATGAGTAAACTGAAGCAGAGGCTAAATAACTTGCACAAGGCCACACAGCTAGTATATAGTGGAGCCAGGATTTGAATCCAAAACTACATGGCTCCAGAGTCCATGCTCTCATTGTCACTATACTTATGCTACCTTCCAACTATCTGGGACAAATATTAATTGAGTACCTACTATATGCCAGCCACATTTCTAGCTACTTGGGATCAATTTATGAATAAACAGAAGTCACAGGCTCATTACACATTCAATGGATGGATGGATGGATGGATGGATGGATGGATGGATGGATAGATGGATGGATGAATGAATGGATGGAAGAGTGGATAGGTGGACAGCTGGATAGGTGGATGAATTGATGTATGGATAAGTTGGTGGATGGAAGAATCGACGGATGGGTGGGATTCAAATATGTGGAAAAGGCCTGTTAAATGTCATGGGAGAGTCATCAATAGAAGAGGCCATGAGTCTCTCTCTGTTTTTTTCCTGCATCCAATGGTAATTTGTCAGTGGAACTCATGCGGGCTCCAGGATTAGAAGTCTGGCTCCATCCCTTTACCATCTGTGTGATTTGGAGCAAACCACTTAACCCTTCTGGACCTGTTTCTTCACTTAGAAAATGAGAATAACCCCAACTACTCACACAGTTGCTGTGGATTAAATGTTATTTGCTATTGTTTGGAGCCCAGTTCAAATGTCATCTTTTTTTCTGTAGCTTTCAATTCAATTCAATTCAACAAATATTTATAAAATGTGTTCTTTATGCAGACTTTGTGCTAGGGGTAAGGATACAACAGTAAATTAGACAAATATGCCCTTTGTATTCAAAGAAATACTGGTAAAGCAGGAGGACAGGGGAATTAAAACATACAGATAGATGAGTGTTTGGAAGAGGAAAGTGTGAGGTGCTACGAGAGTGTTTGACAAGGGTATAATTCGCTTTTCCTCCTTGATGTTCCCATATTGCTTCACTTGGGCTGGCTACTATTGTACGTGTTGGTCCCCACTGTCAAACTTGGCTTTTAAAAAGATGTCCACATAACCCTTAAAGAGGAAACAATTGTACTAAAGAGGTATAAGGGTGGATGTAGGGAAGGATAGATGGATGGATGGATGGATGGATGGATGGATGGATGGATTAATGGATGGATGGACAAATGGATGGATGGATGGATGACTGGATGGCTTGCTAGGTGGACGGATGGATAGATGGATGAAAGGATGATGGATGGATGGATGGATGGATAGGTGGATGGATGGACATATGGTCTAATAAGTAGGTGGATGGATAGATGGGTGGGTGAATGGGTGTGTGGGTGATGGGTGGATGGACAGATAGAAAGAAAGAAAGAAAGAAAGAAAGAAAGAAAGAAAGAAAGAGCTGAAGCAATGGTCTACGTGGGAACAGTTAGAACTCCACAAAAGCCAAATCTAGGTGCACAGCCAGTGCATTCTGAGCCAATGTCAACATATTTAAGAACTGGATGAAATAGGAGCATCAGGGCAGAACTGGACAAAGCCAGAAACTTAAACTGAGATTACATGAGAAAGATGAGAAAGAGTGCCCAGCCACAGGAGATACTTCTGGTAAAAAAAAAAAAATAGCTAGACCCACAGAGAAACTTGTAGTATGTTGCAGAAATGACCACAATGTCTCTCACTCCTATAGATGCATCCTTTTAAAATATGCTTTTGTAGATCTTCCCATCAAGTGGTGGATTTTATTAATCTACTCTTTGAATCTAGCCCTGCCCATGTGACTTGCTTTGGTCGATGGGGCATGAGCAATGTGAACCCAGCAGAGGCTGAAAAGTGCTTGCATTTTAGGGCTGGCTCTTTTGTTGCCTTGGGAAACTTACATCCACTGTTATGTGAACACTCAGGCTAATGAAGCCTGCTAGATACTGAGAGACACATGGGTGAGCCCTGCTTACTGCCTCAGGTGACGCTGATCCAACTGCCAAACATGAATGGGACCATCCTAGCACAGAAGCCCCTGCCCCTTGGCAGCTGACTGCAGAGATCAGCTGAATCTGCCCACAAACAGAAGAACTACCCAACCAGCACAGAATTATGCAAAATTATAAAATGGTTATCATTGTAAGCCACAAAGTTTAGGATGGTGTGTTATGCTCTGAAAGCTCACTGAAAAACGGAGAATCACGAGTAGCCACAACCCTCCAGCAGACTAAGTGAACACACTGGTGTGGACAAAGCCATTTCTTTCTGTTGGTAGCCCTTAAGGTGGAGGGATAATTTCAGCAAAACCGCGTCTCATCAGTATAAGCACATAAGCTGACCACTCTCTGGGATCTGAGAAACAGCTTTCATGTACATATTCATTCAGTCACTTTTTAAATAATTTATTCAGCAGGACATTGATTAAGCATCCATATGGGAAAGTCCCACAAGCAGAGTGGAAGGTAAGATAGGGGTCCTCCCCCTACATGGCTAAGTGGTTGTCTCAGGAGGTGGAATGAGGTTAGGGGAAACTGGACCTACACCCAGCCACTACCCTCCATCACCATTACACTTTCAGCCCCTCAAAGATAGGGACTACAGTCTCATATTCTTGTTCCCATACAACAGAGTGAAAAATCATGTTGTCTTCATGTTGCCGGTGAAGAGTTTTCAGTAGAAAATGGCATTCTGACAATTGTCGGGCCTGATCCAGGGCCTTTACCCAAAAAAATCCACCCACGCACTGCTTGACAGTACCCAGTAAGATAGAAAGACAGCTACCAGAACTGTTAACATAACGTGTGAGGGGACAGGTTCTGGAGGTCCACTGCCTGAGTCTGAATCCAGGAGTTATTATTTGTGTTAATTAATCTCTCTGTACTTCAGTTTTCTTTTTTTGAAAAATGAGACAAATAATAGTTGCTACTTGCTAGGGTTATTGTAAGGATTAAATAAGGTAATACACATACGTACAAGTACCGGGTTCACCACCATAAGCACTATATATGTTATTATTTTTTATTATCCTTCCTTGCTCCTGTCATCCAACCTCTCTCCTGAATCTATCAAACTCCCGAAATGTGGCTCTGATTTTTCTACACCAATGTTGATTTTTCTTCCCTGATTTAGACCTTGTGCTCCTTCTCTGTGGCAACCACAAAAATATGCCTCTTGGATCTGCTGCAGCTGGAAGAACAATGATGGGCAGCTCTGGCTTAACGACTCTCCACTGGGCTGGCAAAACCTTTTGTAGAACTGTGTCTGCAACCCTTCCTACACAATCTGCCTTCCTTTGCCCTCTCTCTTGCAGGTGTCAGACCCGCAATGCAACTTGAAGACTGTCCCTGCCACCTCCATCACCCCGCTGCCTTTTTCCTTCACAGGCATTCCTCCAAAAATTCTTATATGTCTCATCCTGTATTGTCATCTGCTTCTGCATCTTGGAGGACCCAAACTAATATACCCTTGGGCAATGTATTCTACCCAATGTATTCTACCTATGTGATTTGACTTCCTCTGCTTATTGCTACCCCAGGAAATATCCTATTAAACAACTAGAGTCCAAGATCTAGAGCATTTGTCTCCTTTCTTTGTGGACCAAGATAGATTGGAACAGGCATCATCTCTCTTACGTGCCCTACATCCTGGTTTCCTCTACCTTAAAATACATCTGGAATCTCACCACTCCTTACCACCTACACCACTACCATCTTGGTCCTTGGGCCATCACCCTCTCTTGCCTGAACTATTGCAAGAGTTTCCTAGCCGGTGTCCCTGTGTCTGTACCAGTTTCTTTTCAATTTGCTTGGTTAAAATTAAGTGATCCTTTTAAAACCAAGTCAGATGATGTAACATCTCTACTTATGTCTTTGAATACCTTTCCATCTCAGACTAAAAATTCCGCACAATAGTCTAAAAGACATGTTCCCACCTGACACCCTGCCACTGGCTCATTTCACTCTGTCTACACTGGCTTCTTTTCTCTTCTGAAGCTTCCACCTCAGGGACTTCCCATTTGCTGTTCCTTCTGTCTGTACAGTTTTTCCTAAGGACAGCCATTTGATTCACTCCCTGGCCTCTTGAATCTTTATGCAGATGTCACCTTCTTAGTGAGGGAGCTTTTGTTTTACTCCCTAACGCTCATGACTGTGTAATGTAAAATATCAATATAGTTGATATTTTACTTATTTTATCTTAGGTATTGTCCATCCATCCTTAACTATAAGTTCCATGACAGTAGGTAATTTTATTTGTTTTGTTCACTGTTGTATCCACAGCACCTAGAAAGCGCATATATGGATGGATAGATAGGGGATAGATGGATGGATGGATGGATGGATGGATGGATGGATGGATGGATGGACGGACGGATGGATGGGAAAATGATGGATAGATGGATGGATGAGTAGGTGAATGGGTGGATGAATGATGGGTGGATGGATGGACGGATGGAGGAACGAATGCATGAGTGGATGAATGATGGAGTTGAGTGAGACAACAGAAGGTTGGGTGTCCTGTGATTTCAACCTTTGAATATTTGAAAGATAGAGATGAACACTCCAGGATGACCTGAAGCTTGAGAGTGAGACATACAGAGATGTGAACCTTGGTCCTATGCATTTTGGCCAAGTTACTTAACCTCTCTGAGTCTTACTTTCTTCATCTCTAAAACTAAGATAACAATATGGTTATAGTAGGATAGCAACAGAGGTGTTCTAAGAATTGAACAACACATGTAAATGCCCTAGCACAGAGCCCATAATTTAATAAATGCCAACTACTCCCAGGGATAAGTTATTCTGTGTCTTAGTTTTCCCATCTGGTTAATAACACCACCTACTGATAGAGTTTCTGGGAGGATCATATGAATTGATACTGGGCTTAGAAGAGATGATGACTCAATAAATGTCAGCAGTGCTGTCTCTCCCTCTGTGGTTGAACAGTGGATTTTGCAGACATTTGATGTCTGTTCAAGGTCCCACAGCAAGACAGGGGTAAGCAACTGAACTCCTGATCCCTCCTTGCATGACTTGTGAGACGTGTATAGAGTATTCACGTCGTTTGCATTCAAAAAAAGTCAAAAAGACATCAAATAATACGCCCAAAGCCACAATGTTTACGTGTGGCAAAACTCGGATCTGAACCCAAGGGGTCTTCCTTCAGCACCTAAGGAAGGTGCTTCCTAAGCCCCTGAGCCCTCTTTGACCATTCCCACTCCCTACATGGGGAAAGTCGTCACAACCTGTCCTTTTCTTGTTGAGAGAGTGATATTATTTCACAGACTTTCCAGACTCTCTCTTCCTCTAGGGGAAGCTGTGAACCCACACCACCAGTGCTGTTTCTCCACGGAGAGCAAATCGCCAGCCCGGTCCCTGAGGCTGTGACTTGGATGCCAGCCCCTCCCACTCCCCAGTAGCAGATGGCTGCCTCTGAAGCCATTTCTCATTGAGCTCCTTCCCGGTACCCCAGGATCCTTTGGTAATTACTGCTATCAGTCTTACATTAAATACAATTTAACAAAATCAGGATTCCAAAGGTAGGGCAGAAAAGGTAAATACGTAGACACACACGTGGTACACATACATGCACACAGACACACATACACACAAGCACTTAAATGCTACAGGGATTTTTACTGGCTGCGACACAGACAAAGAAACTCTAGGAGCATCATCCTACCAGGGAACCTGCCTACATAGAAATCTTTTAATCTGGTTTTCTCTTACAGAGAAGATGCCGTGTTTATTAACCACCTCAGCCCCACTTTCCCTGCGAGGAACGCAGCAGGGATTCAGCAATGACTACAGGTTAACGAGGGCAATCTCTGTTTCTCTTGAATCCTAACCAGTTTTTAGGTTAGTTGACAGTCCGAATTACATTTGCTCCTTAAAATATTACTCACAAGGAGTTTAGCTGCCGGAGGGAACCCGGGGTTTCTCTTCTGTTTGTTTGCATGGTGAACCTTTGCAAAGGGAGGTCTCACCAAATGGTCTCTGTTTACACAATATTTTCTTCTCCAACGTAAACAGTGGTTGCATTTCTTTTTCTTTTAAGACGGCCCTGAAATCTAGCAGCCTGTTCCTCCGTGTCAAGGTGCTACTGGGCGTCTGCTGCAGGCTGATGGAAGGGACATCTGTTATCAGGACCGGGGACTCCTACGGAGGGAAGGGGGAAGGGGGAGGAGAAAGAAGCAGGTTGTGATGCCTGCTGTTGCATCCGGATTTAGTATCTTACAATGAATCTTCAATGTTTTTTTAAAAAGCAGCATTTTGGCATAGAAGTCGCTGCAGCCGCCAAAGTTCTAAGTCTGTTCATTCCCTTCACAGGATTCCAGAGAAAGTGGCTGGGTCCTGGCTGTTCCCATCCTGGCAGCACCTCACTTCCTTCAGGTGGGAGGCAGGCAGAAGAAGGAGATGCAGCAGAAGAAAGAAGACAAGCAAGGTGGGCATAGATTTGGACTGAGCAAACACGTGTGCGTCTGACGTGCATTATTATCCTAGGGTCTTTATTGTCTTATTTTCCTACTGCCTTAAAAGAACACTCTGAAGGAGAAACATACATATCTAGTCTGCATACCCATACCTACATAATACCTACCACCTGCCTGTCTGCCTGTCTGTCATCTGTCTATCTTCCTACCTAGTATCTATCGACTTCTTTATCTACCTGTGTATCTGTGTGTGTATATTTCACAACTGGGTAAACTGAGGCCCAACAAAGACTAACCTACATGAGATTCACTCAGTGCTTTCGACTTCACTCCCAATAGTCTTAGCCAGAATCCCACTAATTTAATAACTCTTAATCTTGACTATAAATGATGTCAACATTCATTCAACCTACATCATTTTTTGAGCACCCAATATGTGCTAAGCCCTGAAGCTATTAAGAGAGATACTAGTCAAGTCCCAGGAATTAAAACCTACACAGAAAATACCTTAGTAGCCTTGTATGTATTGAGCAATTGTGTGTGTGTGTGTGTGTGAGAGAGAGAGAGAGAGAGTGTGTGTGTGTGTGTGACTGTTTATTGAAGGCTAAGATAGAGGATGTACAACTTTAAAACAGATGGAT
The DNA here is from genome assembly GCF_003255815.1 of Theropithecus gelada. Classification (NCBI taxonomy): domain Eukaryota; kingdom Metazoa; phylum Chordata; class Mammalia; order Primates; family Cercopithecidae; genus Theropithecus; species Theropithecus gelada. The sequence goes on from NC_037688.1 coordinate 58,432,744, forward strand.
GGCATTGTAGCAGGTATTTGGTAAAGGAAATCAGTCTTACTAGCACGGGATTCTAAAGCCACGCAAGGACCATTCTAGGGACAGCAGTCCCTCCTCCTAGGGAGAGTTTCAAATCTAGGAGTTGACCTAATTTCTCCCCTTCCAGCTCAACGACACAGGAGAAATGGCTACATTTGCTGCTCCTATCAGCGGGGTTTTAACTTCCTCATTACCCTCCTCCTGCCAGCCCCTCTCCAGAGATCGTCCTCTCTGAATCCTCCTTAAGCCTTTGGGGAATTTCCTAAAGAGAGTGCTATTGCTCTGTAAAACAGCCCTGGATCCGGGGTGGACGTAAGGTTTAGGCTGTGACAGGTCTTTAAACTCAATAGATGGTAGGATTTTAAGCATAGATTTTATTTTGAAGTTGTTTTAATTCTATCAAAGTAAAAGATGGCCTAAGTTGGATATTATTTCTATGGTCTGATAAGATTCAGGCCCACCCTTCTTTTAGGTGAACTGGGTAGGTCTTCCAGGATTCCCTAACTACTCACAAAGTAGTGAATATAAGACTTGGAGAGGCCCATGAAATAGAGATGCTGACTGTTACAATTCCTCTGCAAGTTCCCAGTTCATGGAAGAATAAACCTTACTGATTCCTCAGTAATAAGTGCTGTTTTTGTTTTTTTCCTAAATAGGCAAATGTTTCTTTTTTTAAATTTACTTTACTTTAAGTTCTGGGATGCATGTGCAGAATGTACAGGTTTGTTACCTAGGTATACATGTGCCATGGTGGTTTGCTGCACCCATCAACCCGTCATCTAGGTTTTAAGCCCCTCATGCATTAGGTATTTGTCCTAATGCTCTCTCTCCCCTTGCCCCCAACCCCCACGAGAGATCCCAGTGTGTGATGTTTCCCTCCTTGTGTCCATGGGTTCTCATTGTTCAACTCCCACTTATGAGTGAGAATATGCAGTGTTGGTTTTCTGCTCCTGTGTTAGTCTGCTGAGAGTGATGGTTTCCAGCTTCATCCATGTCTCTGCAAAGGACATGAACTCATCCTTTTTTATGGCTGCATAGTATTCCACAGTGTATATGTACCACATTTTCTTTATCCAGTCTATCATTGATGAGCATTTGGGTTGGTTTCAGGTCTTTGCTATTGTGAATAGTGCTGCAATAAATGCTGTTTTTAATAGAGAAGAATAAACTCTTTAAGCAAAAGATCTGTCTCTAATCCTTCAATCAGATCTGTACCTTACTTAGAAGTGCAAGTGAACTTACACTAATACATGACACATATAAAGTCTGGGTCATTAGTCTCTATTATGGGCTGAATTTTGGTCCCCTGAAATCCATGTATTGGAGCCCCCACTGCAGAGTGTGACTGTATTTGTAGACAGAACCTACAAAGAGGTAATTCGGGAATTAAGTCGAGTTTTATACAATTTGGATATATTGCAAATGGGTAGTTTGCAAATAGCTTCCCTCATTCCAAAGGTTATTTCCTCACTGTTGACTGTTTTCTTGGCTGTGCAGAGGACTTTTAGTTGGATGCAATCTCATTTGTATATTTTTGCTTCTGTTGCTTGTGCTTTGGGAGTTATATTTTTTTTTAAATTGCCCATAGAGATGTCAAGAAACTTTTCTCCTGTTTTCTTCCAGTGGTTTTAGACTTTTGGGTCTTACATTTAAGTATTTAATCCCTTTTGAGTTGATTTTTGCGTATAATGTCAGCTAAGGGTTTGATTTAATCTTTCTGCATGTGGATATCCAGTTTTCCCAACATAATTTATTGAAGAGACTGTCCTTTCCTTATTACGTGTTCTTGGCAACTTTGTCAAGGATCAACTGACCATAAATTGATTGATTTACTTCTGAGTTTTCTATTATGTTTCCTTGGTCCATATGTCTATTTTTATGCTCAGTACCATGCAGATTTGATTACTCTAGCTTTGTGGTATGTTTTTAAATCAGGTAGTGTGATACCTCTAGCGTTGTCCTAACAGCCCGATAGCAGGAAAGCAACCTGATTTTTAAAATGGGCAAAGGACCTGAAGAGACATTTCTTAAAAGAAGACATACAAATGGCCAACAGTTATACGAAAAAGTGCTCAACATCACTAATCATCAGAGAAGTGCAAATAAAAACCACAATGAAATATCACCTCACACCTGTCAGAGTGGCTACTATTACCCAAAAGATAAAATATATCAAGTGTTAGTGAGGAGCTGAAGAAAAGGGAACCCTTGTGCATTGTTGCTGTGAATGTAAATTGGTATAGCCATTACGGAAAAAAGTATAGAAAACAGTTCCTCAACAAAATTAAAAATACAACTATCATTTGATTCAGCAATCTCACTTCTGGGCATATATCCAAAGGAAATGAAACCGTGTTAAAGAGATATTTGCATTCTCATGCTCATACCAGCATTGTTCACAATAGCCAAGATGTGAAATCAGCCTAAGTGTCCACTGACGGAACAATGGGCAAAGAAAATGTGGTGTATATACATATATGTGTGTGTGAGAGTGTGTGTGTATGTGTGTATATATGTATATGTGTGTGTGTACATATATATAACATTCCATTGTGTATGTGTATATATATTACATATATATTCCATTGTGTGTGTGTGTGTGTATATATATTCAGGATTGCATATATACACATAAAATGCAGGATTTTATTTATAAATATGTACATAATAGAATATATATATGGAATATATATACAACATATATATACACACACACAGTAAATATATATACACATAATGGAATATTATTCAACCACAAACAAGAAGGAAACTGTTACTTGAGATGACATGGATGAACCTGGAAAATATTACATGAACTATGTTAGGCACAGAAAGACAAATACTTCACGACTTCCCTTACATGTGGAATTTTACAATGTGGAACCCATAGAAGAGGAGAGTAGAGTGGCAGTTCCCAGAGGAAAGGGAGTGGGAGGGGAAATGAGGAGACAGTCAGCTAAAGAGGACCAAGTGTCAGCTATGCAGAATGAGTAAGTTCTGGAGACCTAATGCACAGCAGGATAACTATAGTAGTTACAGGTTGGTGCAAAAGTAATTTCTGTTTGGTCACTACTTTTAAATGGCAAAAAACCACAATTACTTTTGCACCAACCTAACAATAATGACACACTGCACACTTAAAAGTTGTTAAAAGTATAGATCTTAAATGTTCTGACCACAAAACATAAGTATCTAAGGCGATGGATGTGTTAACTAGCTTGATTTAATAATTTCACATTGGATATGCATATCAAGACATCATGTTGCACACCGTAAATACATGCAATTTTTATTTGTTAATTTTTCCTTAATAAAGCTGGGAGAAAAAAAGAGAAGAGTTTGATATGAGGTCATTAGGGTGGGCCCTAGCCCAGCCTGAGTGGTGTCGCTTTAAGAAGAGGAGATCAGGACACACACACAGAGAGAAGAGGGCATGTGCACAGAGGATGCCAACAAGAAGAGGCGGTAGACAGCAGGAAGGTGGCTCTCTGCACCTTAAAGAGAGAGGCCACACAATAAACCAACCCTGCCCACACCTTGATCTTGGACTTCCAGCCTCCAGAACTGTAAGAGCATTAATTTCTTTTGTTTAAACCATCCAGTCTGTGATATTTTGTTATTGGCAGCACTGGCAGACTCAGCAGCCACTCAAACACTGGACTTCCTGGGAAGCACGATGTTCAAGGATTAGAGAGGAATTTTACACAATGTTTCTTTGTTCAATTGACATTAAAGGAAATAGATGTTAAAATCTATAACTACCCAGATTAAGTATTAAAACACACACACACAACACATAACACCTGTCTGTAAAATCAAAACAGCACTTATTTCTAATAAGTGTCTGGATCTCTTCAAGCAAGATAGAGTATTTCTTTAATTCAATTAGTCAAAACTATAAGACTTTTAGAGGATCACGTAGAATACCTTCATGCCCTCATAGTGGAGAGAGAAATAATTTTGGAAAGGTAAAGAATAACAAATGTGATCACACTTAAATCATTCTATTTATCATAAAACATCATGAAGAGAGAGAAAAGTCAAGCCACAGAGCAGAACACATAAAACTTCAAACACGGCCAGGCACGGTGGCTCATGCCTGTAATCTCAGCACTTTGGGAAGCCGAAGAGGGCAGATCAGGAGGTCAAGAGATTGAGACCATCCTGGCCAACATGCTGAAACCCCACTCTACTAGAAATAGAAAAATTAGCCAGGCGTGGTGGCGCACATCTGTAGTCCCAGCTACTCAGGAGGCTGAGGCAGGAGAATCACTTGAACCCAGGAGGCAGAAGTTGCAGTGAGTCAAGTTTGCACCATTGCACTCCAACCTGGTGACAGAGTGAGACTGTCAAAAAAGAAAAAAAAAAAAAACTTCATATAAAACTAACAAAGGATTTCAAGATATGCAAATCCATTAGAAAATAGATTACAGGATAGAAAAATGAGTTAACTGCTGGATCATGCAACCAAAAGAAGAAATCCAAATAGCCAAATGAAATGCCTAATTCCATTACTAATGAGGGAAATGCAAATCAAAGACATAATAAGCCCACACTACACATATTTGACAAAGATGAAAAATTCTAAAATCAAAAATAATCAAGAATAGGAGGCAATAGGAATGCTCAGACACAGTGGGTGGGGCGAAAACTGGTGGAAAAATGCTGCACTGGTGGAAAGCAGTGTAGCATTATTAATTGAAGTTCAAGATATGAATAACCAGTGATACAGCATTTTCACTTCTGTACAAGAGAAAGCCATGTGCACATGCACCAAATAAAGGTACAAGAATATTCATAGCTACATCACTCATAATTGTCATAAACTGGAAATAATGCAAATGTCTGTGAGTACTAAACGGTATCGTTAAACAATGGAATACTTACTGTACGACAGGGGTTCCCAACCCTCAGGCCAGGGACCATTAACTGTTGGCGGACTGTTAGGGACCTGGCCACACAGCAGGAAGTGAGCGGGAGCGAGCATTACTGGCCTGAGCTCTGACTCCTGTCATATCAGCATCGGCATTCAATTCTCATAGGAAGGCCAGGCGAGGCGGCTCACGCCTGTAATCCCAGCACTTCGGGAGGCCCAGCCTGGCCTACATAGTGAAACCCCGTTTCTACTAAAACTACAAAAATTAATCAGGCATGGTGGCATGTGCCCATAATCCCAGTTGCTCGGGTGGCTGAGGCAGGAGAATCGCTTAAATCTGAGAGGTGGAGGATGCAGTGAGCTGAGATGGCACCACTGCACTCCAGCCTGGGCAACAGAGTAATTGAGGCTCTGTCTCAAAAATAAATAAATAAATAAATAAATAAATAAATAAATAAATAATTCTTATAGGAGAATCAAGGGATCTAGGTCGTATGCTCCTTATGAGAATCTAATGCCTGATGATTTGAGGTGGAATGGAATAGGTTTATCCTGAAGCCGTCTCCTCCCACCCCATTTCATCCATGGAAAAATTGTCTTCCATAAGAGAAACCCATCCCTGGTGCCAAAACGGTTGGGGACTGCTGCTATATGACAAGGAAAATGACCAAACTATAGCTATGCACAAAAATTAGTGATGCTTACAAACACAATGTTGAGTGAAATGAGCAAGACATAAAATCATGCATAAAGTTATAGTATAACTTTGCTCATGTAAATTTCAAAAACTAACAAAACTAAACCCTACTGTTAAGGGAGGATAAGTGATAAAATTACAAAGCAAAGGAGGAAATAAATGACTATAACTTTAGATGGTTTTTGTTTTTCCTGAGAGAAAGGGAAGGAACTGTGGTTTTGATGGAGTTATTTGAGGGAGTGTAAAGGGGAGATTGGGGAGATTTCTCTATCATCTTACTGGCCTGAGTTGCTGTTGCCTGTATGTTGCATTACCCTCATTCATTATTCTTTCTGGTGTGCTTTTTCATAAACGTTTTATTTTACACACAAAAAAAGAGAAAGTTGAGAACAAACAGAAAGTGTTCACATAGGCCAATGATTTAAGTCATAAAATATTACAGTAAGTCTAGGCCTTCGCTACTGGTCAGGATATTCAATTGTAAATAACAGGATTGGCTCTAATTAGTGTAAGCAGAATAGAATTTTTCATAGCAGACAGCTCAGAGAGTCATTGAAACAGCTGAAGAAACAGACTCTAAGCTGAACTTGCAGAACCACATAACAGAACCGAACCCACAAAGAAGCTGCTGCCATCAGGGAACTCCTGTATCAAAAGCCACTGCTGCAGCGACAGACACCAGAACCTCACTGCCTCTGCTGTGACTGACACTAGGAAGATGGATGCCATTGACTCTGTTCAAATCAGTATCTCACACAGGGGCATCTGATTAGCCACACAGAAATCACATTTGCACCCTAACGTAAGACAGGCTGGGGAAACTAAGATTGTTGCTGTGTATTTGTTCGTTTTTAAGACTTTACCTTTTTTACAGGAGTTTTAGGTTCACAGAAAAATTAAGAGGAAGGAACAGGGTTTTCCCATTTCCTCCCTGTCCCCCTCCACATACAGCCTCCTGCATTATCAGCATCCCCCAGCAGAGTGGTGCATTTATTATGACAGATAAACCTACACTGACACATCGTTATCACCCAAAGTCCATAGTTTACATTGGAGTTCATTCTTGGTGTTGTATATCCTATGTGTCTGGGCAAATTTATAATGCCATGTATCCACCATCATAGTATCATACAGAGTAATTTCATGGCCCTAAAAATACCCTGTGCTCCACTTGTTCAACCTTCCCTATCCCCAGACCTTGGCAACCACTGATCATTTTACTGTCTCTATAGTTTTGCCATATCCAGAATGTCATGCAGTCAGATCACAGAGTATGTAGCCTTAGATAGGCTTCCTTCACTTATTAGTATGCATTTAAGGTTCCTTCGTATCTTTTTATGGCTCAATGGCTTGTTTCTTTTCAGCACTGAATAATAGTCCATTGCCTGGATGTACCAGTTTATGTATCCATTCACCTACTGAAGGGCATACTGGCTGCTTCCAAGCTTTGGCAATTATGAATAAAGCTGTTATAAACATTCATGTGCAGGTTTTTGTGTGGACATACGTTTTCATCTCCTTCGGATAAATACCAAGGAGCATGATGGCTGCATCATATGGTAAGAGTATATTTAGTTTTGTAAGAAACTGCCAAACTGTCCTCCAAAGTGGCTGTACTATTTGCATTCCCACCAGCAAGGAATGAGAGTTCCTGTTGCTCCACATCCTCGCCAGCATTTGGTGTTGTCAGTGTTCTGGATTTTGGTCATTCTAACAGCAGCGGTCTCAACCCTTTTTGGCACCAGGGATTGGTCTCATGGAAGACAATTTTTCCAGGAATGGGGTAGGAGGATGGTTTTGGGATGAAACTGTACCACCTCAAGTCGATTAGATTCTCGTAAAGAGCTCACAACCTAGATCCCTCGCATGCACAGTTTACATACAATAGAGTCTGCACTCCTAGGAGAATCTAATGTCGCCACTGATCTGCCAGGAGGTGGAGCTCAGGCAGCAAAGCTCCCTTGCCTGCCACTCACCTTCCGCTGTGCGGCTGGATCCTAACAGGCCACAGACTCCTACTGGGTCCATGGCCTGGGAGTCGGGGACCCCTGCTAATAGGTGTGTAGTGATAGCTCGTTGTTTTAATCTGCATTTCCCAGATTCCTGAATGACATATGATGGGGAACATCTGTTCCATCCACTTATTTGCCATCTGTATGTTTTCTTTGGTGAGGTGTCTTTTAAGGTCTTTGGTCCTGTTTTTTGCTTGTTTGTTTGTTTTTGCTTTTTCTTTTAAATTCTATCCAGAGAAGGCAAGATTTATACCATGGGATATTATCGAGACAGGATGCTCAAAATACTACGGGCAGCCATGAGGGCAGATATTCTCAGCACAGACTATGTAATTTAGTGTTATTATTTCACAGGTTGATGAAATGTCACCGGATAAACAAAATAACTTAGCTGTCTACAGGAAAGCACATACTTTGTAGGGCACATCAAAAAAACTGATTTTGAAACTGATTTTAAGTTCTGGCCCTGCACTTCTTAGGTGAATTATTTACCTCTCGGTGCCTTGGTTTGCTCAGCTACAGCTGATGGCATGATGCTATAGTAAACTCATAGTACAACTATGAGAATTAAATGAGATAATACATGTGAAATAGCCTGATGTAGTGTGTGCTCATTTAATTTCCGTTTGCTGCTGTCTGCTTCAGAAATTTTCCAAGAAGTTCATTGTATTTTTATTTTCTGTCTTGCCAAACATACCTTTTCTTAAAACTGCTAATCCGTTAGAAATACACAGAGAGGATTGAATTCATATGTGATTTTTAGAACAAGTGTCTGCTTTCTCCCTCCAAAATTCCAAGAAATTACCAAAAAAGCACTTTTAAATAATAAACTCATAAAAACCCAAAGAAGTGTGGGGTGGGAGGGATGTTGGAGTAACCACCGCATTTCAGGAAATGACTGCTGCAGAGGAAAGAGAAGGTTTGAATTTCAAACCCAAACTAAAGAAAGACAAAAAGTTGTAGGTTTCTGGTGTACTCTCGAGTTAAATAATTGGGAAATTACATTCAGAGAAACCAGACAAAAAAATGAAGGACACATACGAAGCGTTCAGAGCTCCACAGAGATGGGGGAAATTTTTTAAAATCACAAAAAGAATTCTATGTAAAATTTGTACCACTAATTTTGAAAATCCATGCAAAGCGAATGACTTCCTGAGAAAATATAACTTACTGAAATTGACTTAAGAAGAGGTAGAAAGCATGAATAGACAAATAACCATTGAAAATGTTGGAAATGCTCTAAAAAACCTACTCAAAATGAGGTATCAGTGAAAGTAATTTGGAAATAGCTATTAAAATTAAAAACAAGCATACATTGCAACTCAGAAATCCCACTCTTGGGAGTTTATCAAATAGAAATAAAAGGACCAGTACCATAGGATATGTGTTAACTTTGTTAATGCAGAATCATTTGTAAAAGAAAAGTAAAGGAGGAGACAAAGTGAATGCCTTAACATAGAAAATTATACCGTTGAAAAGTGAGCTAGATCTTTATCGGCTGATTTGAAACAATTTACAGAATGTATTGATAATAAGAAAAGCAAGATGCAGCAGACTACATGCATGTGTATTCTAATTTTTGCAAAATAATAATCATAATACATATTTATATGAACGAGTGAAGTGCGTGTGTGTGAGATTATATATGTGCATGCAAGTTTGTATAATTTTATGAATGTCGTAGAAGACTGCAGAAAGCTACATACTGAGCTGTAAGCATTGATTATAGAGGGAGGTTTGCGGAATGAGTTGGAAGGGAATGTGAAGGAAAGAGTTTAGCAAAAAAGAAAGAAAGAATAAATGAAAGAGAAAACAAAAGAAAGCAAGAAAGAAAGAAAGAGAAAGACAGGAAGGAAGGAAAGAAGGAANGATTATAGAGGGAGGTTTGCGGAATGAGTTGGAAGGGAATGTGAAGGAAAGAGTTTAGCAAAAAAGAAAGAAAGAATAAATGAAAGAGAAAACAAAAGAAAGCAAGAAAGAAAGAAAGAGAAAGACAGGAAGGAAGGAAAGAAGGAAAGAAGGCAGGAAGGCAGGCAGGCAGGCAAAGAGAGAGAGAGAGAGAGAGAGAGAGAGAGAGAGAGAGAGAGAGACAGAAAGAAAGAAAGAAAGAAAGAAAGAAAGAAAGAAAGAAAGAAAGAAAGAAAGAAAGAAAGAAAGGAAGGAAGGAAGGAAGGAAGGAAGGAAGGAAGGAAGGAAGGAAAGAAAAGAAAAGAAAAGAAAAGAAAGAAAGAAAGAAAGAAAGAAAGAAAGAAAGAAAGAAAAGAAAAGAAAGGAAAGAAAGGAAGGAAGAAAGAAAGAAAGGAAGAAAGGAAGAAAGAAAGAAAGAAAGAGAAAGAAAGAAAGAGAAAGAAAGAAAGAAAGAAAGAAAGAGAGAGAAAGAAAGAAGGAAAGAAAGAAAGAAAAAGAAAGAAAGAAACAAAGAAAGAAAGAAGAGAAAGAAAGACAGACACAGAGAAAGAAAGAGAAAGAGAAAGAGAGGAGAAAGAGAAAGAAAGAAAGAAAGAAAGAAAGAAAGAAAGAAAGAAAGAAAGAAAGAAAGAAAGAAAGAAAGAAAAGAAAGAAAGAAAAAGAAACAAAGAAAGAAAGAGGGAGGGAGGGAGGGAAGAAGGAAGGAAGGAAAGGAAGGAAAGAATTTCATGTATATTAAGGAATCTATGACAAATTAAGGATTCCAGGACAAAATGCTTTCATGCTATGAGTACTTCTATGTAGAATTATATATGTGTATGTTTGTGTATGCATGTATATGTGTGTTATATGTATTCATAAGTGTAAAACGTAAAAAAAAAAAAAAGCTTAAATAAAAGAAAAAGATATCAACCCAGATATTTGACAGACAGTCCTGTCAAACCTTTAAGACACAATAGAAAGCCCTAAAACTAAAAAGCTAGAATGTTTCTCAGTTCTTTCTGTGAATCCCTGTACAAACATAATAAACACCCCAGTAAAAAACTACAGCCTCGTCTCATGTAGGGACACAGAAGCAAACTATAAGCCAATCATATGCAGAAGTGTATAATAGCATAATATATCATGACCATATAGGGCTCATTCAGACAATGTAAGGTTTCAGTTACAGCATGTAAAGACCTTAGACATCCCATCACTCCCATTCTTCCAACAACAAAAAAAGTTGAACAAACTGATAATGTCTTTTCTTAGATCCTTCAGAGAGCTGAAGCCACCAGGCAAACCGCCACCTTGTAATTAGGAGAGACAGGTGATGAATTCAGAGTTAGAGTCAAGATCTGCCCACCTGGAGAAGCAGCTCCTGGAGGCATACACTGACAGGAACACTTACATGGTAATTCTGACAAATTATCATTTAAAAGAAGAATTAGTGTGGACTAATGTGAGAGTGAGCAACTTCTAAGGGCCCCAGACTTAGGGAGTCTCTGATTCTTTGACATCAACTGGGTGTTCAACAACACAATTCAATTCTGCCACCAAGTACTCAAAGCACAAACCCAACAGGTTAAGTCCAACAAAACTGTGACTTGCTTCAGATCCTGGCTGCAAATGTGGTGTCAAGTTTGCCCATATTCCTGCCCACTCAACTACGAATTCAGGAGTTCCCATGACCATCCCTCGGGCTTGATCATTTGGTAGCTAGAATGGCTCACAGAACTCAGGAAGGCACTTTACTTAATATTACTAGTTTATTTTAAAGAATAGGACTCAGGAATAGCCAAATGGAAGAGTAGCCAAATGGGTAAAGTATGGGGGTTGAAAGTATTCCAAATAGTAGGAATAGCCAAATGGGTAAAGTCTGGGGGTTGAAAGATGACATACAGCAAGCTTGTCCAACCCATGGTTCAGGACTGCTTTGAATGCAGCCCAACACAAATTCATAAACATTCTTAAAACATTTGAGATTTTTTGTGTGTGATTTTTTATAGCTCATTATCTATTGTTAGTGTTAGTGTATTTTATGTATGGCCCAAGGCAATTCTTCTTCTTCCAATGTGGCCCAGGAAGTCAAAAGATTGGATACCCCTGGTGTAAAGCTTCCAAGTCTTCTCTGGACGTAGCATTCTCCTGGCACATTAATATGTCACCAACCCAAGAGTTCCCCAAACCCCGCTGTCATTTAGGGATTTTGTTATGCAGGTTTCCTAATGCAGGCATAACTGATGAAATCATTGGCCACTAGTGACTGAACTCAGTCTCCCAGCCCCTTTCCCCTTCCTGGAGGTTGGAAGGTGGGGATGAAAGTTGAGCCCCCTAACTGTAGATTAGTCTTTCTGGTGATCCCATCTTGAAGCTATCTAGGAGCCTCTTTTCTGGAGTAATCTCATCGGCGTACAAAAGACAGTAAATTCCAAAGGTTTTAGGAGTGTTGTGCCAAAACACAGACCAAATATTTACATTTTTATTATACCACAGCGCATCCACCACACTTTAGTCAGCTCTACCTCCAGACACTCCACCAGCTTTTCCCCATGAAAAGCAGAGGAAGGTCCCTTGTGGCTCTGGTGGTGAATTGGAGAGAACAGACCTATCCAGGGTGGAAAATACCCAGGTAGGTCCAGAGCATTCTCCATAACAAAGGGCTACTCTCCAGGGCATAAGATGTTACCAGAGCCTTATTCAGCTGGGGAAAGGGCATTCCCTCACTCCAGGCCCCTCTATCCTTTCTGTCCCCACCTAAGGGAGGGAAGAAAGTTTAAAAAAACACTATTAAGCTCTCAGCCCAGGCAGTCAAGCCCACCAAAAGACTGAAACTTAACTATAAGATTAAAGAAAGTGAAAAACAAAAATAAAATACTAAGCCCCCACAAACAACTAAACACACACACACACACACACACACACACACACACACACACACACACTGCCCCTTGGTGAAGAGGAGCCCAGGGTAACCGGAAAAACTAAATTCCAAGACATTATGGGAAGGGAGGTCATGAGGAAAGAGAGAGACCCTCTCATATTGTTTTATACTCAGCACCTGTTTTAAGAAAAAAACAAGGAAGTAAAACCAAAGACAGGTAGCCCGGCGCCAGGCCCGAAACCAGGCCTGGGCCTGCCTGGCCTAAACCTAGTAGTTAAAAATCAACTCATAACTTAGAAACCGATGTTATTCATAGATTCCAGACATTGTATAGAAGAACATTGTGGAACTCCCTGCCCTGTTCTGTTTCTCTCTGACTATCAGTGCATGAAACCCCCGTCACATATCCCCTAGATGGCTCAATCAATCACAACCCTTTCATATGAAATCTTTAGTGTTGTGAGCCCTTAAAAGGGACAGAAATTGTGCATTTGGGGAGCTCGGATTTTAAGGCAGTAGCTTGCTGATGCTCCCAGCTGAATAAAGCCCTTCCTTCTACAACTTGGTGTCTGAGAGGTTTTGTCTGCGGCCCGTCCTGCTACAGTCAAACATACCTTATTACACTCCTCGCCTTTCGGAGTTTAGTCACTACTGACCAACACTAACATTAAAATAGTGATTATAAGACTGACAAAACAGACTCTTTGGCAATAAGATACCAAATTCCAATCTGACTCTCGTATAGCATCACATAACAGATAGCAGACTTTGAAGGAAATCAAAATATTTCACTCTAAAACATATTTCTTTGACATATTTTGAAATGGCCCTGCAAAGCCATCTTTAGGGAGAAAATTTGCATTTGTAGAGAATCTCTATTAATGCAGCCAGGCCTTTCCCGAATCTAAGAGAAATTACCTAAGAGTCTGACACCTTTAAGGCCCAAAAGGAGGTATTTACCACCTATTCTCTCTGAAGTCTGCTATGTGGAGGCTTCATCTACATAAGAAGAACTTTGACTTCCACACCCATCCCCCTTTGCTTAACTCAAGAATTTTTTTCTAACATCTTCAAGTCTTTAGCTTAACTCTTTCAACCAATTGCCAATCAGAAAATCTTGAAATCCACCCATCAATCAAAAACTGTTTGAAATCCACCTACTGGCTCCCCACCACCCTTTTGACCCATTTGAGAGATCTCACCTTCCCAGGCTGAGCAAATGTGTACCTTACATGTACTGATTTATGTCTTCACCTGTATTTCTATCTCCCTAAAATGTATAAAGACAAGCTATAACTCAACCAACTTGGACACATTTTCTGAGGATCCTGAGATTGTTCCCCAGGCCAACCCACAGCTCAGGATGGCTTTGAATGTGGCCCAACACAAATTCATAAACTTTCACTCATATTGACTCAGAATAAACCTCTTTAAATATTTTACAGTTTGCATTTTTTGTCAACAAACACCTACCCCGCTTACCACCACACCAAGGGCTCCAGTAAAATAATAGTGGATTATAACAGAAAGAGCCACAAGATGTAGTCTCTTTCTGAGAAAGAGTATTTAAGGAAGTTTAAAGTCAATAGGAGAGGTAAAAATGTCAGAGGCGTTTGAACCAGAGCAACTCTGTCTTGTAGAGGGGCTGGTCAAATAAGGTTGAGTCCTACTGGGCTGCAGTCCCAGGAGGTTAGGCATTCTAAGTCACAGGATGAGATAGGAGGTCGGCACAGGATACAGGTCACAAAGACCTTGCTGATGAGACAGGTTGCAATAAAGAAGGCAGCCAAAACTCACCAAAACCAAGATGGTGATGAAAGTGACCTCAGATCATCCTCACTGCTCATTATATGCTAATTACAATTCTTTAGCATGCTTAAAGTCACTCCCACTGGCACCGTGACAGTTTACAAATGCTATGGCAACATCAGGAAGTTACTCTATATGGTCTAAAAAGGGAAGGAACCCTCAGTTCCAGGAAGTAGCCAGGCTTATTGGTAAGTGCCTGTGGTCCCAGCCACCGGGGAGGCTGAGTCAGGAGGATCGTTTGAGCCTGCAGTGAGCTATCATTGTGCCACTGCACTCCAAACTTGGCAACAAAGACCCTGTCTCAAAAAAGAGACACAGAGTGGCTAAACAGATGGACAAAGACGAAATCCATACAACCTACAAAGCCTGGATCATAAAGAAATAGAAAATCTGAATAGGCCAATATCGAATAGGAAGATCAAATCAGTAATTAAATACTTCTCAACAATGATAAGCCAGCTACACTGGTGAATTCCACCAAACATTTAAAGAAGAATTTACCTAAATCCTTCTCACACTTTTTCAAAAACTTGAAGAGGAGGGAACTCTTCTAAACTCATTTTTACAAGGCTAGCACCACCCTGATACTAAAGCCAGACAAGAATACTGCAAGAAAAGAAAACTACAAGAGGACTGTAAAATACTTAACATTTCTAATGAACACCAATGCAAAAATCCTAGCAAACCAATTCCTACAGCAAATTAAAAGAATTATAAACCATGATGAAGTGGGATTTACCCCTGGGATGGTTCAATATATGCAAATCAATAAACGTGATACATCACATTAACAAAATGCAAGGGCAGAAAAAAGCATTTGATAAAACTCTACATCCTTTCATGATAAAAACTTTCAACAATATAGGTATAGAAGAAATGTACCTCCACATACTATAGGTCGTATATGACAAATACACAACTAACCTCAAACTCAACAGTGAAAAGCTGAAAGCTTTCCCTCCAAAATCAGGAATAAAACAAGAATGCCACTCTTGCTACTTTTATTCAGCATAATACTGGAAATCCTAGCAAGAGAAATTATGCCAGAGAAAGAAAGAAATTAAAGGCATCCAAATTGGAAAGAAAGAAGTTAAACTGTCTCTGTTTGCAGAGGACTCTCTATATATATCATATATATGCATATATATGACGTATATAGTAATTATTGATTATATATGATATATATATAGTAATTCTCGACTATATATAATAATATAATAATCTTATTATATATATTATGTTATATATTTATATAATATATAATATATATTTTATATATAATAATATAAATATATTATCATAGTCAAAAATTACTATATATATCATATATATTTTATTATATATAGTCGAGAATTACACACACAGCCCCTTGGTGAAGAGGAGCCCAGGGTAACCTGAAGAACTACATTCCAAGACATTATTGAATAATATACACACACACACACACACACACACACACATACACAAAGATTTCACCAAAAATCTGTCAGAACTAATGAAAAAATGCAGTAAAGTTGCAGGACATGAAATAAATATACGAAAATCAGTTGCATTTCTTTACATGAACAACTCGAGAAGAAATTAAGAAAACAATTTAATTTCCAAAAGCATCTTATAAGGTAAAATACTAAGGTAGAATTTAACCAAGGAGGTGAAAGATCTATACATTGATAATAACGCTGGGGAAAACACGTTATGAAGCTAAAGTAATTTTACAAGTGTTGAGGCAAGAGCAGATAAATGCATTTGTAGGACAGAAGGGAACTGTTAAGCAACAGAAAATCAGAGAAGTCTAGTGGAATTAACTTTAAAAACTGGGGCTGATACAACTGAGTATACATTTGGAAATTTTTCAATAGTACAAGTTTCATCCTTCACACTGCACACACAAAATTAAACTGGAGATGAATTTAAAACTTCAACGTTAAAAATTCAAAATGATTAAAGAAGAATATAGGATAATACCTTTATAATCTTAGAATGGTGAAATATGAAGCATGAAGCAAAACAATCAAGGGAAATACTGCTTGATTTCATGTAATTAATTTAAAACACCTGTTTGACAAAAGATTCTGCAAAGGAAGCTACAGAGATAAGTCACAATCTAGGAGAAATTTTTTCCATCCTATATGACAGAAATAGGATTGAAATCCAGAATGTATCGGAGCTCTCACAAAGAGCTTTCAAAAGAAAAAAAAAAAGATTGACCATTTTTTAAAAAATGGGAAATAATGTGCATGTGAAATTCAGAATAAAGAAATATAAATAGCTAATATTTAAAAAGAACTTCAAGTTTACTAGTAATTAGGGAAATGGATTTAAATCTCAAAGCATAGCCAGGTGCATGCTGGACTTAATACCTAGGTGATGGGTTAACAGATGCAGCAAACCACCATGACACACATTTACCTATGTAACAAACCTGCACATCCTACACATGTACCCCAGAACTTAAAAATAATTAAAATTAATTTTTTAAAAAAGAAATAAAGACCAGAATTTCAGAAGCACTTAAGGACTTTAATTGGAAAAGGAATTAAAGAAGAGATGGACAGAATATTCCAAGAGAATCAAGTAAAACTAAGAGGGAGTAGGACTCTATTTGTCATGAGAGACCCTGCTGACTTTCTCACTTGGAGACATCTAGCCTTAGTGTATTGGAATGAGACATGATTCAAATCTCAACTCCGCTACCTACTCACCCAGTTTTGGATGGGTCATTTAATTCCTCTAGATGTCACCTTTCTCATCTATAAAATCAGATGGTATAGAACCCATACGATACCTCTGTCACCGAGCGTATAAAATTGCACAGGGCAGGACCTGAAGCACATGGTCCTTAACTATCTGCCATTGTTGTCGTAGCATGGCGGGATCCATTAATAAATTTTCGAAAGTGTTGTTAGGCATTTCTCAAGAAGAGATCCCATAACACTGTCAAAATTGAACAACAGAATGCTGCCTTTTGGAAGTAGTGTCAACATAGGATGAATTCTTGGTTGTTTGCTACGTCTAGTGTATTTCAAGGCTATTAGTTCCTGACATGCCCCCTCCTGCCCCACAGTTCACCCACCTGACTCCACTTTCCTCTACTGAGGCAACAAAGATTGTATATCCAGGTTCTCTAACTGTGCTGCACCAGCTTTGCCAAAGCTTTCTTTCCAAAGAACGTTGAGTTTCAACTACCTCTGGTCACTAAAATGTGCAGGGACAGACAGTGTGTGGAGCTGAAGGGTGGTCTTGAGTAACCAAAAACGGTAATGGCGGTGGAAATCATTTAGGAAGAAAATCAGGCAATGGCAGGAGTGGGCATGCAACGGAGACCTGGGAAGGTGGCTCTATGGACAGAGGGCAAATGGAAGGCCCTACTCGAAGAGCCCGCTCTGTAATATCACATAAGAAGGAATGCTCATAGAGATAGGAATGACTGGAAACAGTGATGACAGCCACTTGCAACATGCCGTCCTCACTGGAATCAGAAATGGTGAGCGAATAATAAATAGAAAATGAAACAGCTTGGGCATGGTGACCAACCTGCCAGGCATCCATCTGTATGGAAAAGCAAACACATAATCTAAACCTCCAGTAGATCCCAGCGCTAGTACAGGATGGGGCAGAAACATGGGAACGTCCAGCATTATTTATTTATCAGTGCCGCAAGTCTTGGTCATGTCTCAGTTTCATTGGAAAACTTTTCCTTGAGTGATTTCTCCAAATTAAGCTTCACTCTTTAGGACGCCAACCACTTAGAATTGCCAGCCACTAAACTCTGGAAGTAAAATGGGAAATTACTGGGTAAAAGGTCCAAGTTGAGTCTCAAAGACTTTGTAATGGGCCAATAGGCACAGTATCTCCTTGTGCATGAAAAGAATGTTTCCACATGACAATCTGTTCCTTTTTCACCCTCTCCTACCATACTCCCTGTTCCCTCCTAAACACAGAATAGTTTACAGACACAACGACCTAGTAAAGCCCCCAAAAAGGGCAGTGCTTTTCTCTTTGTGCCTTTGTATGAAGCACTCTTTTCTTTCTCAACTTTGAAATCCTTCCAGATGCATCAGGAATAACCTTGGAGACCCCCGAGTCTCTGCAGGAAGTTGCAGAACCAAGAATAGCGACAGCAATTGTTCTGGGGAGAGCTGTGGGAGCTTGGAGAATACGAAGCAAAGAAATTTGAATTTTGTTTTCTTTTCCATGAATCCAGGAAAAAATGAGTTAAGCAGATACTTCCCATACAATGTGCTAAGAGCCAGAATTTAGATGTAACGAAGTAACTTAGACATAAAGAGGAAGAATATGCTTATTTGGGGGGCTAGGAATTTCTAGAAAAGTTTCACATAAGAGGTTACTTATTTGAACTTCATCTTAAAGACTGGTTGGAGTTTTTGAAGGCAGTCAAGATGGATGTGGGGCTTTTTTTCCAGCCCATACAGAATTTTCAAACATTTGATGCCACAAATGAGTGTTTAAAAATTTAGGGGCCAGGCGCAGTGGCTCATGCCTGCAATCCCAGCACTTTGGGAGGCCAAGGCAGGCTGATCACCTGAGATCGGGGTTCAAGACCAGCCTGACCAACATGGAGAAACTCCATCTCTACAAAAAACACAAAATTAGCCAGGTATGGTGGCGCATGCTTGTAATCCCAGCTACTTGAGAGGCTGAGGCAGGAAAATCGCTTGAACCATGGAGGCGGAGGTTGTAGTGAGCCGAGATTGCACCACTGCACTCCAGACTGGGCAACAAGAGGGGAACTCAGTCTCAAAAAAAAAAAAAAAAAAAAAAAAAAAAAAGGCATCTATATATTCATTATAAGACATAAAGCAAAGTAATCCAAAAAGATTGAAAAGGGGAAAAAAGAAAATGAAATTAGCAACGTAAACATCAGAAAAAAAATAGAATTCAGGTGAGAGATGTCATAAGAGACAGAGGAGAATACTTTATTAATAAAACGTGATACATTAAGAAGCTGTAAGTTAGGCAAGGTGGCTCACACCCTGTAGTCCCAGCACTTTGGGAGGCCAAGGCAGGCAGATTGCTTGAGCTCAGGAGTTCAAGACCAGCCTGGGCAACATTGTGAGACCCCGTCTCTACAAAACATACATAATATTAGCTGGGTGTGACAGCACACACTGGTAATCCCAGCTACCCTGGAGGCTGAGGTGCAAAGATGGGAGGATGGCTTGAGCCCGGGAGATCGAGGCTGCAGTGAGCCATGACTGCCTAGATGACTAGCCTAGGTGACAGACTGAGACCCTGTCTGAAAAATAAACATGAAAAAAGAAAAAGAAGCTCTAAAGGAAGCTATGAAAAGTTATCCATCAAATAACAGGACTTCAAAATAAATACACCAAAATGATTCAGAATTTCAAAGAGAAAGTGACACATTTCTTGCTCAGAGATTCACCAATCAAAAGAAGGATTTTAATGATGACAGTTAACAAGTCTGATTGAACACAGACACGTTCATGTATACACAAACATGTATATAAATAAATGTCTACATGTATATGTATATTTTGTACCCAGAAAATATATATCCTTTAAAAATACATTTATCAAAAATTTCAATGTTTATTAGGCCATAAACAGAATCTCGATAAATTTCAAAAAGAAGTCAAAAATGTTAAAGCTACATGGAAGAATTATCACAGTAAATGTAGACATTATTAACAAATAGATGGCCAAGAACCAAAAAGAAGTAACACCAGCACAAAACCATCTATTTGGAAATTTAAAACAGTTTTTTAAGTAACTCGTGGATTAAACAGAAATTCAAAACCAAAATTACAACTTGTTTAGAAATGAACAACTAGAACACTACATATCTAAATTATGGAATGCAGCAGTACTCGGATGAAAATTTACAACTTTAAATGCTTGTATTAGAAGACAAGGAAGACTGAAAATAAATGAACTAAACATTCAACTCAGGAAGCTGGATAAGGAACCATGAAAACCATAATTAAAAAACTGAAGAAAGTTAAAAAAAAAAGAGAGAGAGAATGAATAAAGATAAAAGCAGAAATAAATGAAAAAGAAAACAAAAGAAAAATAGGAATTTGCAGCAATAAAACTAAAAGCTAGCTATGTAAAAAGAGCAATAAAATAAACAAACTTCTGTAAGAGCTGGCAAGAAATAAAGAGAGCACAAATAACAATCTTCAGAATGATGAAGAGGGCATAACTACAAATGTGGGAGAGGTTTATACTAGATATAAATTTACATCAATAAATCTGAACATCTAGATTAAATGGATCATTATTAAGGATTTTTAAATTACCAAAGTAAACTCAAAAAGCACTTAGAAAAAGCAATTTTTTTTTTTTTTTAAATTGGAAGTTAGGCTAGGTGCGGTGGTTCACTCCTGTAATCCCAGCACTTTGGGAGGCTGAGGTGAGTGGATCACTTGATGTCAGGAGTTTGAGACCAGCCTGGCCCACATGGTGAAACCCCATCTCTACTAAAGATACAAAAAATTAGCCAGACGTGGTGGCAGGTGCTTGTAATCCCAGCTACTCAGGAGACTGAGGCAGGAGAAACGCTTCAACTCGGGAGGCATAGGTTGCAGTGAGCCTTTATCGTGCCACTGCATTCCAGCCTGGGCAACAGAGCAAGACTCTGTCTCAAAAAAAAAAAAAAAAAGTTAGCAAATACCTAACCCTCCCAAATCAGCAGACCCATATAGTTTTATGGATGAGTTCTACTAACATTCTTACAACATGTAATCTGTACTTTATTGTGATTATTTTAGAGCACTGAAAAAGATAGAAAGTTTTTGAAATCATTCTCAAAGACAAACATAAAACTGATACAAAAACAAAACTGTATTTTACCAGAAGACCCTCAAAAAATAATTTAAATACATAAATATAAATCCCCCAAATTGTAATAAATTTAATAAATAAGTAATTTCAATTTAGCAATGTCTTAACCAAATGAGACAGAACCAAATAGGATTTTCTCAGGAATGCTATAAATGATTCCTCATTAGGATTTCTGAAATTAGTCACCTTCTTTTTTTAAAGAGGAGAACCCTAAATGTTCACCTTAATACATGTTCAAAATCTTGACAAAGAGCTACCTGAATTCCCAGAAAGAGTTCACAGCAAGCTAGAAACAGATTTTATTTTGTCTGATAAAGAGTATTAGCAGAAATCTACTACAAATATATATTCAGGACTGACACACTATAAGCATTTCAATTAAAGAATTAGATTAAAAAGTTGATTATCACTGTTAACATTCCACATTGTCTTAGACATTCTAGACATTGCACCAAGTCAAAAACAAACAAATACACAAAACTGAAGGGAGTTAAATTGTAAAGAAAGCCACAAACTGTAATTATTTGCATGTGTTATAATTCTTGACCTAACAGAAACTACTAAACTCCACTTAATTTTTGAAATTAATAGCAAAATAATTTAAGGTAGCCGACTGCAGACAAAAATCAATAGTTCTCCTAAGCACTAATAACAATTTACATGGGGGGGATATCCCAATTATGAATGAGGTATAATATAAAATATCTAGTTATAAACCTAACAAAAATGTATAGGATGTAAGAAAAACTACACAAATTTACTAAAGCACATTTAACAATAAGTAAGTTAAAAGACACGCCATGTTCCTTGACTGGAACATCATACATTAATCTACTGTCTTAATGTAATCCCACTAAGAATTCCAATGTGATGTTCCAATGTGATGTTTTAATGTAAGCTAATAAACTGCCTGTAAAATTTATCTGGTAAATGTGAAAAAAAAAAGCCAAAAAAAAAAAAAAATACTAGTGTTGATGGGAGAGCAAAATAGGACGGGTATGTGCTATCTTAGACATTAGCATTGGACTATATGAGAAGCTGTAGTAATTAAAAGGATAGGATTCTAGTAGAGAGATGAATGAGTGGAACACAACAGATAATACCGAAACAGTTCGTGCAGTGCACATGTGGAAAACTTGACGATGGTATTGAGAAAACTTATTCTCCACTGTTAGGGACAATGAGAAGTATTTTCCCATGTTAGACTGTACATAAAAATACAGATCAATTAAAATATATATATATGTGTATATATATAATCAAAACTATGGATATATTAGAAAAATTTTTAAATGTTCTTTAATAGAAAGAATGAACACTCAAATTATAAACAAATACAAAAACAATTCACTGCCTTCAAGATGTAAATACCTGTGGGCTGAAAGATACTACAAACTTAATTAAGATATTGATGGCAAACTGGGGAAAAATATATACAACTTTTTTGTTTTTAAGAGATGGGGTCTCACTTTGTTGCCCAGGCTGGAGTGCAGTGGTGTGATCACAGCTCATTGCAGCCTCGAACTCCTGGGCTCAAGCAATCCTCCCACCTCAGCCTCCTGAGTAGCTGGAACTATAGGTTACTTGTCACTGCACCCAGCTACGTTTTTTATTTTTTGTAGAGACAGTGTCTTACTGTGTTGCCCAGGTTACAAAACACAATTTAACAAATAACACAAGGTATTAATACCAAAATTGCAAGAACTGCTGGTTAGTCAACTCAAAACTCCTCACCAATTTATTTTGACTTTTCCTACCTCCATTCCAGGCATAAACTTCCTTGCAGCTTCTGGGAATGCTTTAGCTTTCTGATAAAAAGGACAGATGCCACTGGCACTGCTACTTTATGATCAAGAGGAAAAAGCCAAGAAAGAGACCGCAGTGCTGACAAGCCTGAGCTACAGAGCAAATGCCAACAGCCTCCTACCTCTAGGCTTCTCACTGTGGAAGAAAAATAAATCCTTATTTGTTTAAGTCACTGTTAATCCAGTTCTTTGTTCCTTGCAGGGGACAATTCCAAATACGAACAGTAACATAATAAGAGCAAAACAGGGTTCCTAACACAAAGACAAACCACCCAATAGAAAAATGAGTAAAAGTCAGAATAGATAATGCAGAGAAAAAGAGGAACAAATAAATGTGCACTAAATTTATAAGAATAAACTTATTAGGACAAATAAAACAGTGAGATAGCATTTTTCAGCCTCCAGATTGGCAAAAATGAAGGGAGACAATGAGAAAGAAAAAGAGAATGAAAGAAAAAAATACAATATCCAGGCTTTGAGAGAGTAGGGAATCATTATTATTATTATTATTACATGCTGTTCCTTGGCACAACCATTTTGAAAGTCAATTTTTCAACACCAATTAATCAAAATTTTAAATGGGTCTTCTCTTTGACCCAGCATTTCCTCTTCTTAGATTCTTACATGTGGTGTTGTTGTTGTTGTTGTTGTTGTTGTTGTTGTTTTGAAATGAAGGCTCACTCTGTCACCCAGGCTAGAGTGCAGTGGCGCGATCTCAGCTCCCCACAACCTCTGCCTCCCAGGTTCAAGCCATTCTCCTGCCTCAGCCTCCTCCAGAATAGCTGGGATTACAGGTGCCCATCACCGTGCCCAGGTAATTTTTGTATTTTTACTACAACGGGGTTTCACCATGTTGGCCAGGCTGGTCTTAAACTCCTGACCTCAGGCAATCTGCCGGCCTCAGCCTCCCAAAGTGCTATGATTACAGGCACGAGTCACCGCACCTGGCCTACATTTATTTTTTATTTTTTATTTTTATTTTTATTTTAAGTTCCAGGGTACATGTGCAGGTTTGTTACATAGGTAACAAACGTGTGCCATGGTGGTTTGCTGCATCTATCAACCCATCACCTAGATATTAAGTCCAGCATGCATTAGCTATTTTTACCAATGCTCTTCCTCCCCAATCCCACCCGCTAACAGGCCTCAGTGTGTGATATTCCCCTCCCTGTGTCCATGTGTTCTCATTGTTCAGCTCCCACTTGTGAGAACATGCAGTGTTTGGGTTTCTGTTCTCGCATTAGTTTGCAGAGGATAATGGCTTTCACCTTCATCCATGTCTTGCAAAGAACACAATCTCGTTCCTATTTATGGCTGCATAGTATTCCATGGTGTATATGTACCACATTTTCTTTATCCAGTCTATCATTGATGGCATTTGGGTTGATTCCATTTCTTTGCTATTGTGAATAGCACTGCAAAGAACATACACATGCATGTATCTTTGTAATAGAATAATTTATATTCCTTTGGATATATACCCAGTAATGGGATTGCAAGGTCAAATGGTATTTCTGGTTCTAGATCTTTGAGGAATCGCCACACCATCTTCCACAATGGTTGAACTAATTTACATTCCCCCCAAGAGTGTAAAAGCGTTCCTACTGTGTGTGTGCCCAAAGATACATGTTCAAAAATGATCACTACTGGATTGTTTGTAAGATGAAAAAATGGAAATGCTTTTCATGAACATCATTAGAGAAATGGCTACATGAATAATCACTAGCAGAAATTAAAAGGACTAACAGCAACTATATGGACTAATGTAGAAAACTGGCCAACATATGTTATTTTAAAATAAAATAAAATTTCAGATAAACTAGCATTCAGTAAAGAATCCCTGGAAGAATAAAAATAAATTTCTAGTTGAATGAATATATGATCCCAATTTTGTTTAATAAGCAACGAAACTATAAATGTATCTTTGCAAAAGTATAAATGATCTTAGAGGACAGATACCAAGGCATTAAAAATGGATACATCTAAGGAGAATGATAGTGAATCAGGGAGGGGACGACATGGTTCTCTGTTTTTACACTTCTATTTTATTTTATTGTTTAATAAACATATATTTATTTGGGAGATTTAAAAAATAAACATGTGAAAAATCTGCCTTGCCTGTTCAGCAGTTGTAAGTCACTCCTTTAACTCATTTGCAAATGTGCTCAAGAATTACAACATAAAGTTTACATTGGAGCAAAATATTGTCTACTATCTCAAGTTGAATCCAGGGTACAAACTTTAGGAGACTGGGGCAACATGAGAGAGGCCATTCAAAACCCGTTAAAGGCCGGGCGCGGTGGCTCACGCCTGTAATCCCAGCACTTTGGGAGGCCGACGCGGGCGGATCACGTGGTCAGGAGATCGAGACTATCCTGGCTAACACGGTGAAACCCCGTCTCTACTAAAAATGCAAAAAATTAGCCAGGCGAGGCGGCGGGAGCCTGTAGTCCCAGCTACTCCGGAGGCTGAGGCAGGAGAATGGCGTGAACCCGGGAGGCGGAGCTTGCAGTGAGCCGAGATCGCGCCACTGCACTCCAGCCTGGGCGACTAAGCGAGACTCTGTCTCAAAAAAAAAAAAAAAGAAAGAAAGAAAAAAAACAAAACCCGTTAAAATGAAGTTCAAGCAGTGTCAAAGCTGATCACCTTGCATCAAGCAATCCCAGTTCTTCCAATGATAACGCAGTCTAAGACTTGCATGATAATAAGAGAATCCTGCATGCAATGCCGCAGGCTGTTACCATATATGTAACAGCACCCATTAATAGCCATGAATGAAAGATTAGAGCTGATTACAGTTGTTAAATGTAGACGGTCATTAGACAGATACCACACCACATTCATTTCCAAAGTCTCTTTTCCAGAAGAGGTGGGGTCCCTTGGTAGTTGGTCTCCAAAGATAGCCTTCTTTCCATCCCTTTTTCCCTGCAATGAACCATGCCTCCTGGTATTCATGCCCAAATATAGCTTCCTTCTTTCAAATCAGGACTGGCCGTGGGATTTATATTTGGCTGACAGAATATTGTGGAAGTGATGCAGGTCTGAGGTTAGGTCATGAACAGCCCCCAAGACGAGGTCAGGAAGGTTTACAGTTTCCACGGGGTCTTTTGGAATGCTTCCTCTAGGAAATCAGCTGCCTTGTAAAAGGGCAGTGTCCCTGAGACCACCGTGCTGTAAGAATCCCAGGCCATATGGAGTGGCCACATGTGACAGCTCCAGTGGTCAGCTCCCAGCTGATAGCATCGTCTGTCTGCAGAGTAAACCCAGGCAGAACCGCTTCAGAGGCTACACGTGAGAACTGCCCAACCGAGCCAAATTAACCCACACAACTGTGAAAAATAATAGTTATCAGACAAAGAATAATAAACTGTTATTTTAACTCACTAAATTTGGGGGTGGTTCATATGCAGCAATAGATAATCAGGACACTTATCCATTTTCCAAGAAGAAAATAGTCCTATGGGAATAAAATGTAAGCTGTAGAAGCACAGGGAAGACTCCATGCTTTCTGCCCAAACTTAGTAAATAACTTATGTTTATTGGTTATATTGCTCATATTTTTCAATGCTCCACTTAATAAAATCCACTATCTCAGAGTTAGCCAGTATTATTACTCTCATTTTATGGGTGCAAAAGTAAGGTTTTTGAGAGTCAATATAACTTGTTCAAGATCACGTAGCTAGGAAACAGCGGAGCCAGTACATCTGCACAATCACTCACCCAGGAATAGAGTGATTATATGATCAGATGGAGTGTCTATAGGATCAGATACCTAGAAAGGGGCACTAAGCTTCTTGAGTTCAAAATAGCTATTGGTCCCTGAAGTTCCTAATTTCTAGGATTCTAGTGGTGGACCCATACTTTCTAATTACTTCCTAATAATGGGATTAATAAAGCACAAACACAAAGAAAGATTTCAGGGTTAATTCAATTAATTTACTGGGTATCTAAAGTGTGCCAGTCCAGGTCCGTGATTCTGGGAAGAAAAAAGATGAAAAAGCCAGCTTCTTCCTTCCAAATCGTCACAGTCCGTGGCCTAAAGAGAAGCAGGAATAATTAAAAAAATCACAGTACAGTGGGGCATATACGATCACTGAAATCTGTGGGAAGTTTTTAAGAGCAGATTGGAAAAAGTCTACATTGTTTGACTGCATCAGTTATCTCAGTGTGTGTTAACATAAATGCAGATCTTTCCATGTGAAATTTTTAGATGTTAATATCAGGACCACAAGTATTTATCTCGACCTGGAAGAAGTGGTTCATAGTGCCATGTGTAATTCCAAAAATTTAAGCTAAAGCTTTAAGACTCCTTAAGGTGACCTTTTCTTCAACAAAAAGCAACCTCAACTGGGCCACTTCTCTGCCCACTGGAAAAGGGCATGCTCTGCAGCTGGACTTGCCATACGATAAAAAGTCCAAAATGTCAAGAAGCCATTGACTTGCGTGTTTGTGCCAATATATTGCAAATATGGTTTTTTTGCAGTGGTAGGGCTGGGCTCAGCCCCAAAGTGCCAGATGGTGCTGAGTACTCAAGAATAAAGCCATCTGCAGAACAGCTCCTTCTACGGCCGTTACAATTTGTACTGATTATAAGCCTCTATCAGAATGTCTTTAGGACTTTTATCTATGGATAATCCCACACTGTTCATTACAGCTCTGGGTTTAAGACTATAATGACAGTTATAAGAATGGGAAAACATATCGAAGGAATAGTCTCCACACCACCCACAGATGCAGGTTCTAGTTTCCATTATGCCATCTTCATTGGAAACTCACAGACTGGAAAACAATTGAGATCCACTCGGGAAAGTGAATCTAATGACACAAGGAGCTCCATGAGACTGTCTCTGGTTTTGAATTAAATCTGAAGGAATAAAATATTAGAAGATTATTTAATATTAAAAAAATATTAAAATTAAATACAGGCCAGGTACAGTGGATTATACCTGTAATCCCAGAACTTTTAGAGGCCAAGGTAGGCAGATCGTTTGGGCCCAGGAATTCTAGACCAGCTAGGGCAACATGGTGAAACCACATCTATACAAAAAATACAAAAATTAGCTGCCTATACTCCCAGTGATCCAGGAGGCTGAAGTGGGAGGATCATCTGAGCCTGGGGAGGTCGAGGCTGCAATAAGTCATGATCATGCCATTGCACTCCAGCCTGGGTAACACAGTAAAACCCTGTTTCGAAAAAATAAATTAAAGTAAAGTAAATACAAATCTCATTTGGCCAACTATGAGATTCTTCTGTCTCAGACCAATTAAGCTTACTTGACCACAGATGACCCATGGATTGGGTTTGGCATCCCAGGCTCTTTCATGTGTAATATTTGGGTGCTGCTTCTACCAATAAAAACTCCACAGTGTTTATTTGATCCAAGCTGTAAGAATGTGTGATACCTTTATCAGAGGATGTTTTGTAGGTGATTAAATTCTTTGCTGAATCAATTTTGGCCCTAGTAGGTTGATACTTTATTTCTTCACAGTGCTCAAAACATTAAGGTCCTCATAAAATGAGTTAATGATCCATTTTAAAATGCCCTTTATGGAAAAAAATCACTTTTCTATTCCAGGAAACTGATATTACATTATCTTTACCATCATAATACGATAGCATCTAAGAACTATTTGCATAGAAACACTAGCTAGGCTGGAAGATACATGATGACCAACAACTTATTTGACATTAGGAGTAAAATAAATTATGAGAGTTATTTAACTTAACCTATCGAAACACTCTTTGGTGGAACAGTCAAGATACCAAAAGACTTCACAGATCCACATGTCATGTGAGTTTCTGGATTGTAGTTGTTGCGTCTCAAAATGCTCAAAGGAATCCTAAACCTGTTTTAAATTCCTACTGCCATAACTGAAACTTTCTGTCAGCTGTTTGCAACAAAAGGCTTCCCAGAAATAAATTTTAGGGCATTCATGTCAAAGAGATTTAAGGAAAATTGTCGACAGGAACCTTATCTGAACTGTCTCTATCACTCTCCAATCATGCACCAGTGAATATCAGTACACCTTATGGTGTTGTAAGAAGAGATCAACCAGAAAGAACATTTTGGTTTCCATTGATTGACACGCCATGGGAAGTATAACTCAACCATATCATTCTGGACTTAACCACTGTCTTATAATACAAATATTTCATGATAAAAGCACATATGGTTTCTTCTCGGCCTATACTTTCTTCCTTTTGACCATTAGTGTTAATCTTTTTTCAGCAAAGGGATTGGACCTGCCTTAAAATGGAGCCTAAGTCCAATGCCACATAAAGTTTGTAGTGCTGACTGGCTTTTGTGATCATCACTTCACCAACAAAATTAAATGTTCTTCCAACAGTGGGGCATGTCAAGGCAGAAAATCCATCCCAGAGCCTCTTATGACTCTCCTAGACTCTCACGCTGAAAATTTATCATAGACAAAACGTTGAAGAGCAATATTGACTCATCACTGTTGTGAGACCCTGGCATTTTTATAAACACTAGAATATAACACAAAACCCCATTGTCAGGAAAAGAAAAAGACCATGTAAATAACTGAAAGAGAAGTCTCCTGTTATCAGAAATTGGAGATCACTCAAGGGGAATGCTAGTACGGAGGGTGCAGAGGATGTTTTTATTTTCCTGATAAACGTAACAGCTGAGAAACCACTACTAACTGTCTTAAAGATAGAAAATTATGGGAATATTCTAAAACAAAAATGGGGGAAGGGAAGATCCAATGGGTAATTTTACATTTTATCTCTGAGTGTGAGTTTCTGCTTCCTTTTGTCTTTCAAAGAGAAGGCCACCAGCAAGACAGACAAGTCTTCTTTTGTGAGATTTCCTTTGCTTTCTTTATGAGGTCTTCATAAAATCAGATACATCTTCCCAAACAGCTACATAAATAATAAAGTGATACACTCCCTACATTCCATAAATACATTATCTTTGTTCCAAGAAGTTTATCTTTAGAGATCTGTTTTTAAAGGATCAATACCAAGGAGGATATATACAGAGTCCTGGATTTACACGTGTCGGATACTTTAATTTCAAGGCTTTTTACTCAGGGTTGGTTCCTGTACTGTAGCCAGTCTTTAGGTGGCAGTGATGGTTATCTGACAACTTCAAAATGAAGAGGTGCCTAAACCTGCCAGATCCCTTTAACCAAAGGCCAAATTCCACAGTGCCAAGACCAATTTGGTTTCGTTTTATTTATGTAGAACAGTGACACCTAGTGGCAGGGAAGGCAAATCACAAAAGAGAATTCTCTGGTGGCACCTCCCCCATCTCATCGGGATTAGTGAAAAAAGTGACCCAAAAAGGGCTTCGCTCTTTTCTCGGCTGAGTGTTGGCCTTATTTTGAAAGTATGCAGTGATTCGTGGTTAAGAGCCATCTCAGTGGGCTGGACCTATTCTAGCTTCTCTGGAAAGATGCAAACCCAGTTATAGATCTCAAGAGTGGGCGGGTCTAGGAAAAGACTTAGAAGGGACTGGTGTTCTAAAGACAGAGCATGAGAAATAAACCCACCCCAGATCCTAAATAGCCAACTAAGGACACTGTGGAATTATCCAAAGACTCCAGGGTAAATAGCATGCTGAGCAAATTTCACCAGTAACAGAGAGATGGAAGAATGAACTGCAAATATGAATCACAATCCTATACTCATTGGTTTTCTGCCATTAGAATGAGCTCCTTGAGAGCTGAAACTATTATCTTTGCCTTTTGTTAGAACCAGCCACATATGTCTGACAAATGGCAGGTGCATAAGTAAATGTTGAATGAAAGAGAGAGAGAGAGAGAGCGTGCAATAAAGAGAATGAATCGGGTCAGATAAGTACTTCTGGGAAGACTATCTAAGATAAGAAGCCTGCACTGTAGTCCCACTAAAGCTAAGACAGCTTTTAGCAAACTTGATGTAGTTAAATAACAGCAGTAGTCGTTAATATCCACTGAATAAGTAGGATACACGGTTCCAACGTATTTCTCTATTAGTATTCCTGTTTAGCATCTGGAAACCAAAGCAAGTTTACACAGCTGAGGTGCTGCAGAGTCGGGGTTCTAACCCAGGCAATCTGGTTCCAGCATCCGTTCTCTGCACCTTCATGCTGGGCTGCCTCCCTTCCATTAAAGTGGTTATTCATTGGGAAAACATGAACATCAAGACGACAACAGTAGACACTGGGGACTACAAGAGGGAGAAGTGGGGGAGGAGGAGGTGGGTTCAAAAACTACCTATCAGGTACTATGCTCACTACCTGGGTGATGGGACCATTCCTACACCCAACCTCAGTGACATGCAATTTACCCATAAAACAAACCTACTCATGTAGCCCCTGAACCTAAAATAAATCTAAAAAAAAAATAAAGGGACGATTTAAGTCCCAAAAGAAGTATTTAATATGCAACAGGATATTTTCTTTTAAAGAGTGAGACCTATCAGTGCATTGAAAATAAGATTTTCACATATTTCTTCAGTGATTCTGTTATATAGAAGGACCTTTACCTTAACATGTGCCTTACAAAGGACTATCCTAGTTGGAATACTCACATATCCCAATCAGATAGATAGTCACAGGTAGGCACTGAGCTCTCCCCTGTCTTAAAGACATTTGGCTACTATCACGTCAGCATATCTGACATGAGAAAGCGCTCTTATCCTCTGCTCTCTCCCCAGGCCCTAGTCTTTAAAAACAAGATTCTTTCATCCCTTAAGAGTTCCTGGAAAATTTCTGGAAACGAATCCTCATCATTTTTTTTTCACATATTCCTTATTCAGCAAAAACCACTTACCCCTGAGTCTGCACGTAACCTTGGTTTGCCTACCTAGGGCCTTGTTCATCCAAAATGAGAGGAAAGCAGGATGTGGGTGTGGGTTCACACTCAGGATCCGCATGTGATTCCTCTGAACATGAATGAGCTGAATGACATCCAATGAGTTTTTTGACCCAACGATCGTCTGCAGCGGAAATTTCATTGCTGACTCTAGTCCCTAAGGTCAGGTCAGCTGTTATGCTGGAGAAGGGGATCTGTCATCGCCTAACTCCATTGGAAATCATCCATGAACTGCAGATAGGAAAATCAACCATGACTGGTCTCAACCCATACTGACCTGAGAAGATGTGGGGACAAAAAGAGTCCCAAGAGAAGAGGTGCGCACAAAACCACATAACAATGCCTCCCTGAATGTCCTTTCTCATTATCATGGCCAGTGTGACTGATGAAGCAGTTGTCGAGTCCATTTTGGGAGGTACCATATCCATAGTCCTGAAGTCACCTTAACTATAAATTGTGTAGACTTCCTTTAATATGAATTCTTGCTACCTTGGGCTTTCTGTTCCTCCTACCCTTTATTCAAGAATTATGCAAGGTTATATTCTGGGTCTATTGTAATTTAACATTTATAGTCCATAGTGCCTCTGGGACTAGATTACCTCCCTGCATGATATTGTTTTTCATTTCTGCGCTGACAAACATGCCATTTCAACTGTCACTTAAGCAGCCAGTTCAAGCTCTACTGTTATTTTAGCTCCATATTGTCAAACAGGTGGATTTATAAATGTGTTACCTGAAGGAAACATTCCCCTAAATAGCAGAAGTGGAGACTTTGTTTATTTATAATTATTTGTTAGATTTGTAAAAATGTTCCTGTTGCTAAAAAGCCTCTGGCTAAATACAAATTAAAACACTTTGAATGTA
Source organism: Theropithecus gelada (assembly GCF_003255815.1). Lineage (NCBI taxonomy): Eukaryota > Metazoa > Chordata > Mammalia > Primates > Cercopithecidae > Theropithecus > Theropithecus gelada. The sequence continues at coordinate 58,465,247 of NC_037688.1, forward strand.
GTAAAATCAGCAGTGGCATCATTTTAATTACCCATTGGGGGACGCCAGGCAGCAAAGATGTATTTACTTTTTTCCTTTCTTGGTTAATGGGACTGCCTGCTTAGGGATATGAACCTGTCTACATGTCTATGACACAGACTGCCTGGCCCCCAATCCGTCTTCATGTAATGCAGCATCTATTTGAACCCCTATGCGTGGGTAGGGGTCCAAAAGAAGACAGAAGGCACAGAAGAAATTTATTTTGTTGTAATTTTGGCTCCCTTGCACTCCTTTACCCCTTCCTAGTCATATCCTGATTTGGCGGGGGGGAGGCCAGCTGGGAATGTCATGCCCTTCCATTCTGGAGGCTTGGGAGGAAAATAATTCAGGATGATCATCTCCCAACTCAGAAGAGACCAACTTGTTCCCCTTCTGGTCTGGACATGACTATGGTTTCTGCTACCCAGCCCTCCAGAATGCCCTTGGTTTCTGTCCATTTCCAAGTGTGGTCTCCTATTTCCCTTTCCTCAGTCCCTTTAATTTCCCGCTAAGTTCTCTTCTGCTTAAGCGAGGCAGCGTCAATTTCTGTTGCTTGCAAGCAAGAAGCCTGACTTTCTATAGAGATGGTTAAAACAAAAACAAAACAGTGTGGCTCACCCTGTGGGGTGAGAGAGAAAATGCAGAGCCGTTTCCAAACCCAACCAGCCCTTGTCAAGTCACAGCACCACATTTTCCTTCAGGGAAAAGAAACAGCACAGAATAGCTCTTATGCAGACCTGATTTTGACTTCTGACTTCGCCACTTACTGGACCTGAGCAAGTTCCTCAACCTCTCTATGCCTCCGTTTCCTCATCTGTCAAATGGGATTACTGTGAGCGGATTCCTGGGAAGTGCATGTAAAGCATTTTTCTCTATTGATGGCACATGGTAGGTACAGTGTTCAATCAACGTTAGCCAACTTGATTTTTTTTTTCATCATCTGTCAACTGAGGAATAATAATATCCCCACTCACTCACAGAGTTATTTTCAGGATGAAATGTGTGAGACAATACTTTGAAATATATAAAGAGCCTACAAGTAGGAAACCAGGAAAAAATAGAGAAGCTGCCCTCTGGCTCATGCACAGAACTGAACTGACTCATATGGCAAGGCAATGTTTGCTCAGCAATTCCTCTAGCAGGGGATGTTTAGCGAGTAGTTGGGAGTTTTGATGTTCAAACAACGATGGGGGAAGGAAAGCTGCCCTGGAGACTAAGAGGCATATTTTAGGAAAGCCTCTCTTTTTAAAATTAATTAGTGATGATACATTTTAGACATTAAATAGGCATAAAGAATCTTAGAATGAAAACCGACACACCTATCACTTAGCTAAAGAAATAAAACCTAGCTCATGGTTATGAAACCCCTTGTGTAGTTTCTATCACATTCCTTCCTTTCTCCTCTAATTTCTTTTGGGTTTTTTGTTGTTGTTTGGTTGGTGGGTTGGTTGGGTTTTTGTGCTTTTTGTTTGTTTGTTTGTTTGTTTTTTGAGATGGAGTCTCATTCTGTCGCCCAGGCTGGAGTGCAGTGGCGTGATCTCTGCTCACTGCAAGCTCCCCCTCCCGGGTTCACGGCATTCTCCTGCCTCAACCTCCCAAGTAGCTGGGACTACTGACGCCCGCCACCACGCCCGTCTAATTTTTAGTATTTTTAGTAGAGACGGGGTTTCACCGTGTTAGCCAGGATGGTCTCCATCTCTTGACCTCATGATCCACCCGTCTCGGCCTCCCAAAGTGCTGGGACTACAGGTGTGAGCCACCCACCACGCCCGGCCGTTTTGTGTTTTTTTGTTTTGTTTTGTTTTGGAGACAGGGTCTCACTCTGCTGCTCAGGCTGGAGTGCAGTGGTGCGATCTCAGCTCACTGCAACCTCTGCCTCCCAGGTTCAAGTGATTCTTGTGCCTCAGCCTCCCAAGTAGCTGGGACTACAGGCACGTGCCTCCGTGCCCAGCTAACTTTTGTATTTTTTGGTAGAGACAGAGCTTCGCCATGTTGGCCAGGATGGTCTCAAACTCCTGATCTCAAGTGATCCACCTGCCTCAGCCTCTTAAAGTTCTGGGATTACAGGCGTGAGCCACCACGCCTGGCCTTCTCCTCTAATTTCTTATAAGTATTCATCCCTAAACAATATGCAACTATATACATATATATAGCATTGTTTTATATATTTTTAAATTATACTATAAATGGCGACACATTACACAGATACTTATGCAACTTGCTTTTCTTTTTATCTCCCAACATTGATTTTGCCACACCACCATGGCAGCGTGTAGTCTCGTTCATTGTAAGAATATATCACAATTCACTGGTGAAGGGCCTTTAGATTCCTTCCCATCCAACATTCTTTCATCATTCTTTTTGCACCTCAATGCCAGAATTTCTCTAGACCAGTAATTCTGAAACTTGAAACTCCATTTACATCACCTAGAGGACTTCTTAAAACAAAGATTGAAGATTGCTGAGCCCCCTCCTAGAGTTATTTTATTTAGGAAATGTGAGATAAGACCCAAGAATGTTTACACATTTCCAAGTGATGCTGATGTTGCTGGTTTAGGGGCTACCCTTTGACAACCATTGCTGCAAGATATATTTAAGAGAATTGGTAGGTCACAAAATAAATAACACCTTCAGCTTTGCTAAAGATCAGTAAATTGCTTCCTAAAGCAGTTGAACTGACAATGTTAAGTGTTCCCATTTTGATTTTCACATCCACCCCGAAAACCAATCTTGGCCATTTATTTTTCCAAATTTTCCAATTAATCTTCCCCACCAAGCATCACTTATTAGTTTCATCAGACCTAGCACACAGCACACATTGCCAAGTTTGTTATGAATGGGTGAATGGCTAGCCAGTTATCTGGATTCTCCCACAACATTCTTATCCTGGGGATGGAAAAGATTCAGGTCTCTGAGGCAAGAACTAAAACTCCTTCTGTGATTAGGACATGCTGTGTGACTCTACTTATTGATTTCCTTGGATTTCAAATTATTCTTGTTCTTCCAGTAATCCTTGCTGCATATCCAAAATGGAGTTCATGCAGGCTGAGACTCCCCTGTCCCTAAGGGTTCATATTACGTGAGCACTCAGGGGACGCGGCATCAGAGAAGAAGCAGGAAATGTACATCTATCAGTTTCCACCACATGTGGGGCACTTAATCTCACTTCATATTCACAGAAGTATATGTTACAAGCATTATTGCCTCCAATTCATAGAGCAATAGTAATAATAATATCAGTACTAATGATAACAACAGCCAAAGTTATTAAGTGCTTATCATATATTGGGTACTGTTCTAAGATCCTTACATGGTTGACTCACTTAATCCTCACAGCAAACCATGGTATGAATACTACCATTCTTGCCACTTAATGGATAAAGTAAAGGTTTAGCGCCATTCAATAACATTATCCCAGTCACCCTGTCAGTCCATGAAATCCAGATTTGGTTGACTCCAAGATCAAGATTGACTCCAAGATCAATCTTGGATCAAGAATTCAAGATTCCTTTCTTTTTCCAACTGATCGATATCAGTCACTTGCCTTCTTCCTATACAAAATGGAATCCTAACTTTAGGGGCATGCATCTTCCATGTGATTTCTATCAATTCAGCTGAAATTGGTCCTAAAAATCCCAAGCTATTAAGGCAAAACACACAGAAAATTATTTGAACAGTCTATGGTTTTTTTCCAGGGGAAACTAGCTAGGTTTAGTGGACCAAATCTCCAACTGAAAAGCTGAAAATAAACAGGAAATTTAATTTAAAAATATATTTACTGATACCTCTCTGTGAATCAGATGCCCACCTGGCGTATGCCCCAGTACAAAGGATGCGAACTTCAGTCAAAGAGGGGCTTTCTACAACCAGCCAGACCCAGACCATTCACATTCAGAAGCCATTGCCTTTTCTGTACCTTATTTTTTGTTTGGGGAAATATTGAGAGAGTTTTTGCTGCAAATTGTGCTATCAGACAAGATAAATGATCATCAAAATACAGTCAGCAAAATTTTAAAATATGGATAAAGGAAAGATATTAATATCCTTTCTAAGGTAATCAGTACTTTTTGTTTGACAAAGAAATTGCCCACTGTTTATGGTTTATGCAAATAATGTATGTTAATGTCGAGGCTGCACAGTATATAGCTTTGCATATAAGTGTTTGTAGAAAACACATGCCAATACATTTTAAACCTCTTCCTCATATAAACACGATTTCATAAATATACAGCACCTTGTTCTTAAAAACATTTATTATAATTTTATGCAATGCAAATCACATTAGAATAAATTATTTTCTGCCAAAATGGCAAAGTCAGCAAAACTACAGGGAAAAATAAAGTCCGAACCATTGTGTGCTTTTCAATTACATCAAAGTGAGCTGACACCTCCATGGTGGCATTCACTGGGATGCGCTGAGCCAGTGGGGCCCGAGCCTCTCCGCCAGCCCAGGGACTCTCTGTGTTCATGGCATCAAGTCTCGTTTCTGCACCTGAGAACAATCTTTCTTTATTATGGATGAATAACAAGTACTGGCAGCCATGATGTTTTTGTTTTTAGATGAGAATCAGCCCCGGTTGACTAAGGAACAAGACCCTGATGGAGACCCTGATGCTCTTAAAAGGATCAATAAGAAGACATAAGTGAAAAAGAGGATATATGTGACTCTATTTTTATTTTTATTTATTTTTTGAAACAGGGTCTCACTCTGTCACCCAGGCTGAAGTGCAATGGTATGATCAAGGGGCACTGCAGCCTCAACCATCCTGGGTCCAAGTGATCCTCCTACCTCAGCCTCCTGAGTAGCTGGAACCACAGACGTGCACCACCACACACAGCTAATTTTTTAATTCATTGTAGAGTCAGGGTCTCCCTATGTTGCCCAGGCTGGTCTTAAACTCCTGGACTCAAGCAATCCTCCCGCCTTGACCTCTCAAAAGGCTGGGATTATAGGTGTGAGTGACTGTACCCAGCCTGTGTGATTATAAATATTCATTCATATCCTAACCAAATCTTCACTCACGTATTTGTGCACTCATTGATTCAACAAATTTTTACTAAGCACCTACTATGTGCCAGGAATGATTTTATCATTAGAACAATGGGCATAACAGACAGGGCCCATGTTCTTGTGGAATTTATAGGAGGTGAATATAGAGCATGGGTCAATATGCAAAATTTTTATTTTTATTTTTTTGGACAGGGTCTCACTCTGTTACCTAGGCTGGAATACAGTGGCATGGTCATAGTTCATTGCAGCCTCAATCTCCAGGGCTAAAGCAATCCTCCCACCTCAGCCTCCTAAGTAGCTGGGACTACATGCGAATGTGACCACGTCAGGTTAGTGTGTGAGTGTGTATGTGTGTGTGTGTGTGTAGAGACAAGGCCTCATTATGTTGTCCAGGCTGGTCTCAAACCCTGGCTTCCAGCCATCCTCCCAACGTGGCCTGCCAAGGTGCTGGGATTACAGGTGTGATCTACCTTGCCCGGCCAGTATGCAAATAAGTAAGGGTGATTATTTCAGATATTGGTGAGTGACATGCCTCTGATGAGTGAACCAGTGGGGAGCATGTGGAGAAAGCACCCTGGATGGGGTGGTAAGGGAACACTTCTCTGAAGAGATGACATTTGAGGCAAAATGTAAATGAGGAGACACAGCCAAGCATGGCAAGATGAGGGGAAGGTGTTCAAGCCACAACAGAGGCAACAGCCTGAAGGAGGAAAGAAGACTAAAGTCAGGTGGCTGAAGTGCAGGGAGGAAGAGGAAGAGCAGCAGAATGTGGGGCCAGGTTGGCGAGAGTCCTGGAGGCCACAATATGGAGTTTAGAGTTGATCCTGAGAAGCGTGAGAAGCCACTGTGTGCTTACACAAGGCATTGGCACATTCTGAAATGTCCCTGTATGAACGGATTAAAAATGAGAAAGGGGAGTCCAGCTGCAAGGTCGTCACTGTACTCAGGATAAGAGACAGAGGTGGGTTGGACCAGTGACTGAGCTGTGATCATATAGATGTAGACCAATTGGGGATAGAGCTGAGAGCTAAAAAGAAAAAAAAAAAGACAGGAATTGCTGGTGGATTGAAGGTGGAGAATGAATGGAAAGAAAGAATCAAGACTAATCTCTCAGTGTTTGATGTCAGCTGGTCAGAGAATGAAGTCCCATTGACAGGGAAAGCAGATTTGGGGGAAATCAAGACATCCATTTCAGGACATTGGGGACACTGGGGACATCTTTAAGTCAACTTAGTCATTGGATATAGAAGGATGAACTCAGAGAAGTGGTCAGAGGGGTCAGAGCTCTAATCTGGGGTTCTGAGAAGAACAGGTGATGCCTCCCACTGCAGAGGAGAGAACCTGTGAGCAGAAGACGTGGGCAAGACGGAGGCTCAGGACACATCGTATGATTCTTCAAACAAGAAATCTCCAATGTGTGACAAAATTTACACAAGCCAAGATGGTGAAAGAGGATAAAGAAAGAAAAGAAAAGCCATGTAAATGTGGCATCATGAAACGTGCACTGATCTTTCATTGATAACTACTTTGGTTCTGTTTCTAGCTAACTTTTATTGTCTGCTATCTTCTAGGCACTATAAAAAAGTAAGCTTATCTCTTTAACTAAGGCTTTTTGCCCATGTGGAAGGGCTCATTTAATGTATTTTAGGCTGGGCGCAGTGGCTCATGTCTGCAATCTCAGCATTTGGAAGGCTGAAGAAGGCGGATTGTCTGAACTCCGGAGTTCGAGACCAGCCTGGGCAACATGCAGAAACCACGTCTCTACTAAAAATACAAAAAAATTAGCCAGGCATGGTGGTGTGTGCCTGTAGTCCCAGCTACTTGGGAGGCTGAGGTGGGAGTCTCGCTTGAACCCCAGAGGCAGAGGTTTCATTGAGCTGAGATTGCACCACTGCAGTTCAGCCTGGGCGACAGAGCAAGACTCTGACTCAAAAATAAATAAATAAATAAATAAATAAATAAATACTTTTTAAAAATAGTGTATTTTACACCATGGAATATTATGCAGCCATAAAAAAGAATGAGCTCATGTTCTTTGTAGGGACATGGATGAAACTGGAAGCCATCATCTTCAGCAAACTAACACAGGAACAGAAAACTAAACACTGCACGTTCTCACATGTAAGTGGGAGTTGAAAAATGAGAACACACAGACACAAGGAGGGGAACATCACACACTGGGGCCTCTTGCAGGGTGGGGACAAGGGGAGGGAGAGCATTAGGACAAATAACTAATGCATTCAGGGTTCAAAACCTAGATGACGGGTTGACAGGAGCAGCAAACCACCATGGCAAATGTATACCTATGTAACAAACCTGCACATTCTGCACATATATGCTGGAACTTAAAGTAAAACTAAAAAATAAAAATGAAATAGTGTATTTTAAATACTCCTGGCTTCTACCCGTGTGCCTACTCTGCTTTAATAGAAATGAAGTGATTTTCCTGATTGTCACACTTAGGGTAAAATGTATTTTCTTCTCTAGGAAGCAAGCTGCCCAAAGGATGTAGGGGTTCCCCTCTGCTCCTTCATAAAGTAAATTCTTATTCTAGGCAAGTCTCCATGAAGGGAGGCTTGTCCCAATCAAGTGTTATCTGTCTGTGCCTGATAGGCAACAACCTTAATGTTAATGTGGGAATTCAGCCAAGAGACACACTTGTTGCACACGAAGCTGTATTCCCCACTTGCCCTTGGTCAGTAAATAAAGATAACATGATTGCTTCCGCCTGTCACTTCTTGGTCTTTATTTAGAACTCAGGCAAAAGAGAGGAATGCTATTTATCGCTCAACCCAAGCTGCCTTGAAAACCCCAACAGGCACTTTCACGTGCATTAAATTCTCACATCAACCTTATAGCATTCTTCATATGATCCACCATAAAGATGGGAAAACCAATGCTCAAGTAAGTTTAATCTCTTGTCCAAGTTTACAAAGCTGACTAGTAAAAAAGCTTCTCTAGCTAGAGGTCATTACCCTAAGCAAACTAACACAAGAACAGAAATGCAAATAGCACATGTTCTCACTTACAAGTAGGAGCTAACATCAAGTATGTTTGCACATGGATACCGGGGCCTACTGGAGGGCAGAGGGTAGGAAGAGGGTAAGCATCAAAAAACTACTTATCTGGGGCCAGGCACAGTGGCTGACACCGATAATCCCAGCACTTTGGGAGACTAAAGCAGGTGGATTGCTTGAGCCCACAAGGTCGAGACCAACCTGGCCAACAAGATGAAACCCTGTCTCTACTAAAAATATAAAAATTAGCCAAGTGTGGTGGCAGGTGCCTGTAGTCCCAGCTATTCAGCAGGCTGAGGCAGGAGAATTGTTTGAACCCAGGAGGCGGAGGTTGCAGTGAGCTGAGATCACGACACTGCACTCCAGGCTGAATGACAGAGCAAGACTCCATCAAGGAAGAAAGAAGAAAGAAGGAAAGTAAGAAAGAAAGAGAGAAAGAGAGGAAGGAAGGAAGGAAGGAAGGAAGGAAGGAAGGAAGGAAGGAAGGCTTATGAGGTACTATGCTTAAATTATCTAGGTGAAAAAGTAATTCGTACACCAAATCTGTACATCCTGCAGCACATAATTTACCTCTATAACAAACGTGCTCATGTGCCCCGACCCTAAAATAGAAGTTAAAAAAAAGAAACTTCCCCCTCTTCAAAAAGAAGCTTTCCTCACTTAGTATCTTCTGAATCTGAAACTTGGTTTCAACACGAGCTCTGCTGATTGCTAGCTCCATAGCTTGTGATAAGCTTCCTCATCTGTTAACATGGAGGATAATTTCACAGAAGCTTCTTGTGAATATTAAATGAGCTAAAATTCACAAATCAATCTGGCACATAGTAGGCCAGATTGACTCTTGAAAGAAATTTCTACAAATTAGGAAACTTTAAAACTTTACAATTTTAAAGTTTAAACTTTAAAATTATCTAATGTAAGGGAGAAACGAGAATATGCTAAATGTAGCATCCTTGGTGATTTTTATTCTAAGAACTTCTTTTTGGGACTTTATGTCCAAATGATTCCTTCAGTAAATAACTAATTTTCGCCAAGATAGAAACCAAAAGCTTGCTTTTTTTTTTTGTGAACACAGCATTATTCTGTTTATTACATTGACAATTAACAGTAAGTTTGAAAGACAAAAGTCTTCAAAGGAATTTGGAGAACTGCAGTGTATTCCGACTTGTCAGTGAATGTTGTGGCCTTCCCTGTTCCACCTAGATGACATCTGCGTGGGTCATAGACACCTGTAGGTGTAGATCAGGTTATGGATGGCAGTCACTCTCTGCTTATTGTTTGAAGGAATTGCAAACTCTGAGACAATTATGGAGCTGATCCTGTACTGGCTTGGACAAGGAGAAAGCCAGTTTGTAGGACTGTGTGGCTTTCTATGCAACTGACACACAGAAAGACCAAATGGCTCCAAGAAAGAGTCTGAGAGTAGCTACGTTGGATCTCAATGGCTTTCTGATTATTGGTCCTGGTGTCTCATCCCTGCTGGGTTTTCAATTTCTGGTTCTAGCCTCTTGAGAAGTCTGGCTCTATTTCTTATTAACTTCCATTTTCTATCTTTGAGTCCATATAATAAAGTGCCCTTTCTTTTCTTTTTTTATTTTTTTCTGTAGCCTAGTTTGAATGATCCTCTGTTACTTGCAAACAAAGGCACACCAATGACTGCAGCTTTTCACGGAGGTTGGAGGTAATACTGCGGATCATCACTGTCTTGAAAATGGCACATTCTGGAAGGCTTGAAAAGGGCAGGCATGTCTATGATTTATAAAGAGATAAACCCACTCATGGAAATTATATACCATGAAAGCTATTAAAATCACCCTGGAAATTACTAAAATAATCATGCCTCCCTTCAGCCACAGGCTCCTATCCCTCCAACTTGCCTATTCAACTGCTTCCTTTTTTGACCTCACTAAGACATTTTGTCACTGGTTCCTAGACTATCTTCCTTTCTTTTATAGTGCCCCCAGCCCCACCCCTCTCCTCACATGTTCATTTCCCTCACTAGGTGCATTTGGTCCATGGTCCTTACTTTTGCAGTTTCCTTGATAATATCCTTGATTTCCTTGATATCCTTGATTTCCTCAGTAATATCCTTGCCACCCAACCCCTTTCCCATTTCACTGGACCCACCAGTGGGAAATTCCAAGCCTGAATAAGCCACATCCTCCCTTTATCCACATGCCATGGACTGAATTGTGTCTCTCAACCAAAGGAAAAATTATGTGTTTAAGTCCTAACCTCCAGTACCTCAGAACGTGACTGTAGTTGGAGACACTCCAAGTATGGGTGCAAGTTTCTGAGGAACAGACACCTATAAGAGGCACCTGTGCCTATACTTGAAGCTATGCTTCTCTGAAGCCTGAAGTTCTTGAGGTCCAGAAGGAAATTCTGTAGCAGAAAAAAGGCCATTTCTATAAGAGGCACGTGGCCAGCAGGAGCAAGAGATCACCTTTCTGAGCTCCACAATGAGCAAGTTCTAGGGAAAAAAAAAAAGCCATCTGGAGAATAAGTTCACCTCGCATTTGTCATAATGCATGAAATCCCAAGACTCAGCAAAGACACTACAGAGCTCTTGTGGGACGTGCCCAAGCTGAATGATGAACTATCCCAGGGGATACACAGGGGGATCCTAAGATTCTAAGACCCTAGAGACTTTAAAGGGCAAAGAATTTCTGGTGGGACACCAGGACACCATCTGTCACAACTATTCCATGAGTGATCTACTCTTCAGCGGTTCATCTAAAACATCAAAGTATGGAACTCGTTTACCATCTCCAGTGACAGAATACGCTAGAAGAAATGCTAGCATCATGATGAAACTTTGCATCCAGAGACCAAACCCTAGAGCAGTTCTGCAGATGATCATCATCATCTGGGACATCCAGGGCCTGAATAAGGTGAACACAGTTAGCACACATGGCAGTCTTATGTTCACACTGGTCTCTGCACACAGTGCTCTTGAGTGGGTTCCAAAAGAACAAAAATTCTGGAATATGATGAATACCAATGTGGAGCTAAAGGAGTTGAACAGCCTCAAGCAGTGGGCTCAGAACCCAGTGTTGGCCCACAGCAACATGAACAGTGCCTCCTACTAGACCATCAAGATCTGAAACACCCAGACCCTCAACTGTTTGCATGTCCTGCAGACATCCAGCTGCAACATCTACACCATCACCATCACAAACCATTGCACCATCTATGCAACTAGGGGAACCTCAGTATGTTAGGTTCCTACGTTTGCCATAACAAAGTACCACAATCTAGTGACTGACAACAGCAGCAATTTATTCTCTCACAGTTCCGGAGGTGAGAAGTACAAAATCAAGGTGTAAGCAGAGTCGTACCCTGAAGGTTTCAGGAGAGGATTCTTCCTTGCCTCTTCCTAACTTCTGGTGGTTGCTGAAATCCTTGACATTCTCTGAGTTGCAGATGCATCAGTGCAATCTCGGCTTCTGTTGTCACATGGGATTCAGTCCGTTTGTCTCTTTTGTTTTGGTGTCTTCACATAGAATTCTTCTCTCAGTGTGTCTGTGTCCAGATATCCCTCTTATAATGACAACGATCGTTGGATTAGGGCTCATCCTATCCAACATGACCTCATCTTAACTTGATCACATCTGCAGAGACCCTGTTTCCAAATGAGGCCACATTCACTGATTCTGGGTGTTAGGAATTCAACATATTTTGAGAGAGGCATAATTCTGCTTGTAACACTCATCTACATGTGAAACATCAAACACAAGAAGAAGATGCAGAACTGATAACCAGTAGGGCATTAGGTATGACCTGACAGTCATCTCCATTCTAGAACAGACCACAGACTTCTGTATGTGGCACCTCTGGACCTGGGACATGGACAGCTGGATCTGCACACAAGACCTTCTTATGCTGATATGGTTTGGCTGTGTCCCCACCCAAATCTCACCTTGAACTGTAGCTCCCATAATTCTCACGTGTCATGGGAGGGACCTGGTGGGAGGTAACTGAATCATGGGGGCGGGTTTTCTCCATGCTGTTCTCTTGATAGTGAACACGTCTCATAAGATCTGACGATTTTATAAGGGGAGTTCCCCTGCAAAAGCTCCCTTGCCGGCCGCCATGTAAGATGTGACTCTGCTCCTCCTTTGCCTTCTGCCATGATTGTGAGGCTTCCCCAGCCATGTGGAACTGTGAGTCCATTAGGCCTCTTTCCCTAATTTACAAATTTAATTTATTAATTTGTAAAATTACCCAGTCTCGGATATATCTTTATTAGCAAGGTGAGAATAGACTAATACACATGGCAACTGGAGAGTGCTGTGCTGCCAGTGTCCCACATCTGCCCATAAACAGGACGTGGAAGGACTGGGTTTGCCCACTGAGTATTCAGGCCAGGTCTTGGTTCTCCCTGGAGGTATCCCGAGTCTGCCTGAGTCAGGCCTCCCTATCAGCAGACCTCCCTGTTTTTGTGTCTTCCTTTCAGGGACATGTGACTCAGCCAGGGCCCTCTCAGCCCAGGCTCAGTGAGTTGCACTCCACATTCAGCCCTGTTTCTCCCAGGGCTGCCAAGACAAATGACTCTCACTGTTGCCAGGCACAACGTTTCCTCAGCTCAGTCCACTCTTGTTTGTCTCTCCAAACAGACTTCACATCACTTTATTCAAGTTTTCTACTACTTTTTTGGTTGTTAGTAAATTTTACTACTTTCTGATTCAAATCAAAATAAGGCAAAAAATAAGCGAATATATAAAAACAGTGGCCTTAGGCTGGGCACAGTGGCTCAAGTCTGCAATCTCATCACTTTGAGAGGCCAAGGTGGGCAGATCACCTGAGGTCAGGAGTTCAAGACTAGCCTGGCCAACATGGTGAAACCCTGTCTCTACTAAAAATACAAAAAAATCTTAGCTGGACATCATGGTGCAGGCCCGTAATCCCAGCTATTCGGGAGGCTGAGGCACGAGAATCACTTAACCTGGGAGGTGGAGGTTGCAGTGAGCTGAGATCATGCCACTGTACTCCAGCCTGGGCAATAGAGCAAAACTCCATCTCAAAAAATAAAAAATTAAATTAAATTAAAAACTGTCCTTGGAGAAGACTTCCTCAAACTCTTATAATTCCATTAAATAATAAATCATCCTAGATGGTGAAAGGAAAAGTAAGGTGGGGAGGAGTTGTGTAATGAACTACATACCTCGTCCCTGTAATTCGTTTTACCTGGGGCTCTTCCTCCTTTTGGACAAACAAGTAGCCATTATCTTAGGGAAAGGGTGGCAGAAACAGAGAGAAACAAGTCTTTCTCTTGCTTTTGTCTTTGAGAAGTTTAGATCTCTGTGTTTCACAAACCTAAGTCCTGAGGGAAATCAAGAAGCAGAAAACACAATGTGTAAGAGCATCCCTGAACAGAAAGAGTTCCCTGGGCTAAAGAAATCCCCTTTTCTGAAATGGCACAATTATGGCCACTTGGCACATATTTCTGGGAATCTTTCCTAAACATAGCAGGTGCAAAACTAAGTGTAAAGAAGAAGCTGGGGCCTGAATTGCAAGTCCCTTTCTAAGAAAACAGCGTGCTGTTATTAAAAGCAACCCTGGGGGCTGGGTGTGGTGGTTCACTCCTATAATCCCAGCCCCCTTTAGGAGGCAGAGGCGGGCAGATCACTTGAGGCCAGGAGTTCGAGACCAGCCTGGCCAACACGGGGAAATCCCGTCTCTACTAAAAATACAAAAATTAGTCAGGGATGGTGGTGCATGCCTGTAGTCCCAGCTACTCGGGAGGCTGAAGCAGGAGAATCAGTTGAACCTGGGAGGTGGAGGTTGCAGTGAGCTGAAATCGCACCACTGCACTCCAGCCTGGGTGACAGAGAAAGACCCTGTCTCAAAAGAACAAAAAAAGTACTCCTAGGGGAACACACAGCTCAGCTTCTTCCCCCACCCACCCTCCACATGTGAAGGAACAAATGCTGAAGAAAAAAGCACACTATCAGGGACCTGAAGGGTTCTCCTTAACCCAGTGGTCCTCAGCAGAGGGCAACCTTACTTTCCCACAAAGGGACACTTGGCACTATCTGCACACATTTCTGGTTTCAAAACTGGGAAGTCCTTGTATCATCACAAGATCAAGAGGCCATTCCCATCCCCAAGAGAAAAATTAAAGTCTAGGAGTAGCTGGGTGCTATGGTCTGACTGAATGTTTGTGTCCCCCCAAAATTCATATGTTGAAATCCACCTCCCCAAGGTGGTGGTATTAAGAGGTGAGCCCTTTGTGAGGAAAGGAGGTCATGAAGGTAGAGCACTCATAAATGGGATCAATGCTCTTCTAAAAGAAGCTCAAGAGAGACCCCTCACTCCTTCCACTAAGTGAGGCAAGAGTGAGAAGCAGGCTCTCACCAGACACCAAATCTGCTGGCACCTTGATCTTGGACTTCCCAGCCTCCAAAAAGGTGCGAAATAAATTTCCATTGTTTACAAGTCACAAGGTTTACCGTGTTTTGTTATAAGAACCCCAATGAACTAAGACGCTGGACTTCCCAGAACAGTCCTTTCTCACCTACAGAGGTTTCAAAGAAGAGACTGGGCCTAGACATACCGGGCATCACAAATACAGGAAAGGATGAAAAACAAGACACGTAGATGCAGAAAGCCAGTCTCTGAGACATCTGATTCATTAAACTAAAGGAGAAGTCTCAAATATGCAAAGCTCCTCTGCTGTGACTGCAAGGAGCGAAAGCCTTTTTTTTTTTTTTTTTTTTTTTTTTCTTTAAGAGATGGAGCCAGCTAGAGGGCAGTGGCATGATCCTCGGGTCACTGCAACCTCCACATCCTGGGTTCTAGCAATTCTCCTGCCTCAGTGCACGCCCCTATGCCCAGATAATTTTTTTTATATTTGAGTCGATACAGGGTTTCACCGTGTTGCCCAGACTGGTCTCAAACTCCTGAGCTCAGGCAATCCACCCTCCTCATCCTCCCAAAATGCTAGGATTACAGGCATGAGCCACCACGCCCAGCTGCAAAAGCCTTTCTAAAAGGAATTTTACAAAGAAAGAAAGCATATGGAAAAAACTGATAGATTTACTCACATAAAAATAAAAACAATCTATAAAATAAGTAGCTTTAAAAAGAAAATGATCATAGAGTAAAAGCTATTGCAACAGACCAAACAAATGCAGAGCTAGGAATATTACTATGTGAAGAATTCTTATAAATCAATATGAGGAAAACACAATAGAAAAAATGGGCAAAGGACATAAGCAGACCTGTCAATCCCCCTAATCCCCCTAAAAATGCAAATGTCATAATCAAATGACTGATAACAGATTTAGCATCACTAAAAAATTCAAAGGTGCAAATGAATGTCAATGTCTGCTGATAAATCTACATATCGATAGGAGATTTCTGGGCGTCAAAAAACAATAGCAAAGCCCTAAAATGAGTAAACTCTTCATTCATCAATTCCACTTATTTGAGTTGGTCCTAAGGACCAATTATCAAGCTGAAAAATGAATTTAAAAAAAAAATAGTAGGCCAGGTGCAGTGGCTCATGCCTGTAATCTCAACACTTTGGGAGGCCAAGGCAGGAAGATCACTTGAGCCTAGAAGCTCAAGATAAGCCTAGGCAACATAGCCAAACCCCGTCTCTACAAAAATTTTAAAAAATTAGCCACGTGTGGTGCTGCTTGCTTGTAGTCCCAGCTACTCACAAGGCTGAGGCAGGAAGACCACTTGAGGCCAAGAGTTTGAAACCAGCCTTGGCAATATAAAGAAATCTGTCTCTTAAAAAATTTTAAAAATAAAAAAAACTTGTATTAATTAGCCGGGCATGGTGGCATGCACCTGTAGTCCTAGCTACTCAGGAGGCTGAGGAAGGAGGATAGCTTGAGCCCAGGAGGTCGAGGCTACAGTGAGCTATGACTGCACCACTGCAGAATAGCCTGGACCACAAGAGAAAGGCCCTGCCTTTAAAAAAAAAAAAAAAAGAAAATAGTAAAAACGTTTCATGTCACACAAATAACAAGGTCAAAGAGCTGTCCTAACTTGCCCAAGTTCCTTCAGCTGTGAAGTAGCAAAACAGCATTTGAACTCAGATTTGCCTTCTTCAGAGCCCCTACCCAGGCATGTCAACAGTGAATCACTGAAAGACAATACAGGTGGTCAGTAAGTAATTGTCTATCAGTCAAACTCAGATCAGTCAAACTCAGGGCCTGGACCACAGCTCCCTCTGTACTTGACATGAGAATCATCGTGAGTTGGTGTAATGGGAAAAGAACATGTTTCTAGAGATCTACACATTCACACGAGAAGGAAAATACTTTAAATCCTTTCCTTTCTTTTTCTGTTGTTTGTTTGTTTGTTTGTTTGTTTGTTTGTTTGTTTGTTTTGAGACAGAATATCACTCTGTTGCCCAGTCTAGAGTGCAGTGGTACGATCTCGGCTCACTGTAGCCTCTGCCTCCGGGGTTCAAGTTTTTCTCCTGTCTCAACCTCTTGAGTAGCTAGAGTTACAGGCGTCCACCACCATGCCCGGCTAATTTTTGTATTTTTAGTAGAGACGGGGTTTCATCATGTTGGCCAGACTGAAATTCTTGCCTCTTAATGGGCATTTCCTGAGGATTCCAGTCTAGGAGAAGACAGGCCAATGAATGTCAAATCCCTCAGCCTGTCTGTTCAACAGACAGACAACCCATAGCATGACTGGAAAACATCCCTCCCACTATTAAAGAGTCTTTGTCTTATGAATGACAAAGCACTTCCTCCCGGAGCATCTCTGGGAGCACGTGTTAGCGGAGTTGAAATTTCACGTGGGACCACGGTTCTGTGAGTGATCACTGAATTCCGTGGATTAATGACTGTAGAACCACCAGCGCAAAACAGATGGCCGTGCATTTTTGCTGGCAGAAGCAAGTCTGACAATCCCACTGAATTAGGAAGGAAGGAGCATAAGACTTCCAGGGGGAAATCTGTGATCTCTGAGTGCATTTCATCCATGGAAAGCTGCCTTTCTGCAGACCAGTCACGTGTCAACATAAACTACACAGGGCCGTGGTGGGATCGTGACCTTTTGAGGATTAAGATGTTGCCTGGGGAAACTTCCCTTGGATGTTGTAGGAGAATGAAGGCCCAGGCTGCAGTGGAATGATGAAAGTAAACTCTGTGTGCTATAACATATTATATGTGTTATGTGTGTGCATCTATTCTGGTTCTTCACAAACTTACAGGATCGCAGACTCAGAGGCCCCCAGCAATGGATCTACCCTACCATGTTTTTCAAACCTAATCTTCCTAGGAAGAGAATGGTGGTCCAGTCAGCAAAGAGCTAGGAATTGGGTG
This sequence comes from Theropithecus gelada, assembly GCF_003255815.1. Classification (NCBI taxonomy): domain Eukaryota; kingdom Metazoa; phylum Chordata; class Mammalia; order Primates; family Cercopithecidae; genus Theropithecus; species Theropithecus gelada. The sequence goes on from NC_037688.1 coordinate 58,482,589, forward strand.
ACCCTGGGGTAATCCCTTTCTGACTCCCTTTCTTCTGCCTCCGTTTCCCTGACTTCCATGCAAGCCCTGTAGAATCTGGGGTCCTGCATGGAACCCCAGTCTATATACCCGGCAAGTTTGTACCCTGCACAGTTCTTTGAAATAATACCTTTTCACAGTTTGAGCTCTAGCCTCTCTGTCTCTATCTCTGAATCCATCCTCTGTCTTCAGATATCACCACTACTGAGAATATCAATGAATATAAAAGAAAAAAAAAGTGGGAATAAAAACAGAAAGAAATGAAGACTGAAACGAACAATCAAACATCAGGTTAAGAGCTTTACAGTGTCACATGGTAACTAAATGTAGACGTTCAGGTTCTTTATTTTCTCACTTGCTTTTACTTTCTAACTTTCCTAACTTTATCAAAGGCCTTCAGAGAAGCAAATGTTTTTTCCTATCTCATGATATAGAGCTGACATTTCTCGTGGGAAATAAGTATGTTCTCTCCTTGGCCAGCAAGAAAATAAATGTCACATTAAGACAAAAAAAAAAACAAAGATGTTTTGCAACCTTAGTGACACTTTAGACTTGTAGTGTCTTAGTCTGTTTGGGTTGCTATAAAAAATACCAGAATCTGATATTTCGCATGGTTCTGGAGGCTGGGAAGTCCAAAATTAAGGGGCTGGTGGATTCAGTGTCTAGCAAGGGCCCACTTTCTGGTTTATAGATGACACCTTCTAGCAGTGTCCTCACTTGATGGAAGGGAACAACTCTGGTCCCTTTGGCTCCTTATTAGGGCACTAATCCAGTTTATGAGAACTTCACTCTCATGATCTAATCACTCCACCTCCTAATACCAGCATATTGGAGATTAAGTTTCAACATATGGATTTGGGGGGATACACAAACTTTTAGCCCATAGCATAGAACATTTGCTTTGCAGTTTCCAAAGCCTTCTACAAACATTAGGTCATGTACCCCTCACACTATTCCATCTGGATCTGTATTTACTGGTGAACAAACCTTGGCTAGAAGAAGTAGACTGACTTGCCTCAGGATGGTGGTGTCAAGACAAGGATTTTATGACTCCCAAGTTTCAGGCATGTGCTTAAGAGTACACACTAATTCCTGCCTTCCAGAGACATACAGTCTGGTGGGGGAAAAGTATTACATAAATGACAGAGCAAATATGTGACTGTGAACCACAATAAGCAAAACTGGATCTAAATCCCTAGCCACAGAGGCACAGCTAAAATCATGGTTCATCCACATACAATGAATTACTAGTGTAGGCAATAAAAATGAGGCCGTATAAATACAGTTATTTACCTAAAATATGTCCTCTGTATGTTAATAAAAACAAAATAGGATGCAGAACAGATTGCAAAATATAATCCTATTTTTATTAAAAGATAAAAGAAAAGGCATAGAAACATCACTCAGGCTTTTAACTGCCATGTTATACTTTCTCTCTTCTGGGTACAGTGCATCTTGTTATCTGATCCTTTAGTACAGCTGTGAGCCAACGACAGTCCACAGCCAAGTATGGCTTGCTGCTTACTTTTGCAAATAAAGTTTTATTAGAACACAGACATATTCATTCGTTTACATATTATCTGTGGCTGCTTTTACACTATAACAGCAGAGTTAAGTAGCTGCAACTAGGTTGTATGACCCTCAAAATCTAAAATACTTACTGTCTGGCCCTTTTCATAAGAAGTCTGCCAACCTCTGTAGTAGTCTATCCAAGAATCTTGGAGTACTGGCATTCTGAAACCACAGCCATATGAACTAAGCATTTACATACGTGCCAGTCCATGCAAGCACTTTGCAAGCCTCTCTCATTTACTCTATCAACAGCCCCATTGGGCAGGTACTGTTATTAACTCTAGGGTTGAGGAAACTGAGGAGTGAGAAGGTTAAGTAACCTGCCAAGGCCATGCAGCTAGTAAAGGAAAGAGCTAAGACTCAAATTGCAGCTTTGAAATGCAATGCAACTTACTATAGTTTGAATCTTTGTCCCCTGCAAAACTCACGTTGAAATCTAATTCCCAGTGTGGCAGTATTGAGAGGTGAGGCCTTTAAGGTGTGGATAATAAAGACTCTGCCTTCATGAATGGACAATCCATTCATGGGTTAATGGATTAATGGGTTATCTCAGGAGTGGGATTGGAGGCTTTATAAGAGGAAAGGAGACCTAAGCTAGAACACTCAGCCCCCTCACCATGTGATGCCCTGTGTCACCTCTTGGGACTCTGGGGAGAGAACCCACCAGCAAGAAAGCCCTCACCAGGTGTGGCTCCTCAACCTCTGACTTCTTAGCCTGTAAACCTGTAACTGTAAGAGATAAATTCCTTTTATTTATAAATTACCCAGTTTGGGGTACTCTGTTACAAGCAAAAAAAAAAAAAAAAAAAAGACTAAGACACTTCTGAAATCAACATGAGAGATTCATACTCTTAGTTCAGATTCCCTTTATATTCTAGCCTCTTGGAATCGTAAGTAGAGACAATTCTAGCCTTATCTCTGCCTGAAGTCCCAGAATTCTGCCACTACCTCTACCTTTGGACAAAAATAATTAATCACATGAAGCAGATCAGACATCAGTAGAAATGATGTGGTACAGCTAAGACAGTCCACGAGACAGTCCACACGTCTGGACAGGTGCTGGAGGTATGGACAGCAAAGGTATCAATCACCTCTGGCTGTCAATGGAAGCTTTAGGAAGCAATGAGATGAGGGCCACTGCCTACACCTTGCGTCTGGAGGATTTTAGAAGATAAGACAGTCAGGGAAAGGTAGCCCAGAATGGAGGTACACGGTATGCTAAAATTAGAGTCAGAAATGGTCTCATGCAGCTTTCCAACTAGGAAGGCACCATGCCCTGCAAAGCCACGGAGGGTGAGTAGTAAATCATGGTCACATGATTGGGATTTTGGTATAAATCATGACCAAGTGCTTTACATAGGATATATATGTATACTATTTTATAATAAATTCCTTTTATTTTATTTCTCCTTTATATTTTTAAAAGCAAGCAAATATAAGATCATTACAATTAGATCATTATTTCAATTTTTAGTTATACATGTGAATTGGTTATATTATCTATGAATTTCATTTGGGAGGTCCTCCAAAATATTTGTTATAAAAAGGGACATTGGGCCAAATGGATATTGAAAATCATTAGCTTAGAGAATTCAGGGAGCAGTGGAAAGTTCCATGAGCCTGGAGCTGGGTGGAGGCTTGAGGGTAGGAGTTACCAGGTGATGAGTTGAGCAAGTTAATAAAGATGTAGATTATGTAAAAATCCTTGGGCAAAAGTTGACCATGAAACTAATGAAGCTGAAGTTTCAGTTAGCCCCTCACAGGCCTGGGACCCATCCAAGGCCCTAGGAGGGTTCATACAGTCATATGTTTGCTTGCTTTTAAAAATATAATACTTGTGGCCGGGCACAGTGGCTCATGCCTGGAATTCCAGCACTGTGGGGGACCGAGGGGGGTGGATCACCTGAGGTCAGGAGTTCGAAACCAGCCTAGCCAACATGGTGAAACCCCGTGTCTACTAAAAGTATAAAAATTAGCTGGGCGTGGTGGCACATGCTTATAATCCCAGCTACTTGCGAGGCTGAGGCAGGAGAATCGCTTGAACTTAGGAGGTAGAGGTTGCAGTGAGTCGAGACGGAGCCACTGCACTTCAGCCTGGGCGATAAAGTGAGACTCCAAAAGTATGTCCTTTGTGCTTAAAGAAAGACTCCAAAATTGTATATAGAGGGCCCCACAAACCCTGCAACCAGCCCCACTGGGGTGAAATTCATGCTTCAATGATGCGGAATGTATGGGTGTGATTAAGCAAAGAAGTGACACAACCCCCTGTGTACAAAAGTCACGGAACACTCTTCCTCCCTCAAGAACAAACTTTCCTGTTTGCCATTTCCTATTCCAAAGCAGTGAAATCTGTTCAGATTTGCTTTCTGCACAGTCCACGTATGGACACAGACATGTTGCCGCATGGTCACTGGGTCCCATCCACCGTCACCATCAGATTCAATCCAGCAAATCCTGCAGGTCTGATTTCTCCAGGCACACTTCGCTCACAGACAAATGCACTAGTCCCGAGATGGGTGTGCGAAGGCTGGCCTTTGCACCAACACTAGCGTGAAGATGCGTCTCTATATTTCTTACGCCTTCCTGAATGTGTGGCTCCATTATCTGGACAAGGTGCAACTACACCAGAAATCATTGCAAATGCATTCATTTACTCCACAGCCATAGAGCAGATCTTGTGGACGTGGAAAAGATGGGGTACCACGGTGGTTAATGTGGAGCTGTTGCATTCTCACTCTCCCACTGACTATGTGAACTTGTGCAAGCCATTTGGCCTGAGTCCAAACTTATCTCTACTAAAAAACAGACATAGGCTGGGTGCGGTGGTTCCCGCCTGTAATCCCAGCGCTTTGGGAGGTGAGGCAGGGGGATCACAAGGTCAGGACTTCCAGACCAGCCTGACCAACATGGTGAAACCCCGTCTCTACTAAAGATAGAAAAATTAGCTAGGCATGGTGGTGTGCACCTGTAATCCCAGCTACTCAGGAGGCTGAGGCAGACGAATCACTTGAATCCAGGAAGCAGAGGCTGCAGTGAGCTGATATCGCACCACTGCACTCCAGCCTGGGTGACAGAGCAAGACTCCATCCCACACACACAAAAAAAAACCCAGACACAACAACATCAGTGAGCGTGTTCTATTTCTGCCCATCCCACAAGTTTTTCTTTCTTGTTTAATTTTCTGCTGCATTCCGTAATTATTTGTATTGACATATTGTTTCCATCCAGTAAAATTCGCAGTTGTTCAGTGTTCAATTTGATGAAGCCATGTAATTCCATTTAACCTCCACTGAAAAAAAGATATAGAAGAGTTCCATCACTCCCAGAAATTCCCTTCTTCCCCCTGTCGGACCAATTCTGTGCCCTACAGAAACAATCATTTCCTGACTTTATTCATCATAGGTAGTATCAGTTATAACTATGTTTTTGGGTCTGGCTTCATTTGATCAACATAATGTTTCCTGAGCTGCATCCATGCCATTGTATCATCAGCAGCTTGTCTTTTTGTTGTTGTTAATATTCCACTGTATGAATGGAATATTCCTATCTCACCACAATTTATTTATCCAGTCACCCGATAATGGACATTTGGGTTGTTTCCAGGTGTTAGCTATTGCAAATAAAGCTGCTGTGAACATTTGTGTGCAAGTCTTTTTGTGGACACATGATTACATTTTTCTTGGGTAAATATCTAGGAGTGGAATTTCTGGGTCATTGGGTTAATGGATGTTTAACTTTATAGGAAATTAACGAACAGTTCTCCAAAGTGATTGTACCACTTGACACCTCCCCCAGCAAGCAATGTTTTTGTTTGTTTATTTGTTTGAGATGGAGTTTCGCTGTTGTTGCCCAGGCTAGACTGCAATGGCGCGACCTCAGCTCACCACAACCTCTACCTCCCAGGTTCAAGCGATTCCCCTCCCGCAGCCTCCTGAGTAGCTGAGATAACAGGCACGCGCCACCTCGCCCGGCTAATTTTGTATTTTTAGTGGAGACGGAGTTTCTCCATGCCTCAAGTGATCTGCCCGCCTCAGCCCCACAAAGTGCTGGGATTACAGGTGTGAGCCACCACACCCGGCCCAAGCAATGTTAATGTTCCACCCAGTTGCTCCACATCCGAACACTTGTTTTGTTAATTTTGTTGGTTGGCTTGTGCTTGCCATTTTAGTGGCTGTAGAATGGTATCTCATGATTTTAATGTGCATTTCCTTAATGACTAATTATATTGAACATCTTTTCATCCACTTATTAGCCATGTGTAGACCTTCTTTTGTAAAGTGTCTGGTCAAGCCTTCTGCTCATTTTAATGTGCTTGTGTATTTGTATTGTAGATATGTAGGTGTACTTTATACATTCTGGACATGAGCCCTTTGTCAGATAGATGTACTGTCAGTGTTTATCTAGTCTGTGAGTTGAGCCACATATGTAACCACACCTACCCCCAGGAGTTTTCAGTTACATGAACCAATAAAATTCTTTCTGTAAGAGGTACATTGAACTGAGTTTCTTATACCTTAAAAGTGGGAATCCTGATGAACAATTTAAGAAATACCAGCTGGGCAAGGTGGTGCACACCTAGAGTCCCAGCTACTCGAGAGACAGAGGTGGAGGGATTGCTTGAGACTAGGAAGTCGAGGCTGCAGTGAGCTATGATCACTCCACTGTATTCCAACTTGGGTAACAGCAAAACTCTGTCTCAAGGAAAAACAAGAAAGAAAAAACAAAAACAAAAAAAAAGAAAAGAAAAGGAAATACTTTGCAGAGTCTCAAAATAGAAGTGACGATTAAATGAGATTGAGTGGGATACTGCATGGGAAGGACTTTAACACAGTACCTAGCACACAACAAGCTGGTCTTCATTGTCCTTACTAATATTTTTTAAAGCAACATTTTCTATTGTCAAGGACAGAAAATCTCTATAGAAGAAGAGAGGTATGAAGAATTTGGTGCTATGGAAATTTATAGGAAAAGCTCTTAATCAAACCAGAAAAGGCATGTCAAATAAACTTTCCAAAAAAGACTAGAAGATTATTAGGCAATAGTAAGACTTGAAAGGGAAATGGCAGAGAAGATAGAGTTGCTAGACAGTAGGAAGGACATGTACAGTGTTCACCAAGATGTAAATCCTTTGGGCATTTAGGCCATGCTGCAGCATGTGGTGTGGGCTGGGACGCAATGGAAAATGAGGCTAGGGATGTAGCTGAGGTTAGATATTTGTGATATTTGCCACATGGAGTGTGTGTTCCTTGTCCTGCAGACTTAGCTTCTCAAAGTGTGATCCTCAGATCAGCAACTTCAACCTCACCTAGGAGCTGGTTAGAAACGATCCAAATGAAATCTGTATTTTGACAATATCTCATGTGATTCATATGAAAACAAAATCTGATCGGATCAACCTCAATGCCCATCAACAGTAGAGTGGATAAAGAAAATGCAGTACATATGCACCACGGAATACGACACAGCACTAAAAAAAAGAACAAAATCATGTCCTTTGCGGTAATTTGGATGCAGCTGTGGGCCAACTGTTGACCCTTGAACAACACTGGGCTTAGGGGGGCCAACCCCACACACAGTCAGAAATCTGCATACAACTTTTGACTCCCTAAAAACTTAACTACTAATACTCTACCATTGACTGGAAGTCTTACCAATAACATAAACAGTTGATTAACACACGTATTGTATGTTATTTTTATTATATATTGTATTATCACAATAAAGTAAGCTAAACCAAAAAAATGTTATTAAGAAAGTCATGCAGAAGAGAAAACATATTTACTATTCAGTAAGTGTAAATGGATCATCAGAAAGGTCTTCATTTTCCTCGTCTTCACGTTGAGTAGGCTGAGGAGGAGGAGGAAGAAGAAGATGAGGGGTTGGTCTTGCTGTCTTGGGGTTGGCAGAGGTGGAAGAGGTGGAGCAGATGGAAGGGGAGGCAGGAGAGGCAGGTATTTTATTGAAAAAAAAAATCCACATGTAAGCAAACTCACGCATTTCAAGCCCATGCTGTTAAAGACCAACTGTAGTCACTTCTGAAATTTTTCTGTTAAATAAACCAATTTTTTGTTGTTTTTTAAGTGTAGCTCGCCACCAACCATTTCTTAATTAATCGAGTGCCATGATTTTCATTCTCCAAATGAAGAAGGTGAAGATTAAAGATAAATTATCTGTTTGGTCACATAGCTGATATTTAACATCAAATCTGTCTCATTCAAAAGCCCATGTTTTTTCTACCGAGTTTTGCTTCTTCTCACACTTAAAAATGTTCAAATCAAAGCTAAAAAACATAAATGAGAAAATAAGAAAAATTAATTGAAAACTATACGATGCATAATTTATACAACCAGGGGGAAAAGCACAGCTTGAGAAAGTGAAATCATTCCTATCTTTCATTTATGTACTTATTTAATTTTAACTTGCTAAGTCATTCAGGGAATATTTACTGAAAGCCCGTATTATATGCTAGGCACTGCATTAGCAATATAAAAATGAGTAAAAGAACGGTTCTAAATGTGTACTCACCAAACAACAGAACCTGAAAAGAATGAAGCAAAAACTGACAATGCTGAAAGGAGAAACTGGGGGCGTCAACACCCTATTCTCAGCAAATGACAGAACTACTAGACAGAAACGCAACAGAGAAGTAGAACTCAACAAAACAAGCAGCCCACAGGATCTCGCCGGCCTATATGTAGCACTCCACCCAACAACAGCAGAATATATATTTTTTCAACCACCACAGAACATTCATTACGATAGGGCATACCCTGGGATGTAAAATAAACTTCAACACATTTAAAAGAATGGAACTCATACAAACTATCTTCTCCACCACAATGGAACCAAACTACAAATCAATAGCAGAAAGACAACAGGAGAAACCTCTCACCATTTAGAAATTAAACACCACACATCTAAATAATGTAACAGTCCAAGACAAAGTCTCAAAAAATATAGAGGACTAAATAAAAATGAAAGTACATTATAACTACCTATGTTAGATGCAGCTAAACTAGTACTGACAAGGAAATTTACACACTAAATTCTTACTTTAGAATAGAGGAAAGATCTCAAATCAATAATGTAAGTTATAACTCAAGAAACCAGATGAAGAAGAAGAATCTATACCCAAAGCAAGCAGAAGAAACAATAATGAGACGCAGTCAATGAAATTGAAAACAGGAAAAAATCAATGAAACAAATAGCTGGTTCTTTGGAAAAAAAGTCGATATATTTGATAAAATTACAGCAAAACCTACAAAAATAAAAAGAAGACACAAGTCATCAATAAGAGGAATGGAACAGGGTATCTCAGTGCAGGTCCTGGGATCATTAAAAAGGTAAAGAAATACCACGAACAACTATACACTTGTAAATTCGACAACTTAGAAGAAATGAACCAATTCCTCAAAAGCCACTAACAAAACTCAAAAATGAAACAAAAAAAAATTGAATAGTCCTATAACCAAAAAAGAAACTGAATTCATAGTTTTAACATTCCAAAAAAAAAATTCTTCAGATCCAGATGGTTTCACTGGAGAATTCTACCAAACATTTCAACAAGAATATACATCAATTGGACACAGTCTCTTCCCAAATATAGAAGAGGAGGAACCACTTTCACACCATTTTATTATCTGGTTACAAAAACCAGATGAAGACAGTACAAAAGAGAAAATACCCACCAATACTTCACATGAACTAGATGCAAAAATCCTTAACAAAATATTAGCAAATCCAACAATGTATAAAAAGAATTATACATCATGACCAAGTAGGATTTGTTCCAGGTATGCAAAGCAGATTCAAACGTCAATCAATGTAATCCACCATATCAGCAAGCTAATGATTTTTTTAAATGATGCATCAAAACCATTTGACAAAATCAAGTTAGGAACAGAGGGTAACTAAATCTTCCCAATAAAGACAATCCACAAAAACCTATACCTAACATCATACTTAATGGTGAAAAACTATTTACTTTCTCACTAATATCAGAAACAAGGCAAGGATGTCCACTCTCACCACTCTTATTCAATATAGTACTAGACGTTGTAGGCATGCAATAAGGCAAGGAAAAGAAAAAAAGGCTATAGATATCTGAAAGGAAGAACCAAAACTAGCCCTATTTGCAGATAATATGCTTGTAACGTAGATTCCTACTTCCAAAAACCTTATAAAACTAATAAGTGTGTCCACCAAGGTTGCAGGATACAAAGTCAATACACAAAAGTCATTTGCATGTCTATAGACTAACAATGAGCATGTAGAAACCAAAATTAATCACACTGTAATTTACAACTGCTCCCAAGAAAATAAAATAGTTATAAGCTTAATAAGACAGGTATAGTATCTGTAAGTTAAAAGTTATAAAATCCTGGCCAGGCATGGTGGCTCACGCCTGTAATCCCAGCACTTTGGGAGGCTGAGGCAGGCGGATCACGAGGTCAGCAGATCGAGACCATCCTGGCTAACAAGGTGAAACCCTGTCTCTACTAAAAATACAAAAAATTAGCCGGGCGTGGTGGCGGGCACCTGTGGTCCCAGCTACGCGGGAGGCTGAGGCAGGAGAATGGCATGAACCTGGGAGGCAGAGCTTGCAGTGAGCCGAGATTGCCCCACTGCACTCCAGCCTGGGCGACAGAGCGAGACTCCCTCTCAAAAAAAAAAAGTTGTAAAATGCCAATAAAAGTAATCAAACAAGAACTAAATAAATGAAGGGACATGCCATGTTCAGGAATTAGAAGACTCAGCAGCACAGTAAAGATGTCAAGTCTCCCCATAGTGATCTATAGATTTAATGTATTCCTACAAAAATCTGCACAAGGTTGTTGTAGAGGTAAACAAATGCATTCTAAAATTTATATGGCAAGGCACAGGCCCTAGAATGTTTAAAACAATCTTGAAAAAGAAAAATAAGAGTAATCCATTCACTTTAAGTCCTACTATACAGCCACAGTAATAAGGATAGTGTGGTATCAGTAGAAGGATAAACACTTAAATCAATGGAAGAGAAAACATAAGCTAGAGATACACCCACACAAATTTTTGACAAAAGTATCAAAACAACACAAAAAAGGAAACATAGCCTTTGAAATAAATCATTTGGCCAAACAGACAATTTGCATAGGCAAAATACAAACATAGACCTAAACCTCAAACCTTAGAGGAAAGTTAACTCAAAATGGATTGTGCACTTAAATGTAAAACATAAAATTATGACACTTTTAGAATAAAAATAGATGAAAGTCTTTGGGATCTGGGCTAGGCAAAGAATTCTTAGACTTGACACCAAAAGCATGATCCATAAAATAAAATTTTGGTAACTGTAATTTCATCAAAATTAAAAACTTTTGCTGTGTGAGAGATCCTAATAAGAGCATAAAAAGACAAGCTCCAGACTAGAAGGAAATATTTACAAATCACACATCTGAAAAAGGATTAGTATCTAGAATAAAGAACTCTCAGAACTCAATGTTAAAAATCAAACAATCCAAATAGAAAATATACACAAGACATGAACACACCAAAGAAAATATACAAATGGAAAATAAGCACATGAAGAGATGTTCAACTGCATTAGCCATTAGAAAAACGCAAATTAAAACCACAATGAGATACTACTACTCACCTATTTAAATGGTTAATATTAAAAATCATGACAACTGCAATACTGGCAAGATTGCAGAGAGCCTAGATCACTCAGACACTGCTAGTACCACCATTCTGGAAAAGTTTGACATTTTCTCAGAAAACTAAACATGGAAACACACCAATTGCACTCTTGGGCATTTATTCTAGAAAAAACATAGAAATGTATGTTTACCAAAAAAATTGTAAATAAATTTTCACAGCAGCCTTATTTCTAATAAAGCTGGAAACGCTCAGAAGTCTTTCAACAGATGAATGTTTAAACAAACTGGGCTACATCAATATTATGGAATACCACTCAGTAATAAAATGAAGTAACTACGATACATATAACAACTTGAATGTATCACCAGGGAATTATGTTGAATAAAAAAAAGCTAGAGTCCAGAGGTTTCATATCTTATGGCATCATTTACATAACATTTTTGCAATGGCGAAATTATAGAAATTGAAAACAGATTCATAGTTGCCAGGGATTAGACTGAGGTGGAGAGTGTTCAAAAAGAAGTGGGTGTAGCTATAAAAAGGCAACCAGAGGCCGGGCGCAGTGGTTCTCACCTGTAATCCCAGTACTTTGGGAGGCCGAGGTAGGTGGATCACCTGAGGTCAGGAGTCCGAGACCAGCCTGGTCAACATGGTGAAACCCCATCTGTACCAAAAATATTTAAAAATTAGCCAGGTGGGGTAGCAGGCACCTGTAATCCCAGCTACTCAGGAGGCTGGCGCAGGAGAATCGCTAGTACCTGGGAGGTCAAGGTTGCAGTGAGTTGAGACTGCGCCATTGCACTCCAGCCTGGGCAACAAGAGCGAAACTCCGTCTCAAAACAAAACAAAACCAAAAAGGCGACAAGAGGGGTCCCTGTGGTAATGGAAACTTTTGTGTCTCGACTGTGGTGATGGATTCATGAACCTATGCATGTGAGAAAACTGCACAGAACTAAATACTCATGCACACACACGCACCCATATGCACACATACGCATGTGTATGCACACACACACAAATGAGTACAACTGGAAACATCTCAATAAAATTGGTGGATTTTATCTATGCCAATATCCTGATTGTGACATTAAGCTGTAGTTTTGCAATATGTTACCATTAGGGAAAAACTGCATGAGGAATGTATGCTATCTCTCCACATTATTTCTTACCACTGTATGTGAACTTGCAACTATTTCAAAATAAAAAGTTCAATTCAAAAAAAAAAACGAGCAAGAGAAGACGCCACACTAGAGAAGACGATAGAAGCTGGAGAAGACAAACACTTTAAATAAATATAAAATTGAGTGTGTTCACTATCACAGTACAAGTGTATACAGCTGGCATAGGGATTTGGTGGATGTAACTCCCACTTCTCCCTGGACTGTCTGGGAGAACATTTGCAGGAGGAATGGCCACTGAGCTGGCACTTCACGAGTAGGCGACTTGAGGAAAACGGAGGCACGAGGATTGGACTAATGTCCTGCCTCCACGTAGACACATACACACACACATACACACACATTTGCACTCACATACGCAGATGAATTAACCAGAGAAAAATCAAAATCAAAATGGCAAACCGTTGTGCCTGTGCTGAATTAAGAAAACAGTGCCATCTACTTACCAATACTCTGAGAGATGTAGGCAATGTGCACTGCAGAGGTAAGTACCTGGAAGTAAATTACTGTGGGCACACTATTCACAATAGCAAAGATACGGAATCAATCCAAATGCCCACCAATAATAGACTAAAGAAAACGTGGCACACATACACCATGAAATACTATGTAGTCATAAAAAGGAATGAAATCGCGTCCTTTGCAGGGACATGGATGCAGCTAGAAGCCATTATCCTCAGCAAACTAACCCAGGAAGAGAAAACCAAACACTGCATGTTCTCACTTGTAAGTGGGAGCTGAACAATGAGAACACATGGACTCAGAAAGGGGAAAAACACACACTGGGGTCCATCAGGGAATGGGGTGGGGAGGGGAGGGAGCATTAGGAAGAATAGCTAATGCATGCTGGACTTAGTACCTAGGTCACGGGTTGATAGGTGCAGCAAACCAGCATGGCACACATTTACCTGTATAACAAACCTGCACATCCTGCACATGTACCCCGGAACTTAAAATAAAAATTTAAAAAAAGAAGAAATTTGAGGCAAATTGAACAGAATCCCATAAGGATCTTCTTAGAGTCACAAAGATAGGAGGCCGGAGTCAGGCACAGCCCAGCTCAGGAGCCAGCACATCAAGGAAGAGGGCTGACTCAGTCATCCCACTGTGAAAGTTGCAGGTACCAGGGTGAAATCACTTTTTGTCAGAACCAATCAAATTAGAGCCAGGAAAGCATGAAGTGGGAGAGCTCTTGCTCATGTATCTGAGACAAAGATTGTCTCAAGGACTTTCTAAGGTAACCCCACAAGAAATTTCTTCTTTAGGATTGTAGTAACTCAGATAAGACGCCTCCGAAAGAATACCTGTCCAGTAACGGCATCTCCACCAATGAACTGATACCAGCTATGGCTTTGAGGCTCCAAAACCAATGAACTCTGTTTCTAAGCAGCTTATGTGAACTTCTCCTTTTGCCAACTAAAGCTTCCCTTTGACCTCTCCTCCTCAAGTGAATCTGTGGCTTGCTACAGCCGCGCGTCTCAGATTATAATCCCTTTTTACTGGTGAATAAATGTATCCTATTAGGAGATATTTTTCTCTGAAATTTTTTTAGGTTGACACCACTCATCCTAGCATTCAACCAAACATACACAAGCTCTGGGGTCTTAACACAGTTGGAGGAGAAGATGATGCAACTGCTGTGGTCTCAAGCTCCTGTGCACTCCACCTGAGGTCGGGGTACCCTTGATCTGCTGATGCCAACCTAGATCAACCTTCTCTTCAGCTTGAGAAAATACTGTAATAACAAGAACAGACAATAATAGTAACTAAACAATTATTAAGTGTTAATACTAAGTGTTAGCCAATGGGTTAAGCTCTTTAAACACATTATCTCATTTCATCATACAATTGTCTTACAAGGTCTAAGATAAGGCTCCCAATGGCATAAGGGAGAACAGGATAAAACCCTGGAAAAAAAAGGTTGTGCGGTTTTGGGGGCAAATAACAAGCTAGTATATGGCTGTCCACATCCAAGGATACATTTAAAGAACAAACACCACCTCCACCACCACAAGAGGCCTAGGAAAAGAACTTGCGACTTTGAAAAAGGATTTAAACATAACATACAACAAGCAGAGGAGGATCATATTTCCAAGCAAAATTGCTCAGGAAATTTTAGATACCATCTGTTTTCCACTCTCAAGGAAATCATAGAAAACAGAGACTTTGTAAAATAAGAGGAAATAATGAGGCAATTTGCTGAATGGGGAAAGGGAAAGCTGACAGAGTTAAGGAATTAATTCAAGGAACTGAAGAATGACTTATGGAGTTAAAACATGAAAGGTGGTGAGGAGCGGAACTGACAATACGGGAAGTTTCATCACCGCGTTGAGCAAAACAAATTTGCAGAGCTCTTTCTGGATGCAGAAGAAAAAATGAAAAAGGTTAAAATTATTTAGAAATTGCTGTTATCGTGGTTTCTATAGATGATATGTTGATAATGCTCCTAGAAATGACAAACTAGAAATCTTGAGATATAAAATATATTCACATTAACAGGACTACAACTAGCACTATCACGCTGAATTCTCACGTCTTATCTATGAGGAAGATACCATTTCATACTAATTCTAAAGATGATGAAACTGAGGGCTAGAAAAGGAAGTAACCTACTCAGTCTGTGATAACCTCAGGGGACAGAGGTGGAATTTACACCCAGAATTTATACCCAGAGGCTACTGGACTCTCGAGGTGAGGAGGAGAGGGAAGGAGAGATGGGAGGGGGAAGCAAAACATGAAAGATGAAAGGACTCATCGATTACCGAAGGAAGAAAGGGAAAACAAAGTACTTCTGGACACACATTGTGATTTTCAGTTCTACCGAGGAGCAGGGGTGCCAATCACAAACCAAGAAGCAGAGACTGAACTGGTCCCCATCTCCCGCGCCCTGCTGCACCGGATGTCAGAAACAACGAAACAAAGCATGTCCTTTCGATGGGAAACAGTTGTAACCCAGGAATTTAATATGTGAACAAGTGGAAACTCCTTTATGAAAGTCACAAAAAAATTATCTGACACAAAAAGAACCAAAGAAACGAAGTCTTCATTAACTTCTCATGAAAAACTAAAAAGTCTACAAGAAAAATTCGGTAAAATAAGGCATGAATTTAAAAATAATAATAATTGGGAAAAAAATCTCATTTTGGGGTGAGGCAAGTCACAAAAACATCAAAGCATGAGAGATGAGTGCTGAAAACATTACATCTTCTATTCTCCTGGCTCCGGTGCTCAGATCAATGCACGGCAAAGAAAAGAACAAGTGCTCAAGAAATGTCTACTCTGCCATGTTTATGAATGATGAGACAGGGAGGAATTCTCACTAAAGTCAAGTGCAAGAAAAGAAAATTGTCTCAGTTTTTATTTAACATCATTCTGGAAATTATAGGGAATGTGAAAACACAAGATGAAGTAATACTATACAAATATTGAGAAGGAAGAGACAGCTGTATCATTATTTGTGGATCACACAATAACACTCAGAAATCCGAGAGGCCACTGCAAACGTATTACAATTACAATCAGTCAATAGAGTGTACAGGCACTACATATATATACACACACACATATATATATGAGACAAGAGACAGAGAAAGAGAAATATATATGTAAATATATATATGAGAAAAGAGACATAGATATATACATATATATACACATACACACACACACACACATATAACTTAAAAGCTACTACCTTCCTTATAAGGCAATAATATCCAACTAAAAATATAATATGTAATGATCACATTCACAAGAGCAACAAAAGTATAAGACACCTTGAAATAACTTCAGAGAAAAATACATGCAACCCAGATGGAAACGATTTACAACATTTTGATGGAGAATATAAACATAACGAATACATTGCTAAACAAGCCATGTCCCTAGATGGGACAACTCAATACTGTATTGATTTTAAGTCCTTAAACAGTAATCTACAAATGTAATATTATTAAATAAAATTCTAAAGTGATTTCATTTGGAATTTGACAACATGATTCCAAAATTAATCTGCAAGTATAAGCAGATCAGAATAGCCCAAAATATACTGAGAAAGAATGACAAGGAAGGAGAGACTCCAGTATTAAAGAATAAACTATAACATAAGGGAACAGTAAAACATTGTTGTATTTGCTGCTGTATACTGAAACCATAACAGAATTAGATCAACAGAATACAATAAAAAGGAAAGAAAACAGACCCAAATATGTAAGTATTTAGTGAGCCCAGAAATTGATACTTCAGATATGTAGGGAAAGAATAACAGTCAATAAACAAATTTAGATAAAAAGGTTTGAACTGCACCTCAGTTATTTCACCAATATAATATGTAAATGAATAAAAATTCTAAAGTTGAAAAATGTATAAAATTCTCTTTACAGAGTTAAATCTAAATAAACACTCCTAGCATCCTTCCCTATTTGTTTATCTCCACAGCACTCATCAGCTTCTAAAATATCATATCCATTTTTTAATATGTTGTTTGCTGTCTGTCTCATGTTGTTTTCTGTCTGTCTCTCCACATTAGAGTGTAAGATCCACGAAGACAGAATTTTTAACTGCTTATCCCCAGTGTCTGGGATACCTTCTAATACATAGTAGCTAAGCAAAAAGAAAAAAAATATTTGGGTAAATGAATAAATAAACATGACCAGACTGCAAAACATTTGTTTAAGTATAAAATCCAAGAGGACAGTATAAAGAAACAAAAATATATATAAAATATAAAGGAAATTAAATTTTTGTCTACATCAAAAAAAGCAACAAAATAATGTGACAGATTGTAAACATATTTGTAACCTATATTGTAAGAGGCTGAATATTTATGATTACATAAATAGCCTTTATAAAATGATCAGAATGAAAAATGGACAAAGATGATGTCCAAAAGAAAAATGTTAAGGGCAAGTAAGCATTTAACATGTATAACATCACCAAAATAATTAAAACTAAATAAAAGTGAAATATAATTCATCTCCTCACTGACTGGCAAAGTCTGACCAGAGCTTATCTTCCTCCAGGGTATGAGAAAACAGGAACTCTAACACTCAGTAAACAGTAAGTAGTTATTTTAGTCCAATCTTTCCAGAGAACATTAAAATGTGTCCAAATTTCATTTGTCAATGCGTGTTTACCAGAAATTCCACTTCTAAGCAGCTGCCTCACAGAAAGACCTGCACAAGTACACAGACATACAGGAGCTCTTGCTATTATGATGCATTGCTATCATAATAATATTAAAAACTGCAAGGAACTTACACATCTATGATCATAAATTAGGGTGCACCAACACAATGGAATGCCATGCACTCTGTTGCATACCAGCATAGGTCAGAACTTCATGAAATACTACCCTTGATAAATTAAGCAAAAGATGCCAAGTTACCAGGCAGCATGAGTGTCCTGCCTGTGACCGTATATAACAGAGGTTCTCCAAATGAATCCCCCAGACCAGCAGCATCAACGTTACCCGGGAGCTTGTCAGAAATGCAGATTTTCAGGCCTCACCCCTACCCTACTGAATCATAAACTTCAGTATGGAACCCAGGAATCTGTTTTCACAAGCCCTCTGTCTTAGTCTGTTCAGGTTGCTATAACAAAATACCTTGGACTGGGTGATTTATAAATAATAGAAAGGTCTTTTTTTGCAGTTTTGAAAGCTGGGAAATCCAAGATCAAGGTGCCAGCAAATTCAGTGTCTGGTGAGGGCTCACTTTCTGCTTTGAGGACAGCACACTTCTTGCTCCATCCTCAAAAGGTAGAAGAGGTAATCAGTGACTTTGCACCTCTTCTATAAGGTCACTAATACCATTCATGAGGGCTCTGCCCTCCTTACTTAATCACCTCCTAAAGGGCCCACCTCTTCACATTATCCCACTGAAGATCAAGTTTCAACATATGAATTTGAGAGGAACACACTGAGACAACAGCATCATCTAAGAGATTCTCATGCACACTAACTTTGAGAACCATTGCCAAATCTTGAAAAAGAGACACTAAATTGTTTATAAGAGTGGTCTTAGGGTATAGTTTCAGAGGAAAACTCATTTTCTGCTTTAAATACTTCTGTATTCCAACTGCCATGTATTGCATTTGAAGTTAATAACAAAGAAAAAAGTAGATGTATCTCCATCAGAGAGAAAGAGGTGGAAGAGAAAGCAGGGGGAAGGGAGAGAGAAAAAGAGAGGGAGAGAGAAAAAAAGACAGAGAGAAATAAAAAGGGAAGAAGAAAAGTGTTACCAGCTAACAGAAAAATAAACAAGATACTTAAGTGGGTGATTCCACTCCCATAAACAGGCCAGAATTGCTCAATAATGGTAGGTTTCAAATATTCTATTCAACCAAGGTTAAAAGAAAATTGTATTAAAATTTGACAACTATTTCTACTTATCAAATAAATAGCATTAAGAAAAATAATAAAACCAATGAAGGAAGGAAGGCGAAACAAAAATATAGCTATCAGATCATGGGTAGTGGTGCACACCTGGAGTCCCAGCTATGCAGAAGGATCACTTGACCCAGAGGTTCAAGGTCATGCTATGACCATGCTTCTGAATAGGCATGCACTCCAGCCTGACCAACACAGTGAGATACCCATTTCTAAATAGATACCCATTTCTAGATAGATAGACAGATAGATAGATAGATAGATAGATAGATAGATAGATAGATAGACAGACAGACAGGCAGACAGAACTATCAACATTAAGCACTTAATACATGGCAGGCAGAATTCTAAGAACGTTATAAAAAATAATTCACTTAGTCCTAACAACCATATTAGAAAAGTGAAATTACCATTTCACAGGTGAGAAAACATGTGAGAGTGTCAATCATATGCCCAAGACCACCAAAGTAGTGAGTAGTGGGGCCAGCTTGTGATCCCATGTCTATGTCTCCAGAGTTCACATTGGTAATAATTGTGCTGAGAGCAGCAGGTATAATACGATATCATTTAAATTGTTAATGATGGATCACAGAGAAAAGGCTGAAAGGTTAGACACTGAAACATTAACAATGGTTTATCTCTGGGTCATAGAATTAAAAGTAATTTAACTTTTGTTTTCTCTTCATTTATGTCTATAATTTCTCTTGTCTCTGAAGATTATATATTACTTGGGCAATGTGAGTGATAAATATTTAATTGGGGACTTTTTGTTCTATTAATAAAAATGAGTAAGAACTCACTAAGAGGACAAGCTCTACAAAATCCAACCAGCAGAGAAGAACCTTTGAAAGCATGGAGTTTTGAAAAAACATGGTACTTCAAGGTAACAATGGGAATTTGAATGTGGGTGACACGGAAATCACTTACAACACCATCATCCACTTCCAGACTGCAGTTGCCAACCAAAAAATAAATAAGTGAAAGCTCAGAAAAATTTTAGCTCAAACTTTCAGTCTGTTTAATGAAAACGAACATGCGCCTTTTCCTCACTGAAGAGACTTTGACAACCGGGGTATTCAAGTAGCACAACCATTCTTGCTGCTTATATACCAACAAGAATACTGGACTTGGATTCATTAAGGAAATCTTTATTTGCCCATTAGAGAGAGCACACATGTAATGTGTGTTCCTCACTGCCAACAATGATAACTCAATGTCCAAGGAGGTGCTGGAAGGACAAACTCATGGCTAGAACGGGCAAATGGACATTTCTGATGAATCAAGGTCTTTAGGTTGGAATATGTTGTACTGGGACTACAGGCTCCAGGAGAGGATTAGAGACAAACATCTAAAGAATGAGGGTGCTGTGAAGCCCCCACATGGCTTAATGCTCCCCACTGCCAGTGCTTAAAATTCAGATTTTCTCCTGCCGTATCAACCTAGGGCATCCTATCCCTTTCCTTGTGGATGGACTTTTCCTTGTGCTAGATTTTATTATTGTTCAAAATATTCACTGCCTCTACATATGGAGGGATTATTTTCCACCACCCCACCAGCAACAGAATTGTCCATGTGGCTTTCGTTAGCCAATTAAATAAAAATGAAAGTTTCATGTACACATTTCTAATTAGAAGCTTTAAGAGTCATTGTATGACTGCCATATTCAGCTATGCTCTCTTTTCTGTCATAAAATCATTAACATCCCAGATGAGGGGAGCTCTACTAGCCTGAATCCCAGAATAAATAAGTTGTGTAGGATAATTACAGCTGACCCAACATAAACATGAAATGTGAGTGAGAAATGAACTTTTGTGGTTGTAAGTCAGAGATTTGGGGCTGATTTGTTACTGCAGCATATCTTAGCCTAAACTGACTGATACACTATTGTATCCTGGTTTTCATACTCCAGACCCACCTAACACCAGGAATCACTTCCTTCTAGAAGCTCTGCAACAATTCTCTGCATTCTTAGAGATAGAAAAGTTGGCCTGAGTGCATCTTTCTCTTTGAAAGTGAGGGAATTTTTTACTCCCTTTTGGATATGGTCCCTCTCTGGAGTAGACTGACAGACTGACTCCCTCAAGCCCTCCTTCTACCCGACACTCAACACATACTTACATCAAAAATCTCCTTTCTTCCAGCTTGTCATATGGCCTCTCCCATGCAAGTGATAACAGTATGAAAAGCAATGAAGAGCTTGACCAGTGGAGAATGAAGCCGGCCTTCAGACAGCAGCCAAAAGATGATGAAACAAAAAACCTCATTCTAGCCAGTATCCTTGAGGGCTCTTGATTTCTCCGGCATAAAGAAACTTCCAGATTGAGTAGTGCCGATTTCCAAGAGTCCAGGATTCTAACTGTTATCCATTGCTCTAGACATTAACAAAGCATAGCTGTCACTGGCAATAAAGGGCAAGCATCTGCTTTGTAAATGGTTTATGAGCAGTACCTTTGGACCTCTGCAAACATATCACTTGATTATTACAGAGGAAGCTTCGGAAGGAAATGAAAATACAAGGAGTGTTTGGAATGGTCAAGAGGCATTAGTAACAACAATAGCAACAACAATGACATTATTATTAAATATAACAGCTAACATGTGCCCTTGCTAGCTGTCTTTGGTGTCCTAAGCCCCTTACATGTATTAATTCATTTGCCATTCCTAACTAACCTGAGAATAAGGTGCAATTTGTTCTCCATACCTTAAAGATGAGATGATAGACGATTTAAAAGGTAGCTTGCAAAAAGCCATATCACAATTCAATGCAATACCGTGATTTTGAATTCAAATCTCTTAACTTCAGAGCTCAAGTACCTAATCATCCTACCATACTGCCTGAGATTAAGGATATAAGTACATGGAAATATTTGGGAGTTCTTTCCCATGTAGAATCTTCTTCCAAGAGACATTACATGGATAAAGCTGAAAAACTGTCTACGTGGTTTTTTCTAAATTCCAAACAATGGCATTTCTTCACTGTGATATTTTGAATGCGGCACACAACCACTCCTGAAAAACCAGTTACTTCGTTTATAAAATGAAAACAATAATTCTCATTTTATAGGGCTACAGGGAGGACAGAAAATGGTAGTGAGGTAGAAGGGCAGGAGGACTTCTCTCTGGACCGGAATGAAGACTGGCCGAAACCCAAAAGAGGCCGGGAAAATACCTCTGGCTCTAACTGCCCATCACCCTAAGACACTCCCACCAGCACCATGACAGTTTACCAATGCCATGGCAACGCCCGGAAATTCCCACCCCTTGCCATGGCGGAAGTTACCTCCCATTTTCTATTTCTGAATTACCCACCCCTTAATTAGCATGTCATTAAAAGTGAGTCCAAATATGACTGCAAACCATCCATATACTGCTACTCTTAGTGCACTGCCTATCGGCTAGTGCTGCTAGGCAGGAGCCTTCACAGAACTCTAGCACTGCAGCTGCCTCAGTAAAGCTGCTTTCTTCCATCACCGACTCGTTCTTGAATTCCTTCCTGAGCAAAGCCAAGAACCTGCCCTGCATCAGTAGTGATTGAAAAACCCAAAATGCTAAATGTTATTTATAATTTTTTTTTGCAATGCCATACTCGGTTGCTCAGTGGCAACAATGAACTGATAGTGACAAGTACTATAAACCAGAAGACAGACATGAGTGTCATATCAAATCTGAGCATGCGGTTTCTTCCAAAGTTGAGTCGCTGGTAGAGAACCTGCACTCCCACCACAAGCAATAATAAAAGCCAGGAACACATCAAAATTCATCCGTTTGAAAACATCCAGGGAGTTTAAGAGGCAGCTGGGATTTAAAAGCCAGACCCCCAAAAGAAAGGGACGCTCACCCAAGGTGAGCTCAATTTTCTGCATGTTGATATTTTCCACAGGGCATTGATCAATGACTAGAACAGGTGAAGAAGCTGAAAGGATAGGCAGGGACAATTGTTACAAGGGATAGAAACAAGTAAAGAGATAGGCAATTGCATGAAGGTGGAGGCAAAGTAAATGGGTTCGGGGCTGCCAAATTAGCAAGGGCTTGAGGAGCAAATATCCAAGACAGAAGGAAAGAACAGGTCAGCGAGACCAGCATTCAACACCAATTTTCCTCTTGGCATTTATCTATGAAGTATTACAGGGCAGAAGACTAAGAAACCAAACTAAAAGGGATTTTAAAAAACAAGAGTTTTGACAGTCTCACAGTGATGAAGAGACAAAAATTAGACAGAAATAACCACCAAGGAGAAGTGTTCTGGGAAATACCACAAAGTCTAAGTTGGGACACCTAGAAGGTGATGCACTGCGATTGGCATCGAACAAAAGATAGACTGAGCCACACAAAGAATGCAAGCCACCCTCAAATCAGCTCTATCCTTGATGGTCTGAGATGCCTGTGCCCCTGCTGCCTGCCATAGAAAAGGTCAAACCCACACAGGAGGCCAATAATAGCCTCCAGAAACCCTACAGTTTGACATACATAATCTCCAACATCCAATTGAAATTACCATATATATCAAAAAGTAGCATCAATGGGAAAAGGAACAAACAGTAAAAAGAGACCCACAGTTGACTCTGTTACTGGATTTATGAGACTCACACTTTGAACTTTGATTTAAATGTTTGATAAAATAGATGAGAAGTTAGAAAGCTTGACCACATAACTGAAATTAAATAAAAAAGGAATAAAATTGAAATCCTAGAACTGAAAACTACAATAACTGAAATTAAGAATTCAGTATATAAGTTAAGCAGTGGGTTGGACAATGGTGAAGAGAGCTGGAATATGCATGGGTAGAAAGACCCAGACTAAAGCATAAAAAGTAAAAAAAAAAAAAAAAATGGGGCCAGGTGCGGTGGCTCACGCCTGTAATCCCAGCACTTTGGGAGGCCTAGGCAGGTGGATCACGAGATCAGCAGTTCAAGACCAGCCTGGCCAACACAGTGAAACCCCGTCTCTACTAAAAATACAAAATATTAGCCAGGCATGGTGGTGGGTGCCTGTAATCTCAGCTACTACGGAGGCTGAGAAAGGAGAATCAATTGAACCTGGGAGGCAGAGGATGCAGTAAACGCCATTGCACTCCAGCCTGGGCGACAGTGAGAGACTGTATCTCAAAAAAAAAAAAAAAAAAAAAAGGGTAAAGGAAAAAAAGGTGAAAATTATGAATATATATGTGTGTGTGTCTGTGTGTGTATATATATGTATAAATATATACATATATATACATGTATATATGTCTTCTTGAGTAAAGGTTTACCATATATAGAATTTGCATCCTAAATAAAGAGTAGAAAGAATGGGACCAGGTCAATATTTGAATAGATAATAACTCAGAATTTTCTAACACTGGTGAACATCAAGGTATGGATTCAGGAAGTAAAACAACTCCCAGTAAGAATTCATGGAAAACAATTACACCTAAATACCTCATAGATAAACTGCTGAAAATGAAACCGAGAAAACAGAAAACAGAGAAAAATTTCAAAGCATCTGGAGGAAAAGATAAAGCTTCAAAGGAGCAAAAATTAGACTAATGAGTGATTTTTCAAGAAAACACTGGAAGCCAGAACACAACAAAATGACATCTTTACAGTGGTGGGAAAGATAATCACCAGTCTAAAATTCTATACTGAGAGAAAACATTTCTCGCTAGTGGGGGGGAAAAAAAAAAGGACATTTTTGAACAGATAAAACCCGAGATAATTCATTGCCAGGGATCTGTGCTAAGGAAATACTACAGAGAATTCTTCAGGAAGGAGGAAAATGATCCCATATACAAATAGGAAATGCAAGAAGAAGTAAAGAAAGATTAAATATGAGAGTGAATATAATGAAATACTGACTTGACAGAAAAGTATCATGTTTTATAATGCATAAAATAATGAAGAATTAAAATGCATGACAATGATAATGCAAAAGTCTAGAAGAGATAGAAGTTAAAATGTTCTACATTCCTAGCATTATTTGTGAATTGGTTAATATTAAGCAGTAATAATTCAAAAATTCATACCTTAATTCGTAAAAGAAGAGAAATAGCATAAATTACAATATCAAGAATCAAAGGACCAACATCGGTACAAATCCTACAAATATTTAAAAGATAGCACAAGAATATTAAGAACTTTATTCCAGCACATTTAAAAATTCAGATCAATGAAAACAAATCCTAGAAAAACTGATACAGGAAGACATGGAAAACTAAAAATCTAAAAAAAAAAAAAAAAAAAAAAGAGTCAATAAGGTTGGCAATAGTGAGAGTTGCCTTTTCTGATGAAGGATTTCTGATGAAGGAATTCTAGATTAGTTGGCAATAAATGTGCAAGAAATGCTTTAATCAAATATAAAAAAAAAAAACCAAATAGAGAGGAAAAATAAAGTAATAAAAAATGTTTAACCAAACTGAAAGCAAAAACAGGGAGGAAGATACAAAACAGTGTAAAAAGGTAAAAAAGAAATGTTTATATAATATTTATAAATCCCAGCATATCATTAATTAAATACAGTCCAAATGCCATATAGTCCAATTGAAATGTAGTCCAATTGAAAGTATCAAACTGAATTAAAATTAAAACTATATGCTGATCTTGTAAGAGACACAACTTAAATATAAGAACACATAAAGGTTGATAGTAAGGGATTGGAAAAACTATACCTTGCAAACACTGAACAAAATTAAGTTGATACAGGTATACTAATATAAAGCAAAGTAGCCTTTAAGGAAAGAAACATAATTAAAGATAAAGAAGAACGTTTCATATCGATGTAAGGGTCAATCGTTCTGGAAAATATAAACACTCTAATTCTGTCTGCAACTAATAACATGTCAAGTATATAAACCATAAAATGACACAACTAAAAAAGAACTAAATAAATGCACAAACATAATAGAAGACTTCAATAAACTCTCCCAGTAACTCACAGTAACTGGTAGAACAAGCAGAGCAAAATATCCAAAAAAATCATGTTAATCAATAAGATTAACGATGTTTATCTAATTGAAATATATAGAATGCTGCACTTAACAATAATAAACAAAATTTTCAAGTGTATCTGAATGTTTATTAAAACTTGCCATACTCTGGATTATAAAGTAAAATTACAAAGTAAATTCAAACATCAAAGACTGAAACTATTCAGACTACACCGTTTGATTATATTAGAATTAAGCCACAGGTTGATAGCCAAAAGAAAACTAGAAAAAAACTAAAATATCCAAAATGTTTGGAAACTAAGTAACACAATTGTTAGTAACCACGAGTAAAACAAAAAACACCATAAAAATTAGAAAATTTTAATCTATTAATGAAAATATAGTTGGTAGAATGCAGCTAAAGTTGTAATTAGAGGGAAATGTATAGCTTTTAATGCACCTATTAGAAAAGAAGATAAGTTAAAAACAATTATCTAGCTCAAAAATTTGGAAAACAGCTAAATACACTAAAAAGTAGAAGAAGATAAATAATATGAGGGCAAACCTAATAAGAAAACAAGGAAAATCAAAGAAGTAAAATTTGGCTCTTTGAAAAGACATACAAAATTGATAAACACCTAATAAAACTGGTCAAGAAAAAAAGAGAAACTGCATAAATTACAATATCAAGAATCAGGGGAGTGATAACATTACAAATCCTACAGATATTTTAAAGGTGGCATAAGAATATTTAGAACTTTATTCCCATACATTTGAAAATTCAAATCAATAAAAAATATTCCAGAAAAACACAATTTAGCAAAACTAATGCAGGAAGATGTAGTGAGTCTCAACAGTCCTCTATAAATAAAGGAAATTATACATGTGAATAAAAACTTCCAAACAGACATTTCCAGGCCCTGAGAGCTTCATCGGCAAATTTTTCTGTATATTTAAATTATATTATTTAACACCAGTTTTTCACAAAACGTTCCTGAAGGGAGAAAAATAACAGGAATATTTCCCATCTAGTTCTATGAGGCAAGCATTAATTTAATGCCAAAACTTGACATGACTGGTACAAGAAAGAAACACTACAGATCAATCTCTTTAATATACATGAATAAACAAATTTTAAATAAAATTAAAAATATGTCTAATAAGTGAATTAATAACATATCCCAATAATTCAAAAAACAATCAAAGTAACTCACCATGTTAATAAAAAAGGGTGACAAAATTATACCAACAGATGCATAAGCATAAGATATAATATCCATTCGTAATCATTTGAAGCAAATTGTTTATGAAATGAAATGTTCTTAAAATGTAACAAAAAATCAACTAAAAACCCTAGAGCAATGATCATAACTAAATTTAAAATATTGCAAGTTTCCTCTCTGAAATAACAGACAAGTAAAGATGTCTGCTGTCCTCACTGGTACCCAACAGTATATCAGACATACAGTGCCATAAGACAAGAAAATGAAATAAGAACATTAAAAAGGAAAAAGTAAAACTGTCGTTATTCACCACTCACTGACTTATATATGGGAAATACAAAAGAATATACAGTCAAATTACTAAAAGTAGAAGTCAATCTGGCCAATATCCAAATAATTAATTGTATTTCTACCCATCGGTAACAATTCAAAAATGAAAGCATTTTAAAGATACCATTTGCAATATTGTCAAATACTTAGGACTAAATCTAAGGAAAGATACATAAAACTCTATACAAAAATCTATAAAATATTTTTGAGATAAATTAAAAGACACTTTAATAAGTGAAAGGTTATACCACATTCTTAGACTAAAAGATCAATTAAGTAAATATGCCAATTGTCCCCCAAATCAGGCTGTAAATTTGGGGGTAATTCCAATCAAATTGGATGTAATTCCAATCAAAAGCCAATATTTTGTTTTGTGGAAATTAACAAGATGATTCTAAAATATAAATGGAAACACAGAGTCAGGAATAGACAAGACAACCATAAAGAAAATGAACAAACCTAAAGGGCTTAGACTTGCTGATATCCAGCTATTCTAAAGCCACAGGAACTAAAATAGTGTGAAACTGGCTCAAAGTCAGACAAATAGTCTAGCAAAACAGAATACAGAGAACAGATATAGCCCCACAAATATACAATCACTTGATTTGTGACAAAAGTAACATTATACCGCAATGGGGGGAAAGTGGATTTTTAATAAATGATTCTATATCACATGGATATCGTATCAGGAAAAAAAAAGATTCTTTGCCTCCACTTCAAGCCTTATAAAAAGAAATCAATCATATATAAATTGGAGCTCTGTTTGAAAAATACAAAATAAACCTTTAAGAAGAAAAAGGAGAATACTTTCAACACCTTGAGATAAAGTCTTAATTTTTAAGCAGGATGAAAAATCTCTTACTATAAAGAAAGATATTGATTAACTAGGCTATATAAAAATTAAGAATTACTACTCAGAAAGACCATAAAGTATGTGAAAAAGCATGGCACAGACTTGTTGAAGATATTTTCAATAATCATATCCAACAAAGGACTTTTACCCAGAATACGTAAAGAACATCCATAACCCAATAAGAGAGGAAAAAAGCAAATCAATTTTTTTAATGGACAAAAAACTTAAAAATGCACCTCATGAGAGAGTACATTGTGTAGCCAAGTGTTCAACAAGTACATGAAAGAGTGGTCAATCTTATCCGTGGTCAGAACAATGCAAATTAAAACCACATGATACACTTCAACCACTGGAAAAGCTAAAACATTAAAACAATTGACAATACCAAGTGCTGGTGAAGATGTGTTACATCTTGAACTCACAAACATTGCTGGTGGGAATTTAAATTGTTAACAAAATTCAGAAAACTTCTTATAATATCAACTAAATTTGGTTTTTATTTGTTTGTTTCTCTTTATGTTTTTGTTTTTGAGAGGGAGTCTTGCTCTGTTGCCCAGGCTGGAGTGCAATGCTGCCATCTTGGCTCACTGCAACCTCCACCTCCTAGGTTCAAGCAATTCTCCCGCCTCAGCCTCCCAAGTTGCTGGGATTACAGGCACCTGCCATCACGCCCAGCTAATTTTTGTAGTTTTGTAGAGACGGGGTTTCACCATGTTGGCCAGGCTGGTCTTGAACTCCTGACCTCAGGTGATCTGCCCGCCTCAGCATCCCAAAGCGCTGGGATTACAGGTGTGAACCACAGCATCCAGCCAAAATTTAAAGGTAAATATGCATTATGACCAAGGAATTCCACTATTTGAATATACTCAAAAGGAATGTGTATATATGACCCTAAAGGAATGTTTAAGAATTTCCATAGCAGCACTGTTTATAATAGCCAAAAGCTAGAAGCATTCTAAGCATTCATCAATAGTAGAATGGACACCTTATTTTCAGTATATTCATTCATACTACTTGGTGATGAAAAAGAACACACTACAACGGGATGTATCTCACAAACAATGTGGGACTATTAAAACCTGACATAAGAATTACATAATTTACGATTCCATATATGTGAAGTTCAAATAGGCAGTATTAATCTGTGGAAATAGAAGCAACAATAGTCCTAGTGATTGGAGGGTAGTGACTATGAGCAGCACAGGTGGAGGACCTTCTGGGCAGTGTTCTGGATCTAGGTGGTGACTACATGGGTGTATTCCCTTTGTGATGATTCATCACGCTGTACACTTAAGATTTAGGCACATTCTCGTATATGTTGTATTTACATTAAAATTACTTTAGAAAAATCCGGTTCTATTCATTATTATGTTTTCATGAGACAAAATAAGAACAAAGAGGAGGAGGGGAGGAAAGAAAAGAAAAGAAAGAGAGGGAAGGAAGGGAGGGAGGGAGGGAGGGAGAGAGGGAGGAAGGAAGGAAGGAAGGAAAGAAAGAAAAGAAAAAAAAGAAGGAGAGAGGGAAAGAAGAAAGAAAGAAAAGAAAGAAAGAAAGAAAAGAAAGAAAGAAAGAAAAGAAAGAAAGAGAGAGAGGAAGGAAGGAAGGAAGGAAGGAAGGGGAGAAGGAGGAGAAGATGGAGGAGGAGGAGAAAGAAGGAAGAGGAGATGGAGGAGGAAGAGGAACAGAAGGAGGAGGAAGAAGAAGACCGGTTGGAGGAGGAGGAGAAGGTGATGGACCTGGAACCATCTATCAGTAAAATGAGGAATTAAGACTACATAATATCCTTTGTGACTCTCATTTCATGTTCTTCTGGTGGGAAACACACATCATCCACTCACAGACGAGGAAGCTGAGGTAAAATTGACTTCCAACCCCACACGACCCAGGCCTGCTCAATCAGAGCATTCTATCTCCTGGCCCCACCATGGATTCACTAAGAAATGCACATGTAACCCAAATTGGGCCAATGAGACTTGATTTTAGGACAGCTTTTTGATGTAACTATCTGAAAAGAACAACAAAGTTCACCATCGAGATTGATAACTCACC
Source organism: Theropithecus gelada (assembly GCF_003255815.1). Classification (NCBI taxonomy): domain Eukaryota; kingdom Metazoa; phylum Chordata; class Mammalia; order Primates; family Cercopithecidae; genus Theropithecus; species Theropithecus gelada. The sequence continues at coordinate 58,512,740 of NC_037688.1, forward strand.
TGTGAACATAATCTTGGCATTGCTATCACACTGACAATCCTGCGTAAGAATCAAGCAAAAACAGAGGAAGTCAGGCATGATGGCTCATACCTGGAGTCCCAACACTTTGTGGGAGTGAGGTGGGAGGATTACTTGAGCCCAGGGATTCAAGACCAGCCTGGGCAACACACAAGACCCCATCTCTACAAAAAGAAAGAAATTATTTAACCAGGTGTGGTGGTGGATGCCTATAGTCCCAACTACTTGGGAGGCAGAGGTGGGAGGATCACTTGAGCCCAGGAGTTTGAGGCTGCAGTGAGCTAGGATCATGCCACTGCACTCCAGCCTGGGCAACTGAGCAAGACCCTGTCAAAAAAAAAAAGAAAGAAAGAAAGAAGAGAAGAAAAGAAAGAAAAAGAAAAAAATATATAGGAAAGTAGAGAAGAAGAAGATAATGATGAGAGAGTGAGAGAAAGTAAAATAATAAGTAGATTATTCACAGAGACTTACTAAATTGTAACGGCATTTTTTTTTTGAGACAGAATTTCACTCTTGTTACCCAGGGTGGAGTGCAGTGGCACAGCCTTGGCTCACTGCAACTTCCACCTCCCAGGTTCAAGCGATTCTCCTGCCTCAGCCTCCAGAGTAGCTGGGATTACAGGTGCCCATCACCTACGCATGGCTAATTTTTTGTATTTTTAGTAAAGACAGGGTTTCGCCATGTTGGCCAGGCTGGTCTCGAACTCCTGACCTCAGGTGATCCATACTTCTCAGGCTCCCAAAGTGCTGGGATTCCAGGTGTGAGCCACTGCACCTGGCCTGGCATCTTTTGTGAGAACCTGAATATAATCACATACACTCTTGGACTTTTCAACTTTGCAAGCCAATAAATTCCCACTTTTGCTTGAGGTGATAAGTTGGGATTTTGTCACTTGTAACTAACAGCCCTGACTGTTCAAATGTCCAGGGCCACTTCCAGCTTTAACATTCTATGACTTACACAATGCATTCCAAACTTTGCCAACTAAGCATGCATTATGGGCTAAGAATAACAAGCAGTATACTCAGGGGTTACGTTCCTCCACCAGCAACCTTGACATTTCTTTGAAGTCTCATATCGCATCTTATAAAACAGAAAATCATGTGAATTTTCTAACCTATTCTGTAATATTTTGTTTCTCTTAATATAACTATTTCCTCCAAATTGTCACATAAAATCGATAGTCCAAGGAGCCCCTGGGCTCAAGCAATACTTCTACCTCAGGACCACAAAGGTGTGAGCCTTCACGCCTGGCTTCCTCTATTTTTTATTTATTCTTAGGCAGGACCTAAGTGTGCAGGTGGCAGGTGACCCAGGCCATCTGCATTCTATCATTATGGTGCTCCCAGCAGCAGCATATCCCTATTTTAGAGGAACAGATTTAGGGAGGGGTTACAAACTCAAATCCCTGCAAGGGTCAAGCAGATACGTTATAATGGGCCAGTTGCAAGACGAGAGTGTACACAAGGAAGCCAGCACAAGCCCCGTTCAAGGTGGGCAGCTCCACTCAACTGTATGTTCTTTTCATCCCCATGCTGGTCAAACACATCTGCAAGATGAATACAGTGTGGACACAACCACTTCCTCAGCTCTGATTTTGAACATACATTCTTGTATTTCCCACCTAACATATGGGCAACACTTACACTGTTGCTAACACCCATTCCCCAAATAACCAGCATTTTTCTTCTTATGAAACATTTTTCTTTCAAACAGAGATCAGGCACAGAAGCCTTGGCATATATTTATTTAGTGAAACTATATTATATATTCTGAAAATCAGATGGCTTTACCTATGCAATCTCTAGAAGGAAAATTACCCTTTTCCAATAGATACACTCACATTTTATGTGACATTTTTAACAGCCTCGAAGTTTCAACCTCAACCAGCAATATCTGAATTGCTTTAATTTAGCAACTATGCAGAAGAGAATAATTTGGCAGCTACTTCTTGATACATGTCAGAAGCTGGGGGTCCTCCCATGAGAATCTGCTGTTCATAAAAAGTAATTTTTTCCATTCATGTTGCTGACAGCATCCGCCTCCTGAAGTCACAGTCATGTGGCTGTCACTCTTGAGGCAGTACCATACTCTGAAATTATAGGGTATTTTTTTAAATAGTATAATCAAGCATTTGATCTGAACTATTAAAGAAAGGGAAAAATTAATTTAAAACTGACACTAGTGACCTTTCCAATGATGTGCTATGGTTCTTGTACAACATGCATTCAAAGGCTACTGTTTGTCTGATTTACTCGTAATAAAATGTCCTTTATGGAGAACAAGATCACATTGTTCAGGGGAGTCCATTGTTAAGTGAAGAAGAAGATTTAATTGGGATATAGTGAAAGGGTAAAGAGTTATCTCCTCTGTCACCCAGAAGTCCTTTAGAATTTTAGTTACAAATCATTTTAGAATAATAACAATAGTGATAATGATAATGATCTTGGTAACCTGATTGAGTACTTACTATCTGCAGAACACTTGGCCTGAATGTTGCATGCACATTTGCTGCTTAATCCTCTCAACCCTTTAAGCAGGTATTGATAATATCCTAAGAGGAGATTGAGACTCACAGAAGTCACTGTCAGCTGCTGTCAGTTTCAGAGCATGGACTCTACTCCATATCTGATAACAGGGACTATGTTTTTAACCACCCAACCATTCACTGCCTGTAAAGTTGGATGGTTTTTAGGAAATCAACAACCCAGCCTTTTACCCTGAGCAATAATGCCCATTTCCTCATTTTCCCCCAGACCTAGTCATTTTCCAGTCTTCCCTGGTTTAGTGAGTGTCACAATGTCACCAATTTTCCATTGAGCTGCTCAACCTGGAATTCAGGAAACAGTTTTATTCATATTCTCCCTACTTCCCTACCCAAATTAAATGCCTCTCAGAGACCTGTTGATTCTACCTCTTCAAGAGCAATTCTATCAATGTACATCTCCCCATCTTCACCACTGCCAGTCTTGTCCAAGCCACCATCATTTCTTCAAATATGGCAGCTTTCTTCACCTTCCAGTCCGGGCCATGTCCAGTTTGTTCTCACTGAAGGTACCTTGCCTGCCTGCCCTGAACCACCCATTACCACCCCTCTCCCGGCTTGGGTCACTCACTTCCCCTCTTCTTCTCTGTGCTTTACACAAATGGACTTTTGAGTTACTGGAAGCTGTAAGGTCCCTCTAATCACAACTTTGGCTCATAGTGTTCCCTCTGCTCAGAAGTCTCTTCCTCTTTACCTGCATAACTCTCATTCACCCTTCAAATCTCTACTCATTATCACCGCCTCAGGGAAGCTGAGGCAGAAAAGCTGAGGGATGGCTGAGACCATGCCAATCTTCTGACATAAAACCACTTATCTCTCCATTGAAATACTTGCCACAATTTACGTTTGTAGCTCCGTGACTCCTAGGTCATTTCTTTGGACTAATTAGAACGAAATTCTTTCTGAATGATTGGAATTCCTGAATTAACAGACAATAAGAGACCATGTGCTAAAATGGTAATGGCACATGCTTCAAGGTCAGGGAGCTGAGTTGAATCCTGACTCTACTTACCACTATTTACACTCTACTTACACTCACCTCTAGCTGAGTGACCTTTTTAAATAATAAGACTTGGAAGTCCAAATTACTCCTCTATCCATGGGCCGCAAAAGGGATATTGTGTTAGCATACTGAAAACATTCATCTCCTTGTACATTTTTATCAGTGCTCTTGGGTGACCAACAGCCTTGAGTAGGAGAAGCAATATTTTCAAAGGAATATTTTTTAAAGAGCAGTAGGTCTTAACAGTGGGCTTATAATATTCAGTAAACCACACTGTAAACAGATGTGCTGTCAACCAGGCTTTGTCATTCCATTTCTAGAGCACAGGCAGAATAGCTTTAGCATAAATCTTAAGGGCTCTAGGATTTTCAGAATGGTGAATGAGCTTCAACTTAAAGTCACCAGCTGCATTACTTCCTAACAAGAGTTAGCCTGTCATCTGAGGCGTTGAAGCCAGGCATTGACTTCTCCTTTCTAGCCATGAAAGTTCTAGATGGCATCTTCTTCCAATAGAATGACTGTTTCATCTACATTGAAAATCTGTTGTTTAGTGTAGCCACCTTCATCAATTACTTTATCTAGATCTTCTGGATAACTTGCTGCAGCTTCTACATCAACACTTGCTGCTTTAACTTGCACTTTTATGTTATGGAGATGGCTTCTTTCCTTCAGCCTCATGAAACAACCCATGCTAGATTCCAACTTTTCTTCTACAGCTTTCTCACCTCATTTAGCCTTCATAGAACTGAAGGGAGTTAGGGATTTACTCTAGATTAGACTTAGACTTAAAAGAATTCTGTAGCTGATTTGATCTTCTATCGAGACCACTAAAACTTCCTCCATATCAGCAATAAAGCTGTGCTGCTTTCTTATCATTCATGTGTTCACTGGAGTGGCACTTTTAATTTCCTTCAAAAACTTTCCTTTAGCACTCACAACTTGGCTAATTGTTTGGTGCAAGAGGTCTAGCTTCTGGCCTATCTCAGCTGTAGACGTGCGTTTCTCACTAAGCTTCATCAATTCTAGTTTCTGACTTAAAGTGAGAGACATGAGATTCTTCCTTTCACATGAACACTTTAGAGGTCATTGCAGGGTTATGAACTGGCCTAATTTGAATATTGTTGTGTCTCAAAGAATTGGGAGTCCCAAGTACAGGGAGAGAGGTAAGGGCACGTCCAGTCAGCAGAGCAGTCAGGACACAACAATTTATCGATTAGTTTTGCTGTCTTACGTGGCCAAGGTTCATGATGCCCCAAAATAATTACAATGGTAACATCAAAGATCACTGATCACAGATCATCATAATAGATATAAGAATAATGAAAAAGTTTCAAATATTGCAAGAATTACCAAAATATGACACACAGACATGAAGTGAGCACACACTGTCGAAAAAATGGCGCCTACAGACTTGCTCAATGCAATCGCCAGAAACCCTCAATGTGTAAACAAATAAATAAAAACACAATATCTGCAAAATGCAATACAGTGAAGCACAATAAAATAAAGTATGCCTGTATATACCTTAAAGTGTTTAAGAAATTTGGTTACCCAAGTATTTTGAAATCTCTAAAATCTCCAAGAGTTCTGGAAAAGGACAGTGGTGATGGTTGTATTGTGACTGTGCCCTTAGAAATGATTTAAATGGTAAATTTAATCTTATGTATATTTTACCATGATAAAAAAGTTCAGAAACATCTTTTTTCTGAGTGTAAAAAAAAAAATTAACCTCAGTGGCTGAATAAGCACAAATTCTACCTTAATCATATTTTTTGCTGTTACCTTGCCCTATCCTTCAATATAACAGATTTCTCCCCAAGAGTAGCTAAAGCATCAAAGCAGCTCAAGTGTCTGGAAAGCAGGAAATTGTCATTATGCCACTGGCAGAAAAAAAAATAACTAGAATTGGCTTCATTACCAAAACTCTGGTGAAAAGCAGAAAAGTGATTTTCAATGACAACTGACATCGATGCAGTGACTGTTAAAACAGAGGGCAGGGAAGTTAAACCCCCGTGGTTCTAACTGCAAAAACTAGAGATATGGGCAATCAGCAGTAGATTTAAAAATGGAACCATTCTGGAAAATATTCAAAGATTTGGAGGAGGAGTCCCAATCTATAAATAAAAGCAATGGTTAAAGTGATAATTAGATCGGTGAAAAGAAACATAGTAGAAAATTGAATAGACTGCTTTCACTGACAATGACATCTTCAGATATATTTGCAGTCCACAAAATATAAAGACAAAAAAAAGAACAGCTTCCTCTGATGTGATAAATTGGAGCCAGGCAGATTGGCGACATGGCTCCCAACTCTCTTCTTTTTTTCAAAGAAAGCAGCAAAACGAGGGTGGATTAGATTTTCTTTGTGTTAAGTGGGGAAAGAAAACGCCGATTACAATGAAAGCCTTTGACAAGAGACCCAAGACCATTAAAACAGACAAGCTGTTACCACAAGAGAAGTAAAATCTATGAAAAGGAGTTTTTAAACTATTAAGCCAATAAGACGGGCATTTCATATGCCCATGTTTGCAAACATAGATGAATCCATTTTATTTTAACTTATTTGGAGATTTGAATTTAATAAAATTTAATAAAATCTCATTAATTTTAAAAGAGGTTAGAAAATTAATAAAATAAGCTGATACTTGAGTTGCTTCCTTCAGATTATCCAATATTTTATTAAAGAGCAACAGGCTATCCAAGGAGCTGTTAGGTGCATCTGACTTTAACTAATCTAGCACTGCCTTAATCAGGTTTGCTATAAAATAATCCTGAGACACCAGAGACATTGGTAAACAGATACAGAGGGTATCCAGTGTAACCTGATCAAGTGCAATAGATTTTTCTTATAAATTGAATTCTGAACCATATGGCTAAAATCCAACGGTGGAGAAAATGCAAGTGTGAGCTAGAGAGAGCTATCATGAAACACACAGAAAAAGCAAGAGGTAAAAAGACAAGTTGGGGGAAGGAGACAATCCACAGGACCAAGTTCTAAAAAGTCAAACAAACCAACCCAAGCAAGAGTAAGAGCCAGGAGGTACCTCCATTTGGTGGCTGAGTGACATGGTTTAGCTTTGTGTCCTCACCCAAATCTCATCTTGAATTGTAATCCCCAGGTGTTAAGGGAGGAACCTGGTGGGAAGTGATTGGATTATGGGGGCGGTTTCTCCACACTGTTCTCATGATAGTGACTGAATTCTCACAAGATCTGATGGTTTTATAAATGATAGTTTTTCCTGTGCCCTCACACACTTCTCCTTCCTGCCGACTTGTAAAGAAGGTGCCTTGCTTCCCCTTCCCCTTCTGCCATGATTGTAAGTTTCCTGAGGCCTCCCCAGCCATGCTGAACTGTGAGTCAATTAAACCTCTTTCCTTTATAAATTACTCAGTCTTGGGCAGTTCTTTTTAGCAGTATGAAAACAAACTAATATACTGAGTTTGTTTTTGTTTTTCTGTACAGTAAGGTTTTTTGGAGTGGAGAAGCAAGAAGTGAGGAAACATTCGATGAAGATGAATAGAAGTTTTCAGCCCCACACAACCACTCAAAAGAGAAGAAAGATCATTGTGCGTCATCTTCAAACATCTTTCCTCAGACAGTAAAGGAAATAATACTGCGAAACTTTCAGTTAGGCAGTACAGTGTGGGTGGTCCAAACCTTGGACTCTGGATCAGTCCACTGGGATAAAGATCCCAACTTTATACCCTACCAGCTGTGGGGTCTTGGGTAAGTTACACAGATATTCAAGGTCTCAGGTTGTTTCTCCTTCAAATGCAAGTAATGGCAGCTTCTATCACATAAGGGGGGTGAGGATTAAATTAGTTTGTACAGAAGCTCATGTGTCCACGGTCCAGATGTGAGTTATGTGTGTGAGAGAGGAGATTCTATCCAAGATAATGCTTTTGAAGAGAATCGAAATTTCGGTAGAAAGAGAATGAAAATGAAATTCTCCTTTCCTAAGGGCCAAAGAAGTCATAAGTGACAATGCAGAAATAGAAGTACAATTACTGCCCTCAAAAGAACCGCTGGTGAGGGACCTCTAGCAACTAAGCGTCCTGGTGTGTATGGGAATCTCCAAAGAAACTCATCAGCAGTCATGAGCAAAAGATCCTACTTTAAACTTCTGCCAAGTCCAGAAAGCGCTGATACCAGTTCCAGTCAAGTAAACACTTTTATGTCCTCCTTTCCTCTCCTTCTTGACCCAGCTTCAACCCTGGAGAGGACAGAAGGTAGATGAGGTAGAAGACAGAGAGAAGTCAGCCACCTCCCTTTTATAATAACAAGCTGCCCTGTATGTTGCAAGCAAGGCCAATAAACCAAGTCCAACGTCTTGGTCATTGCACAGACTTCCATATTTTAATTACTAATGTGCAACTGTGTTTTGCAACTTACTGGGGGTGTGGGGCCAGCCTCCTACTACTGAATAGATACCAGTAAGTCAGTGGGGCCTTCCAGAATTTTCAACCCAAAGCAACAACAGACAAGCTCCACTGAGTAAATATAAAGAGACAATAGAAGACAAAAATGAAGTCAGTTTAGGATGACATCACAGAAATCATGCTCATTTAACCTAGTGGTTAAATGTCTTACGTTTCATAGCAATAGTTAAAAACAATTATTTCCATTAGGCAGTTTACTGAGTTCCAGGGACTGACTGTGGTCAACAGTTTATATGCAACACCTCAATTTACCAACACAACAGATCAGGTATGCACTGTTATTGTCCCCACTTTATACACAAGAAAAACTGATAATTAGCCTAAGGTCATGAGAGTTAGTGACAAAGTGGGGATTTCAAGTCACTATGCCAATTCTTTGCTTCTCTTCCTTCTTTAGGGATGGCTTAAATAATAAAAATAATAATGAACTTTTATTTAGGGCTTACTCCGATTTGCATGAATTAGCTCAAATTATTCTCAATGAGAGACCCCTATGATCACCCAAACTTTACCGATTCAGAGAGAGAGAGAGAGAGAGAGAGAGAGAGAGAGTCAGTGGCACAAGATTGTCAAGCTATGGAGGCTAAACTGGGATTTGAACCCAGGCAGTTTAGCTCCAAAGACCATGCTCCTAACCAGTGTGATCTACTGCAAACGTCAAATGGGACCATTATTATTACAGCTCGGCCATATGGAAAGGTCGGGGCTTGACCTGACCTAAAATAACAGAGAGGGCATGTCAGGCAAAGGCAAGAGCCAGAGCCCAGAGGTAGGATTGAACATGGTGCATCCTAGGAGCTACAAGCCCAGGAATTACTCTCACTGAGGAGCTCATTCACAGGGGCAGCTAGGGAAGTGAATCAAGTGGAGAATAAACAATAAATCCATGAAACAACTGTTCGCACTTGTGCGCCCGCTTGCCTCCTAGGACACTCTCATCACTCACGTTAAGAAGAAATGGAGCAATAACCAACCTGGGGACCTCGGAATGAAATCAGTGGAAATGGACTCCTCCTTTGACGATGCCAGTGCCATAAATCCGCAGCGCGCCAAGATGCCAAGCCAGCTCTGGCACAGAGGCGCCGTACATCTTCCTCTCACCCATCAGGAATGTTTCCCTCTTGTAAACAGCAGTGGGTGTTGTTGTTATTATTGTTTTTGCCTTCCTGTTTCTCTGCCTGGCTTTATGGAGTGAATTAAAAACAAGTGAGGTTGCTGGAGAAAAGAATTTGTATTCATCTCTGAAGACCAATCAGGATTTAAGTGTGCCTGCTCTGTGAAGCTCAAGAAAAGTGGATTTTGTTCAGAATATCTTAAAAGTGGTCTGTAGCACAGGAAATGTTTTATCCTGCAAGGGACACTTTTGAGGTTAGACGGTTTAGATTCCTCAGGGTCTGACACACTCCAAGTGTCAGTGGACAAGTAGTAAATGTTACTTTAATGCTAATTGGTTGGTTGATAAAACAAATAAAGGAGCAAATGAATGAAATGTTTGGTACAAAGGAAAGAATATGGGCTTCAAGACCAGACTTGAATATGGGCTTCAAGATAGTCTTGGATCCTACTCAGTCACCAACTTCCTGTGTAACTTGGCCAAGCCACTTGACCTCTCTGAGCCTGTTAACACATTTGTAAAAAAGAGATAATGATAGCTACAGTGATGGTTTTCCATTCACTGTTTAGCTTTGTTTTCTTACAGCCTCCATTGATCTTACTCCCTGTAACACCCTGATTTTCTTTTGGTGACCCACCTTTCTCCCACCCTCAGTAGCATGGTGATGTAGGTGGATCCAATCTCACCCACAGTCCCAGAAGTGCACTTACATTTTTAGCCCAAGCCACTCCTGTGTTGTATTCTTACAGAGAGAAGGACTGCATTAGTCAGGCCAATCACAGTTTTAAGAGTCAGGGTTTTCCATAAAAACAGAACCAGTAGGGTGTGTGTGTGTGTGTGTGTGTGTGTGTGTGTAGAGACACAGAGAGATTTAAGACTTTGGCTCACATGATATGGGGGCTGGTAAATCCAAAATCCATGGGGTAAACTAACAGTCTGGAGAATCAAGTAAGATTTGATTTGCAATCGTGAGTCCAAAATCTGTAGGACCAGGTAGAAAGCTGGAAACTCAGGGTTTCTGTGTTGCAGTCTTCAAGTAAAATTTCTTCTTCTTCTCCTTCTCCTTCTTCTCCTTCTTCTCCTCCTCCTGCTTCTCCTACTCCTCCTGCTTCTCCTACTCCTCCTGCTTCTCCTCCTCCTCGTTCTTCTTCTTCAAGAACTCTCCTTCTTCGCTCTTAAGGCCGTCAACTGATTGGATGAGGCCCACTCATATTATGAAGGATCAGCTGCTCCACTCAAAGTCTACTGATTTCAACGCTAATCACATCTTTAAAAATGCCTTCACAGCAACATCTAGACTGGTGTTCGGCCAAACAAATGGGCACCATTGCCCAGTCAAGCTGACATCAAATTAGCCATGACAGCAATCAACAAGATTCAGTCCTAGTACTTGTTTCAGCTGTAAGAGAAGCCGACTTTCTCCTTCCTGCTGTACCTAAGCCTGAAAGGATGTGAGGACAGAAACTCAGGGCAGGAGGCAGGTGGCTCAAAGTGGAACGATAAGGTGAGGCACTGAATTGTTGCAAACTCAGGAGCCAGTCTACCCATGCAGAGCTGAGACCCTCTGCCATGGCTGTCCCAGATCAAATGGCCAGTGTCTCTGGAGATAGGTGAGGCCAACTAGGTCTGAGAAGGTGATAAAAGATGTCAGTCACACCTGCGAAGCACTTTTTATTATCCAAATTTTGTAGGAAAAAAAATAAAAATATATTTTAGTATGTATGTGTGTATATGAATAATCACACTTTTTAAAATATCAAACAGCGTAAAAGAAATATTGAAAAATAAGTCATCCACCCACATGGATCCCCAATCCACCTGGCCCAACCCAGCAATCAAACACTCTTTCCAATTTCTCATCCCTCTCCAGAACCCTCCTAAGCATACACCATGTGTGTCTATCTATTTCTCTCTCTATGCAAATGGAAACAAACTATACATAGTGTGCTTCATTTTACCTATTTTCTCTTAAAATGTTCCCAGAAGGCATTCTATATTGGGATATTGGAGGTCTACACAATTTCTTTTCAGTACAATATACTTCTTTTTTGTTGTTTCGATTTTTTTGTTTGTTTGTTTGGTTTGAGACTGAGTCTCACTCTGTCACCCAGGCTGGAGTGCAGTGGTGCGATCTCAGCTCACTTCAACTTCCATCTCCTGGGTTCAAGTGATTCTCCTGCCCCAGCCTCCCGAGTAGCTTGGACTACAGGTGCCTGGCACCATGCCTGGATAATTTTTGTATATTTAGTAGAGACAGGGTTTCGCCATGTTGGCCAGGCTCGTCTGGAACTCCTGACCTCAGGTGATCCACCTGCCTCAGCCTCCCAATGTGCTGGGATTATAGGCGTGAGTCACCACGCCCAGCCTTGTATAACGTACATCTTACACACACACAAACGTACGTGTGTGTGTGCGTGCATACACACACACACACACTTTGGTGTGCTTTCCACTGTATCTCCAGTGCCTAGAGCTGTCTTGGACACACAGAAAGCACACAACAAATGTTTGCTGAATAAATGAGTGATTACTAAATCCTGACAAAGTTATGGAGGTGTGAGGGATATTGGCAGATATCAAGAAAAGCAGAAGTTTAGAGAAACAAACAAAATGCATAAGGAATACAGGCAATGTTGATTCTAAGATGGTATCGATTCCAACATGAGTCACTCACTTATGTGGAGAGACTAATGTGTGTGAGTCAAGAGAGAACCCCTACTCACATTTCAGGGGAGCATTGTGGACACCTAATGCTTTTCAGGGAGAAAGCACTATGGGAAGAGACATGGATTAAAATGAAGAGAAAATACTGGATAAATAGTAACCATGGAAAAAAAGTATCCTGTAATGGAGAAAAATATCCTGTAACGAGGGCATGCATATTAGGGATATCTCTGTTATATTTTGTTAGTAAAAACAGAATGTATTGAATCAATAGAATGTATTGAATCAGTAGAATTAGACAAACATGACTTAGTCAGCAAGAACATGACATCTCAGTCTCCAAGATACGTAGAAACTTAGAAATAACACAGAGAAAGAGATTTTGGAGTTTAAACATTCTTGAGGCCATGAGAGAAAAGATGGAACAAGGAAAGAACTGAAGAACATTTGTGGAAAGGTTTGAGCTTCAGATAAAAGGGAACGTGTTGAGTGTATCTGAGTATATACTAAGCATAGTATCTGATCATTTTTTCTCCTGCAGGCATGATCATCCTCAAAAATTTGACACAGGCCTCAGTTAATTTAGAAAGTTTGTTTTGCCAAGGTTGAGGATGCACACCCGTGACACAGCCTCAGGAGGTCCTGACAACATTTGCCCAAGATGGCCCATGATGGTCAGAGCACAGTTTGGTTTTTTACCTTTTAAGGAGACATGAGACATCAATCAACATATTAAGATGAATATTGATTCGGCCTGGAAAAGTAGGACAACTCAAAGTGGGGAAGGGGCTTCCAGGTCGTAGGTAGATAAGAGACAAATGGTTGCATTCTTTTGAGCTTCTGATTAGCCTCTCCAAAGGAGGCAATCAGATATGTATTCATCTCAGTGAGCAGCGGGGTGACTTTGAGGAGAATGGGAGGCAGGTTTGCTCTAAGCAGTTCCCAGGTTAACTTTTCCCTTTAGTTTAGTGATTTTGGGGGCCCAACATATGTTCCTTTCACAGTCATAGCCAGTGTGACTGAGCCAAGCATTTGAGGAATGAGATTATGTCACCTGCTTCACGTTCCTACATCACTATGCAGAAAAACTCCAAGCCCAAACAAGGTACAGGAGTCAAGAGGAGGAACCAGCCATCAGTACTAAGGTTGTAAGACAACCAAAGGCCAGACCCCTGGACTGAGAGCAGGAGGCTAACTTCTTTGGCAAAATACCACTGCTGGACCCAAAGCTGAGCTTCGCCAAGTATGCCTGGCCCTGCAGAAACCAGACTTCAAACCAGGACTTCTAACTCATTTTTCATTACTGTCAAGAAAACACAGGACTAAGACCACATCAGGAGTTCCAAGATAAATGGTCTGTGCCATCATGGAATTTGATCTGATGGAGAGACATAACAAAAAGAAAGTGAATTCACAGTCACAGCAGAGAAGAGAATGGAGGAACATGACAGAAGAGAGGGCAAGTGTTGGGGTTTAGAGGCTTTGCAGAAGCATGTTGCTATGGGAGTTGGGTTTTGAAGAATAAGTAGGAGTTTGCCATTGGCAAAGAGGAGGAAGAACAGTCAGAAAAAAGAAGAACATGTGCACAGACTAAAGTTGTGGATAATTGTAAGCTATGTGGAGACCAGTCAAGAAATTCAAGGGAAAGTGATTATGAGGTGCATGTGGTAGGGATGGAGTGACTTTTCAGACACAACAGATGTGGGGCACTTGAGATCATAAAGTCCTTAGATGTCATGCTAAGGGGTTTGGAGTTCATTTTGTACTTAACAGGCCAACAAGTGAGTAGGTGAGATGCTTGAATTGGCACAGGAAGGGCTTTTCCTAGTAAACCATATAACAAGCTCTGATGTCTTTTAATGACAGAATCAGTGTCCCTTCAGCTGCAGAGCATTCTGCAGTCATGTGCTATCTTTTTTTATGGGAGGGCAAAAGGCAGGCAATAACTGCTCATCCTGCAGACACATGCCAACAACACTTATTGTCCAAATCCATTCTCTAGAATCCTCAGTATTGATGTCCTGTAAGCCAGGGGCCCTTAGCAAACCATCCTCCGACACATCAAACAGACAGCGTCGCCAAGGTCTTCATAGAATAACAGAATGAAATGCACTTCTGCTCCTGGAACCCTTGATGGATCAATCTGCCAGTTCACGAACTATACATAAACGCGGTGGGTGCGACAGCAACTCAGTCACCAAGGCCTCTGCATAAATAACACTCTATTTAATCAATGCTAAAAGAGAAATCCCTGAGATGCATAATCTTGCAGAAGAAAAATACCAAAGCCACCAGATGCCATGCTACAAGCTGGGGCATTATGAAGCGAAGGTGCCTGTGTCCCTGGAAATTCAGTGCTGCTGGGGACAGGGACAGTGGGTGAAGAGTGCATTATGGATTGCAAGCAGACGGCTGTCAGTCAGTTGGCCCATCAAGATTCTGAAGGTGAAACTACACAACTAATAAATCATGTAGGCACTGCATGTAGAAGAAGTGGTCCAATGTAATCATAATGAATACTTACACAGTGCCTACTGTATGCCATGCACTCTTAGCGCTTCCTATACATTGCATGATTTCATCCACACAGTAGGGTAGAAGCTATTACTATCCTCACTTTTTGCAGAAGGAAAGTGAAGTATAGACATATTAAGTAACTTGTCCAAGGTCACACAGTTCATAAGCAACAGAGTCTGAATTAAAGCCCAGGCAGTCCGGCCTTAGGGTTCTTGGTCTAAACCACCATTGTAGCAGCAAGTGAAGAGACTGCTTCTTGAAGGCAGAAGACTTGAGTTTGAATTTTAGTTGCTCCAGGCCTTGAGCTGTAAGTCTTGGGATAGCTGCTTAAACTTCTGAACCTTGGTTTTACCAACCATAAAATGAAAAGAATAGTAATGTTTATCTCAGAAGTGCCTGGCACATAGGCAGCTGGTCAATGTTTGCTAAATCCCAAACTGTGAAGCCATCCAAAGCACTCTCACTGTGGCTGCTTACCCTGATTTAATAGCTCATGCTTACTGAATAGTAACTACTTTCCACAAAGTACTTCATTTAACTCATTCATCCTGTTGTCCAATCACACTACCTCTTACTTATTTATCTGCATGGCCAGGGACTAGTTCTTAGCAACAAAACTTTCAGAAACTGGGGTATTTCTGGAGGGGCTGCTGTCTTCCTAGGAGCTCCCACAAGAAAGTGCCAGAAAACAGACATTTGGAATGACAATGATACAACCAATTGCAACAAGTCTCTGGTGATGTTGCTTTGGTCACCGAGATACTCAGATTCATCAAGGGTTTAGGTGGGCTGGTTTAAAGGGATAGGTCACCCTGTTCTGAAGTCAGCACAAAATCTGTTTTGCACAGGGGCATACAGCGTAGTATAATGGACACGGGAGACTCAGAAGAGAGGAGGATGGCAGGGGGTGAAGAATGAAAACTTACCTATTGGGTACAATGTACAATATCCGGTGACAAGTACATGGAAAGCCCAGAGTCCACCTCTATACAATTCATCCATGTCACCAAAAACCACTTTCATCTCCAAAGCTATTGAATTTTCTTTTAACCTGTTTTCCTGCATGGCCAGCATTTCAAGATGTTTTCAGTTTGTCAATTTGAAAGTGTCTCCAAATTGATAAATAACTTCCTATTTTCAAATTCAGCAACACTCATCAAACCTTTAGTAAGTGCCACACACCACGCTAGGGATGAGAGTTAAAGGGGTTTATGAGGCACGACCCCTGTCTTCAAGGAGCTTTTCATCTATTAGGGAGGCAAATTCACAACCATGGCAAATTCAAGTTTTAAGTGTTCTGCAGTATTAGGAACCAAAAACGATGGGACTGGACAGGAAGGAGCATCTCAATCCGCCAAGCCACGGTAGACCCCACTCCCAGGACATAAATATGGAAGACCACCAAAGTTCAGCAGTAAAAATATGGAGGTGCCGGAGCTGAGGAACATAGAAATCAGCCTGAACTGAACAGAGACATTTGAGAACGCCCTGCAGAGATCCTGTCTGGGAACAAAACTGGGGAAGTGTGGGTAGATGAGGAACCAGACAGCAGCAGTTTTGTGTGACATTTAGTTGCTGTAAGCCGCACACAAGTCCTTGAGGAATGTATATATGTATGGTATGTGGCAGGTATCGCTATGTATGGTGGTCTGATCCAATTTCTTCTTTTTCCTACTGGAGAATCTCAATACTTCCTCCTTCCCATCCCAGAATTTTCATAAGAATCCCTTTGACAGCTTACAGTTTCAGAGGTTCCTGCCTAGCAGAGCTGAACGTGGCATCTTCCACCATGGTCTGTCCAGTGCCTACCCTGCCATGGCCGTTTCTCCATCCCTCTACGTCATAGCCACCTTTGATTCCCAGGCTTGCATTAGACTTGTAACATTACAGGTGTGAAAATGAAATGTCAAACTTTTCTCACCCTCTCTCTCAAAGAGAATGGTGAGACAGTTAGAAGTGCTGAATTCCTCAGACTTAAATGTCTCTCACTTTTCAAAGACTCTTTCTAGAATCCTATAGACATGGGGACCTTTCTGAGCTCCACTGACTTTTACAGTGTGTATTTCCATGTTTCAGTGGAAAGGTTAAGGTTCTGAATAAAAGTCCATAAGAAGATAAAGTAACTAATATTTGCTCAATCCCTAAACACACTGAAAAGCACTGAATATTTTCACTTGGATCAACCCATTAAAACTCTTGGAGATAAGTATGCTGACCTAAGGCCAGTATCACGGATGACAAAAGAGAGGATCAGAGAGGCTCTGTAACTTACCCAGGATCACACAGCACAAACACAGAATCCTAACCAAATATAGTGGACTCCAAAACATAACCATAACTCTACTGTAATTCTCTAGGAAGATGTCAGCTAAATGGGCTATCAATGATGCATTCAGAGAAACACTATGCATGACAAGAAACAGAGAAGACTTTCTTCAAGGCCCAGTTTAAGACTTTGGTTTAGGTAACTAAGATAAGGTTGATTGTGATAAGAGAAGCCTAAATACCATCTTCCAGTAATTGTCATGACAAGAATACTCTACAATAAGGGTCCACGAGCTACAGCTTGTGCTCCAAATCTAGCCTGCTTCCTTGTTTTGTATATAGAGTTTTATTTCATGCTACAAGGGCAGAGTTGAGTAGGTGTGACAGAGACCATATGGCCCATGAAGCCTAAATTCTTCTTATCTTTACAGAACGTTCTCCTATCTTCCACTAAATGCTGTTTGGAACCAGAAGATAAAAAGAGGTAAGAGAGGGAACAGAAAGATAAGAAGCCATCCATAAAAATGTATTGAGCTCCTACAGTATGTACTCAATGTTCTACTCTCCTCCAGCCAAGGCACTAGGAACACAGACTCATTCACTCAACAAATATTTATTAAGCCTGTGAGCATCTACTCTGCTCCAGTCATTGGACTAGGTATTGAGGATATTGCAATACATATAAACTGGAAGTGTTAGTGAGATAGCTCCCTTATATTCTCTGCTTCGAAGAATTGACAACTACATGGGGCATACAAGTCATGACACCAACGTCTAAGAAGAGCAATGAGAAGTCCTCAGAGAAAAAAGCAACCAGTTCTTTCTGCAGAAGATAAGGAAGGCTTCCCACTGTAACATCTGAACTAGGTCTTGAAGTGTGGTTTGCCAAGGGGAGAGGAGGAGGAAACGTACGCCAAGCAGAGAGAAGAGTCTGTGCAAAGGCCCTGGGGTAGGAAATCACTTAGCATGTTAAAGCCACAGCAGGAAGCTGTCCTGTGGCTGGAGCAGACAGAGCACCGGATGGAGAACAGCAGAAAATGAAGTTGCAACATGGTGGCCAGATGGTAGGTTCTAAGAACAGGCTACAGAGGTTTGGCCCTACTCGACCCAGTCCTGGTTCAAATCCTGGCTGTTGAAACTAACACAGGAACAGGAAAACCAAACACCACATGTTCTCACTCATAAGTGGGAGTTGAACAATGAAAACACATGGACACAGGGAGGGGAGCATCACATACCGGGGCCTGTTGGGGGGTAGGGGGCAAGAGGAGGGAGAGCACTAGGACAAATAGCTAATGCATGTGGGCTTAAAACCTAGAGGACAGGTTGATAGGTGCAGCCAACCACCATGGCATGTGTATACCTATGTAACAAACCTGCACGTTCTGCACATGTGTCCCAGAACTTAAAGTTAAAAAAAAAATCCTGGCTGTTGGACCAAAATAAGTGACTTCTGTAGCCACGTCCAAGGATCATCCTGAGGACCCAAAGTGACAATGTGTATAAAACACTTAACGTGGTTCCCAACACGTCATAAGCACTGAATAAATATTCACCGTTATGATTAGTAGTATGATATGGAGGCCGATCAGAAATGTCATCCAAACTAATGGCTTTTCATCAATTGCAACATTCAGCTTCCATCGAAGCTTTCATTGGTTGAGAGAAATGTATCAGGAAGCAAGCAGCCCAAATGAAATGCATCAATATATGTACAAAAAGCAGGGCAGCCATTCAGGCCGTACAGCTCCAGATGCGGAGTTACCCTAGGTAGCTCACTCACAGGACTGGCAGGCCCCGTTCCGCTCCACACGTCTGGTCTGCAAAATGTCCCATCTGCATCCCTCAGCCATGGTAGAGTGTGTTAGGCTTAAAAGAGTGAGCTGAGCTCAAGTTCAGGCACCATCCCTTCCTCAATGTGTGGCCTGAGAGAGGTTGCCTGCCCTCTTGTGTGTTAGTCTCTCGATCTATAAGCTAGAGGTGATGAAAGAACCAAATTCCTAAGCTGGTTGAGAAAACGAAATGAGATGATCATGTAAGGTACTCAGCCCAGGATCCAGCACAAAGGGAGCAGTGGGTAACTGCTAGCTATTCTACTTATCATCTCTAAGGCCATCATTACTTGAAGGAAAGGAGAATATGTTTTCTCACTCTTTAGGAAGTCCTGGTGGAGGAGCAGGGACTTTTATTCATCTCTTGTTGAAAGCATTTTAAATTCTAGGCATCCCTAGAAAAAGCAGAGAAATATATTCACCGAGTGGGAGGCAACTGTGAATTTTGAAACTTTTAAGTTCTGTTGCAATTTTAAGCACTCGGTCCCACAATCTTGACTGGAAATCCCACAAGATTAACAACCAAACAATACATCCTAGTCTGCATTTTGCACTTAGAAGTGGGGTAAAAAATATCCTTGCAGTGACCCCCAAAAATATGGTGACAGAACTAGAAAGGGGGAGAAGGGGCTAGACAGACGTCTAAGGAGAAAGGATGGAGAGAGGAGGGAGGGTTCTCCCCCTGCCTTTGCTTCTTGTTGTCTCCCCACGGCCCCTGTGTTGGCTACAACCTTGTAAATATCAGGTTCATCTCTGGCATCTACACAAAGGGAGGCTGCTGCAGAATTACCCGCAGACACCCTGCGTTCATTATCTAGGAGTGGAATCAATTAAAACACTGTTTGCTAGCTGGATGAATATAATACAGCCTGTACTTCAAGTACTAACAGCTAAATATGTGCTTATTAAAAAATCAATAGAAAGTCAAGGTTTCCTTTTCAAATCCTTTCCTTAGGAAGGGCTCTGGTGCCGGAACAGAGGGATAAAGCCCTGCCTGGGACCACCTGCTGAGCACGCATCTCTCAAGGAGATGGCTACAGATTTCAGAGCATCACAAACGGAAAACTATTGTGACAGGCAAACAACAGGTAAAATGCCTAGATGGACAGCCACTCAAAGGGCCCTGCGGTGAGAGTGAAGACCCCTGGTCCTCCCTGCCCTGTCAGCCAGGGACTGCTTTACCAAACCTGAGAGCCAGTGCTGAAGACTGCAGAGATAACTGTGTAGTGGGAAAGAGAGATGGATGAAGAGGTGAGAAAGATCAAACCTCCATGACATGGTGGGCACACACAGACACACACCCACCCACCCACACACCCTCCCCACCCCTACACACACACAGAGAGATCTTCACCTTCCACCCCAAACAAATCTTGAGGTAGCACGATTCCAGCAGGCCTGACTTTGCCCTTGCAAGCTGTCTCCTGCGTGGCGAAGGCTCGAACTCTGATTCTGGCCGCCAATCCACACTGACTCCAGGTGCGTATGTGTGCCCTGGGTTTCAGGTTCTGACCCGACACAGTTTTGAACCCAGGATCACAAACTCAAATGCTTTTATGATGCCAGAAAGATCGCACCAGTGAGTGAAGTGGACCAAAGGTCAACAACGGAGAGTGGTGGGGACTGTGGCAAACTAGAGCGCACCTAACAGCTTAAACGGACTGCTACCAACCAGAGCCAGCGGGCTGCAGCTGGGTGGGATCCAGTGCTGTTCCACCTTTTTATTTTCTTTAAAGAAGCCAGAAATCCAGATTTTTAATGTGACATCTCCCAGTTTTAAAGCATTAGCCACTGATTCAAAATTGTCTTAAAACCATCTGGGCCAAAGAAATCAAACCTGATTTCTGATGTATACCCATCTTTCCACTCCACTGAGACAGGGAGGACTTTTACAATACAGAATGCAGGCAGGCTAATCAGACCGTACAGCTTTAGATCCAAAGTTACCCCAAGGAGGCCACTCACAAGACCAGCAGGCCCTGCTCCACTCCACATGTGGTCTGCAAAATGTCCTATCTGCACCTCTAAGCCACGTTCTGGCTTCTCAGCTCCTGGCCTGCTCACACCTAGTGAGATCCCCTGCCCCGAATTCCTATCATCCAGAAGCTCATCTATGTGTCTGTTCACCAAGCAAAACAAAGAGAGAGCGCGAAAGGAATGCGGGGAGAGAAGACAGAGATCTAACGCAGATGCCCTACTAGGGCCTCTGAATCAGTCTGATTTCCCCAAGAGAGACACTCCCTGTTCAAGCAAACAGCAAGGTTATGTCAATTTTTTTTTTAAATAAGCAAATAAATGAGTCTGGAAGGGTAGGCTCTGATGAATGTGTGTGCACACACATATTGATTTAGACATGCATTGGGGAGAAAAGATAGAAATAGCACAAATGTTGGGCATTAGAAGGAGCAGTGGCCTGCAAAACTGATGACCCAATTCGGCATCTTGCTCCGCCCCAGACATTCATAGGACCAGTGACGTTCATAGGACCAGTCCCTTTCTCTGCTGGGCTTCTGGTCCCCCGCACCCCCCTGCCGTCCCCCGTAAAATGGGAAGCTTGAGCTTTAAGTTTCAAATTTCTCATCTCCACCATGAGTTCCACGATGAAAAGATGTGACTCTACTTGTTCATATACCCACCCTTAAGGGTGGCAGAGTGCCAGGGACACAGCATATTGGGAATGAACTAATTGACTGGGGCACCATTAAGAAACCAAAGAGAACACGTCCAGATGCAGCTGAGGGGCAGCTTTGGCACTCACTAGCTGTGCAACCCTGAATATGGGACTTTGCCTCTTTGAATTTCCCTTCCCGTTGGGAAATCTCTCTTGAGCGTTTGCCATGTGCCAGAGATCGCTGAGTACTCGAGCGCATAGTGGGTGCTCAGAAGTTATCAGTACCCCATAACCAGGAACTGCCGTAATCCAGAGACCAAAAACTCTCAGCCTATGGTCCAACACGGCCTGCCACTGTGTTGGGCTCGGCCCACACTGTGAGTTTTGTTCTGTTTTGTTGAATCTGAGCTAAAACTTAAAATGAAGATGTTACACAAAAATGTTTGTCTTACGTTTGTCTTTCAAAATGAGAAGTTCTGACAATACTGAGGACTGTCATCCCCCACCTCCCATGGGAACTGGATGGAGTTGAGACTCAGCCACCTCCCTGAGGAGACATATTCGCTTGGGTTCACAATATTCCCACCTGGCCCCCTTCACTAATTTGACGCATCTGATTGCACTGGGTATTTGCATTGCAGTCCCTGGGCTAATCCAAGAAGAAAGGAGGCAACTCCTCAAGAACACTGCATGATAAAACCCCAGAGTGATGGGGAGACTTTCTTTAGCACGACCATGCAGATGACTATGGCATGGCCTTATCCATATAAACAAATATTTGCCTGGCAAAACAGGAAGCTAAAGTCCCCCGAAACACTTCAGAGGAAGTGTGCTATGGGAATTTAAAGCCAGAAATAAAAATAGAAGGAACTGAGTGAGCTATTTTTCCCCTTTGCAATTCACGGTACTTCTTAAGGTACATTTACAAGCTCATATTTTGAAAATCTTCCTTTTTCTTTGTCAGTTTTCATTTCTTCCTTCCTCCCAGAAGTTAGATTACGGGGAAGTCAAAAGAACGCAGGATTTGGAAGTGGGAGGCTCTTGCCCAGACTAGGTGCGTGCATCTGGTAAAATCCATGCATTTTTTTCAGTTTTGCTTTTCTTGTCTTTAAAATAGAGATGACAAGACTCTCTCACTTCACAGAGATGTCTTAAGGGTAAACTGAGGCAGTGCCTGTGGTTGCCCATGACACTGTCGTTACAGGCATCTGCAGTGATTTTGCTTGTATCGCCTGCTTGCACCCCCATCCAAAAAATGTAAGCTTTATGAAGTCAGGGTATTTGAGTGTGTTTCACCCCTGTATCGCCAATGTTTATTACAGTGTCTGACACATAACAGACATTCAGTAAATATTTCTTGGTTTTAAAATGATGTGTGTGCACACAGATGACTAATAGATGAAATAATTGATAATATATAAACAAATAGATTAAATAAAGTCAAACAGTGAGTGAGTGGAAATGAAAAACAGACAGAATTATCACCAGCTAACACCATCTAAATTCCCTTCTCTCTGGATACTGACCTAGAAAGTTTGGCCATAGTCTACCAAACTCTTTTAACTTCAATAACTAAAATCTCTGCAAGTTATATTCCTCTCATTTGTCGCTTGGTAGAAATGCTCCTTCTACAATTCCTTCTATACTGAATGGCCACTTGTATTTCACTGGAAGGAGGCTAACTTTATTCCATGCCTCCTGGATGCCAGGAGATGGGGCAGATACCTTCATCTCACTTCATCCTCACTACCCTGGAAGATAGGCCTCGTTGCTAGCCCAGTTCACAACGTAAGACACTGAGGCTCTGTCTGATTAACCAAGCTCCCTAACACCACACAGCTACCAGATGGTGGTGCCTATTTCTGAGCCGTGCTCTTTGACACAAGTCCAGAGATGTCATCACATCTCTGACAGAGTAGAATAGATGAGCCTAAGAAGTGTTTGTACCATTCTGGGATTTTTCTGACTTGCTAATCAATGCACTGTGCTCTTCCGGGACCTCTCCCTAACCTCAGTGACCAGCTAACACACCAACCAGGCTGGCAACTCAGCCTTGAGCCAAGCCTTCTCCCTTGACTAGAGACGCTGGCAAGTCAGCCACGGTCCAACCACATCCAAACCCCCTCCCAGTGCAGCCCCCTCAGCAAAGTGACATGCTTTGTCTGACTTGGCCCCCTGCTTGGACTACGTGGGGCACCTGACTCAAGAAGATAGGTCTACAGGTTGGCCAACAATTGCATGAGGTTTGTTGTAGAGGGCTCTGCCCACTAGGGGGTGATGCTACTTAGTTAAGCAGATGAGGGTGTTCCCCTGGGACTGGTAGGAGCAAATTAACAAAGAAATGCTCTGAAGCCAGGAGCCCAGGCAGGGCATAAAAGAGGGTCCAAGATTGTCACAGCCCTTAGTTGAGGAGGTGCCCCAGTCCTGAGTCCCACTCACAGAAGGCGGCAATCAGCCTCCGCTGAATCTCTCTGACCAATGCAATGGCAGCCCCTCCTGCCTCTGGATCTGATTGAGAATCCAGGTCCACGTACCCTAATCCCAGCTCTAATCCCATTCTGAATTGGCCCTTGATTCAGGGGCATTCGGGGATTCAGCAGAAGCGGCGAGCGGCTCCTGGCGATTGGGTCTTGACAATCTGAATCCCTTAGAAATGGCTTCCCAGCGGCATCTCTGGATTTTCATAACACCTTGGCCCACTGAACAGGAGTATCTTTGAGAATAAATTCAGAGGAACAGAATTTCACGCCAGGATTCGTTTCCTTTTCACATTCAAAAAAAAGGGTCTGCTTCTAAGGATCAAAACATAACTTTAAATAAGGCTGCGGCCTCTGGAAGCCCAGTGGCTGTGGTCTTGCTCTCTGCTATTTCTTGAAATGTTTCACACAGACTCTCCCTCTGCCATGCTCCAATGGTCAAGAGAGCTCAAAAACATGGCTGTGCTACCAGCCTGGGCTATTTATTTCTTCCGCTCACCTCCACGTCTTCTTAAGCCATTTCTCTTCTTTTATGTCTAAGCTTTTTTTCCAGGTAGAGGAGGTAGCTAGCAGGATCAGAAGGTAGCCTCTTGCCAGGTTACTCTTACTGCAAATAATACCACAGCAAGTTCATGCACACACAGTACCGAGCTGAATTCTTTTCTGATCTTCAGTAGAAAAGGATTTCACCAAGATCTATGTTCATGGCCATGGTAGTGGCCCATATGGCAGGGTACAAAAAAGAACCTTCTAAATCTAGCATTCACCACTCATGGTCACATTATTCTCTCTTCATTTTCCTATCCATCAAGCTAGCACTGATTTGGATCCCAAGCTGTGGTATCAATGTGCCATCCCTATTCTAGGGGCAGTCAAAGCTAGATGTCCTGTAGAATTAAGCCAGTGAGATGTGCCAAGCTGGCAAAAGCAACTATGATATTTTCAAACAGTGGCTGGCACAGGAAAGAGTGATGACAGCATTGCCTTTTGGGGAAAAAACATGCACATACACATGCAGGTGCACACTGTTGCAGGCACACACACGTACACACACACACAGGGAGCGGTTCAAATCTAAGCTTTGATATGTCCTGGCTGTATGTCATCCTTAGCCTTTTCGTGCCTCTGCTTCCTCATCTGTGAAATGGGGTTGTACTGTGAATGCTAAACTAAAAGACATTGATAAATGCGTCTGCCCTAGATTAGGTGCAAATACGCCCTTTCTCACCCTCTTTTTCCTGCAGCTCTGCAAGTCATCCCCGGTCCAGATCGACTGCTGAGTTCCAGACCTCTGCGTCTGACTGCCTGTGGGCACCTCCCTGCAATGTCCCAACATGTCCCAAAAAGAATCCATCATCTTCCCTCACACACCTGCTCCTCCTTCTGTGCTCCCTGCATCACCGCCTGGGACCACCTTCCACCCAGTTGCCTAAGCCAGGAATCAGCTGGGATGCCGCATTCTCCTTCATCAACTCCTTTAGAAACGACCCCTCCATTTGTCAATCCACTTCTCCCCGTTCTTGCTTCTGTCTCCCTAATTCAGTGCAGGCCACTACCTACAACAGTTCTTAACTGCTCTCCGGGCACCCTTTCCTGTCCCCCATCTAACCCGTTCTCCAACCCCACAGCTAGAGAAATGTTTCTAAATAGTCAAATCTAAACAAGTCTCTTGCTTGCCTTCAAATCTTCCACAGCTCATCACTGCCCTCAACAAAAAATACAATCTGTTTACAGGTGGTGGCATCTGAAGCCTTCATTGTCTTGAGCCACACCTTTTGCCCCTCTTGCTTTTGGGTCCACAGTGAATTTCTTTCCATCTCCTGAATGCATGTCCAGAGTCCAGCACATATTCCCTCCCTCAGCCTGCAATATTCCATCTCTCTCCCCTAGCCACACTTCACATGGCTAACCCTTCTGCATCCTTCAGATATTTAACTTAGACAGTGTCTATTCCTGCACACAATTTCATCCCGGCACCCGCCACAGTGCCTGGTGATCTTTGGTAAATGCAAGAATAATTTGACACTCAAGGGTTTGCCTAGACATGGCAGGAAAACGTCT
Organism: Theropithecus gelada; assembly: GCF_003255815.1. Lineage (NCBI taxonomy): Eukaryota > Metazoa > Chordata > Mammalia > Primates > Cercopithecidae > Theropithecus > Theropithecus gelada. Next base: position 58,538,288 of record NC_037688.1, read on the forward strand.
AACCTGCACTCCCCAAGAGCCCTGCATGTGTTTACTTTTGCAAACCCCATTCTCATAATCTGGTTGAAGTCTGCTAGGGGGAGACTTGGGAGACAGCCATCAGGTGGCATTTCCTTCTGCCTGGGCTGTCTTCCATCCTGGAGACGCAGTTGGGGAGAAAGCAAAACAGCCGTTGAAATCAAAAGCTGCTGCAGCTTCCCCAAAGGCAAGTTTCTCCTATAAACCTGAAGTTTTCCTGCCATAACTCTTAGACCTCACATGACCTTGCCTGGGGTAGTGGCAGCCTTCTTAGCAGGCAGCCTGCTACCTGAGTGGATTGCTGCTCTGAGGTGGAACTGGTGCAGCCGCCAGAGGGGTTAGGGTGTGGGAAATAATCAAAATCAGGTAGACGAGACCAGCTCTTTGGCTTCCTGACTCCTGGGTACCTTGGTGTCTGTCTCTTGTCTCCAACATGCATTTCACAAGCTAGGTGCTGAGCAGATTTGGGTCTGTGCCTGGGCCTGGGCACCTGGCCCTTCTGGTTGAGCCTTTTCTTTTTCTTTTCTTTTCTCTTCTCTTCTTTTCTCTCTCTCTCTCTCTCTCTCTCTCTCTCTCTCTCTCTCTATATATATATATATATATATATATATATCTCCCCACCTCTTCCTCTCCCTCTCTCTCTCTGTCTCTTTTTTTTTTTTTTTTTGACAGGGTCTTGCTCTGTCACCCAGGCTGGAGTATAGTGGTGCAAGCACATCTCACTGAAGTCTCAACCTCCTGGGGTCAAGGGATCCTCTCATCTCAAGCTCCCAAGCAGCTGGGATTAGAGATGCATGCCAGGTTTTTTTTTTTAAGTAAGGACAGGGTTTCTCCATGTTGCCCAGACTGATCTCAACCTCCTGAGCTCAAACGATCCTCCTGCCTCAGCCTCCCAAGTGCTAGGACTGCAGGTGTGCTGGGGTTGCAGGTGTGAGCCACCATGCCTGGCCACATTTGGCATTTTCACAGTCAGCTTCCCTCTGGCTTTTGCTGGAATTAAATCCCTTGCCAATGCCTCTGAAAGCCTTGCCCCAGCATCCTCCTCCTGTCGGCTGGTCTAGCGAGTAACAGCATCTCCAGAAGTCAACAAGATGTTCTGGTTCTTCCTTTGCTCTTCAAAGAACTGCCCAGCCCATGACCATCACCCACACTCCCTCTCCAGTGGGAAATTCCAAAGAAGTACTTTGATGATGAGTATGAGCTCTGGAATCAGACTGACCCAGGTTCAAATCCTGCCTCTCCCAAGTACCTGGGTGTTTCAGTCAGCTGGGCTGCTATAACGGAATACCACAGACTCTGTTGGCTTAAACAACCAACATTTATTTCTCATGGTCTGGAGGCTAGAAGATCAGGGTGCCAGCATGGTCAGTTCCTCAATGAGGGCCCCCTTTCCCGGTTACATCCTCATATAGCTTCATGGATCCTCCTCTTCTCAGAAGTACACTAATTCTATCATGGGGACTCCACCCTTATGAGTTCATCTAAACCTAAGTAACTCCCCAAGGCTATATCTCCCATCACCTTTGCCCTGAGTGGGGTGAGGGCTTCAAACTATGAATTTTGGGGAACACAAACATTCAGTCCATATCACTGAGAAAGTCACTCAACCTCTCCAAAACCCACTTTCCCCTGTTGTAAAATGAGAAAGGTAATATCTAGGTAATATCTACCTCAGGGGATCGCCATGAGGATTAAATGAGTACATTATAGAAAGAGTGTGTAGCTGGCATGTGGCGACCCCTCTGTTAATGTTATAATCAGATCAGGATTATTATGCCCATGGGGCACAACAGAGGTGTCAGAGCAGAGACACAGAGGAGGCAGGCAGGAAATCTCTGTTGGATGAATGAGTGTGCAAATGCCCCACCTTTTGTTTAGAAGGGGAAATTGGAGAACTGACTCTCAAGATCTGGTTCCCATCCGTTTCTCAGCTCAACCTTCATATTAAGCTGATGTGGACGACTTTCTCCATCCAACAGTCAACTCCCAGCCTGGCTGATGGAGATGCCAAACCTCTCCTGGCTGACCTGCCAATCAGTTTAGGCTGAGGTTGACTGTCCAGGACTATGCTCTCCAAGATGGTAGCTGCTAGGTACACGTGACCTTTTAAATAATATAATTGTATTAACTCTTCAGTAAAACTAAAAGTCAACCCTCAGTCACACTAAACACATTTCAAGGACTCAGCATCCTCCTGGCACCAGTGGCCACCATTTTAGACAGCACATTTCCATCATCACAGAATGTCCTATTGAGCAGGGCAGGTTCAGATCCCCCTGAGTTGGATGGCAGCTATGCAATGATGCACGGTGATGGACTTGATTGGAAATTATGGGCAAGATATGACTGAAGCAGATCCACCAGGTGGGTCCTGACCAGGCCCTGGTGTCCCCAAGACCTGAGCCTCACCCAGCTTGCCCCTGATTCCGATCTTACTCCTTTTGGCTCTGGGGTCTGACGGGGAGGTCGGTCTCCATGCATGCATTCACCCTGGCGAGCTGCAATCACTCTCTCTCTGCCATCTGGCTTGCCTTTTGTTATTTGCTACACACCCTTGCCCTGAGTCCTTTATCAGGGGCTTATGCAGTTGTTCTACCTGGGTTCTGCCTCAGCATTAACTTCCTTCAGCCCTGCTCCACTTCCTTAGAATATTCCAAGCCTCTTTTAGAGAAGGTCACTGCTATGGGCCAAATTATATCTCCCCACAAAATAAACATTGTATGTTGAAGTCCTGACCCCCAGTACCTCAGAATGTGACTGTATTTAGAGACAGAACCTTTAAAGAAGGAATTAAGGTTAAAACGGGGTCATTAGGGCCCGTTGCTGTGGTTCACACCTGTAATCCTAGCAGTTTGGGAGGCCAGGGCGGGGGCGGATCATTTGAGGTCACGAGTTCGACACCAGCCTAACCAACATGATGAAACCCCATCTCTACTAAAAATACAAAAATTAGCTAGGTGTGGTGGCAGGTGCCTGGAATCCCAGCTACTTGGGAGACTGAGGCGGGAGAATTGCTTGAATCAGGGAGGTGGAGGTTGCAGTGAGCCCAGATTGCTCCACTGCACTCCAGCCTGGGTGACAGAGTGAGACTCCATCTCAAAAAAAAAAAAAAAAAATGGGGTCATTAGGGTGGGTCCTAATCCAACAGACAGATGTTCTTATAAGAAAAGGGATTAGACGGAGAAAACACAGACCAATGGATGACCAAGTGAGGACACAGTGAGAAGGCATCATCTGTAAGCCAAGGAGAGAGGCCTCCGAAGAAACCAACCTCTCTGAGACTCTGATCTTGAGCTTGCATCCTCCGGAACTGTGAGAAAATTAATTTCTGCTTTTTAAGACACCCAGTGGCTTTAACAGCGTTGCTGAGCCCTAAACAAAGGGTTAGGGTTAGGGTAAGAGTTAGAGTTAGAGTTAGGGTTAGGGTTAGGGTTAGGGTTAGGGCTATGGCAGCCACTCACACAGTCTCCCAGATTGAAGTTCAAGTCTGGGAGATGCCATTGACCTTCACCTTCATCTCTATTGGCCTCAGTTTTCCTGTTTATAAGCCAGGGAAATACTACACCCTATCTCACAGGGTTTTACTCCTTCATACTCATCATTCTCTTGCTCTGCAGCTATTTCCTTTTTTTCCTCTTTATTATTTTTAAGACAGTATCTTGCTTTGTCACCCAAGCTGGAGTGTAGTGGTGTCATCATAGCTCACTGCAACCTCCCAAGTAGCTGGGACTACAGGAGCCCACCACCATGTCTGGTTAATTTTTTAAATTTTTTCATAGAGAGGGCATCTCGCTATGTTGCCTAGGCTGTTCTCAATCTCCTGGCCTCAAGCGATCCTCCCCCTCTCAGCCTCCGAAGTGCTGGAATGACAGGCATGGGCCACTGAGCCTCGCTGGCTGTTTCCTTTTCTAAGGAAGCCTCTTCCTCCTCTCTTCTAACACGGAACTCCATCCTTCGCCTCTCAGCTAACAGTCACAACTCGAACCTCTTGATAGGGTCAACCCCCACTCCACTGTTATAATCTCTGCTATCCCTGTGGCCCTCGCCTTTCCTGGCACCTGTCCACATGGTGTGTGTGGTCATTTCATTTCAAGTTTGCATCACTAGACTGCAAGCTACTCAAGGCAGAAGCACTGTTTTCTTTGGCTCATCTTAGCATCCCAGCACCTAGCACTGTGCCTGGAAGATGAACAGAAGCTATTATGTGACAACATGGAAGGATGGAAGGACTATTGGGAAGATTAAGCTAGAGTTTTCATACATAGCCCTCAACACAGTGCCCAGGGCAGAGTAAGTTCTTTCTAATTGCAAGCTATTGTCATTTTTATTAAATTGCTTTAATTAAAAGGGCTCTGATTATTTGTCAGTCACCTGAATGACTGCAGCCCCTCCATTCCTATTCTAAACAAACTATCTCTGAGCCATGCTCACCTTTCTAGGTTCTTCATTTGCACCTGGAAGGCCCCTCTGTTTCCCTGGCTACAACTATTTAGATCACCCACGTCAAACACTTTCATTTTGGGTTTTTTGTTTTCGTTTTTTTGTTTTTTGGTTTTTTTTGAGACAGAGTCTCACTCTGTCACCCAGGCTACAGGGCAGTGGCGTGATCTCAGCTCACTGCAACCTCCACCTCCTGGGTTCCAGTGATTCTCATGCCTCAGCCTCCCAAGTAGCTGGGATTACAGGCATGCACCACCAGGCCTGGCTAATTTTTGTATTTGTAGTAGAGACGGGGTTTCACCATGTTGGTCAGGCTTGTCTTGAACTCCCAACCTCAAGTGATCTGCCTGCCTCAGCCTCCTAAAGTGCTGGGATTACAGGCTTGAGCCACCAAGCCTGAAATCAAACACTTTCTATCTGCCTTCACATGGCATAAAAGAGGCGGCATAGGTGGCTGTGGTGCTGTGAGCCAAGGTGGTCTTTTTATCCTTGTAGGGGATGGAGGGTCAGTCAATGAATTACCCGTTTCTGAAGTTCAGATAAATGAGAAAACCCAGGCCTAAGCACCCCTGAGGCCCCAGGCAGTTACACCCACATGGAAAGAAGGACCATAAAGGGAGCTAACTTGATTCAATGATGTAAGAGACTGCAAGATGGGGTGCGCTCAATAGTCTTGACAATGGGTTAAAACTACAAAGCTATGGCAATTTGAGCACAGGTATTGATAACAGAAACAATCTGTTAGGCAGAGAGACCATGATTAACATTTGTAACCAATTAGAAATAACTAAAAAGACAATCAATGGCAGGATCAATACTAGTATCGAATGGGAATGATATAATGGTTAGAGCAAAGACATTGTTTAAGTGGATAAGAAAGAAGCAGGAAGTGCCTCTTCTGTTCAGAACTTATTTCTCTCTCCTGTTTGAGGGTGGAGAGAATTAGAGGAAATGGAGAACAGAGGTAACCAAGGTATCTTCCTTATCTCATCGTAGGTGCAGGAGGAATCTTTTTGTGACAGACTGATAATGCTGCAAGTTATTCTGGGGGCTCCGGAGAGAGGCAGGGGAGAAGACGTACACAGGGACTGTGTGCCGCTTAGAAGATAACATCTTTCTACAGAACTACAGTTACCTTCCATTCAAAGGCCCAACCCAGGAACATAAGTACTAAATGCTTACTGTGATTCTTCAATGTACCAGGTGCCATGATGGGAGCCCCGAACTCTACGGTTTACAAGACAGGCTCAGTCCTTGACCCCTAGAGGTTCTGATTCTCTAAAAGCCCCACCCGACGAGATACCTGCACCTAGATGGCCCCCATGGTAGCCTTCAGGAAGAAAAGCTGCAGAGTTTGATCTTCCCTCGAAGTTAGACACCTGACCAGATGAAAAGGAAGAGGGATGGAAATTCCAGAACATATGACTAGGGCATGGTGGGAGGACACATTCGTTATTTTTACACTATCTCTATTATATATATTATATATTACTATATTATATGTTATATATAATAATACTGAAAAGTTTTACAGTATTGCAAGATTACTAAAATGTGACACAGAGACATAAAGTGAGCACCCGTTGCTAGAAAAATGGTGCCTACAGACTTGCTCAGTGCAGGGTTGCCATAAATCTTCAACTTGTAAAAAATGCAATATCTGCATAGTGCAATAAAGTGAAGTGTGATAAAATGAGGTATGCCTATAAAGATAAGGAACATAAGGCTCAAAGTAGTTAAATAACACACCCAGTGTCACATAACATAAGTGTAAGGGCTGAGGTTTGAACCAAGGTTTTTTAAAGTTTTATTAGAACAAGTTTGGAGATCTCACAACTCCCAATTTCAAAATATACTACAAAGCTATAGTAATCAAAATAATGTCATACTGGGATCTAGTCTAATAAGGCTGTCAAGTACAGTTACACAGGCTGAACCACGGCAAAAATCTAGAGAACACTATTCACAATGATATCTATGTAAACAGTGTCCTCCTAGGGTTGTGCAGTGCACAACCTGCTCAGCCTTACATGCCAGTTCTGCATCAGAAAACTGATTTTATTTAACTATAAACATAGGTACAGGATTATTAAAATAAGCTAGGAGACACATAGCTAGGTACCATCCCTCGGGTTGCTCTTAGTCATATTAAAGAGATAAGGCATATGTATAGCACGAATTGAAGGGAGTTACTGTAACAAATTTCACTTCAGTTTTTTCCATGAAGTATGAAGTTTCACAGGTTTTCACTGTCAGGTGCGGAAAAAATATGTAGCTTCAAAGCAGTTTTGCTTCTTTGCTGTGCTATGCTGTTAGGTCTTTTATTTTTTTAACAGTGTTTTCAACTCCACTGTAATTCTTTATCTTTCCTCATCTCTCTGCGCCAGCACCAGTGACATCTGTTTCACACAGGGATCATTTTTATCAACAAAGCAGTTTCACTGCAAGGATGTACTGTAGGTTTCAAGAGGCTGCAGATGCCTCTACTTCCGCAGGAAGGTTTGTGGTCAATATTGAATTTGAAGATCTGCGATCTTCTTTGGGGTGAAATCAGAGCATGGGAAGGGACTCAAATGATTGTCAGGTGATTCATCACTTTCATGCACGGTCTACATTTTCAGTCTCACCCTTGCTCTCAACTCCTCCGGCCACTATCTTGTCTTGATCATCCCTCAAATGGATCATTGCAACAACCTTTCTATTTAACAGTTCAGCTTTTAGATGTACCCTCCACCCTCATCTCCCATTGCAAAATCATCATCATCTTCTGCAGCCCTCCTCACTGCCACCAGAGCGATTTTACCAAACCGCTGATCAAACAATATTTGTAACTCTCCCCTGCTTAAAATCCTTCAAGATTCTCTAGTCCTCGCAGTAATGGTCACAGACTCACACGTGTTTGAAGGCCAACCATGTAACAGAAAGGAATAAAGCAGGGTGTGTGTGTCTGTGTGTGTGCGTGTCTATAACACCACCTAGAGTTGTATCCTTCCCACACTGACATACTTTGTTTGCATGTTAAAGATGAAGGAATATTCTTCACTTCCACAAAAAAAGAGTATTTTCTCTCTTACTGTTCTTGAATCAGCTTTTGTTTGCCTCCTTTTGTGTATGATGAAGACATAAGTCAAAGAAATATTTCACTTTCCTCTTTTCTATAAGACAAGAGTGCAAGTGTGATGATGAAAGAAAACTGATACTCAGCATCAATTTCGGGAATATAGTTGGAAAGGGCAGGGATCATGGAAAATTAGGAAACATATGCCCCAGTTGAAGAGGGCAGTTTTGCTTTGATGGTCAGCCCATTGTAACCTTACAGAAATATGAGTGCAGTGTGGCCAAATTTTCTGATTTTTCCAAGAGAAGCTAAAAATCTAAGTAATGTAAAATATGTCCTAATTAAAAATTAAGAAATTGATGTATTCTTTTGAAACCTCAGGCCAAGGTAAAGAAAGCACACCTGCAAGCCAAAAAGGCTACAGCCTTTTACTTCTATTTCATGACCTCTGACCTAGAACCAGATGATCTACAAGGTTCTCCATCCTCACCTCCCAGCACTACCGTCTCTTCCATTCCCCTCAGACCTCTCTATGCACGCCATGGGTTTCCCAAAATCTGGGTCCTTGGGCCTGCTATTTCCTCTTCTTTTTCTATCTGGAAATACTCCTTCTCCAAAGCATGCCCAGAGTGTCACCTCCTCAGTGTAGCCTTCCCTGACTCCCCTGGCACAGTTTATTGTTGCCTCTCTCAGGCTCCTTTAGTCTCCTGAGCATTACATTATGAACACACTTTCATATTACTTGTATTAATTTCTGACTCTTTTGATAGTATGGAGTTTCTTAAAGGCAAGAAGTATACCCTATTAATCTCTGTGATTTCCATGTTAGCAAGGGGACTTGTGGAGTAGGCCTGTGTGAATGCTTGTTGAATGGATGGATGTGTGGGTGGAGGGGTGGATGGATGAATGGATGGACAGATTAATGGATAAATGAATGGATGGATAGTTGGCTGAGTGGATGGATAGGTGGATGGATGGGTGGGCAGATGGATGGATAGATGGATGGATGATGGATAGATGGATGGATGACTGGGTGGGTGGATGAATGGTTACCTGGATGGGTAGGTAGACAGATGGATGGATGGATGGGCAGGCTGATGGGTAGGTGGATAGATGGATGGGTGGAGGAATGGATGGATGGATGGCGATATGGTTTGGTTAGGTCCCCACCCAAATCTCATCTTGAATTGTAGTTCCCATAATCCCCATGTGTTGTGGGAGGGACCAGGTGGAGATAATTTAATCATGGGGGTGGTTTCCCCCATCCTGTTCTTGTGATAATGATAGTTCTCACTAGTAGTTCTCAGGAAATTTGAGGGTTTTATAAAGGGCTTTCCCCTTCACTGGAAACTCATTCTCTCTCCTGTCACTCTATGCAAAAGTGCCTTTTGCCATGATTGTAAGTTTCCTGAGGGTTCCCCAACAATGCAGAATTGTGAGTCAATTAAAACCTCTCTCCTTTATAAATTACCAAGTCTTGGGTATGTCTTTATTAACAGCATGAGAATGGGCTAGTACAGATGGGTAGGTGGATGTGTGGTTGGATGGGTACATGGATGGATGGATAGATGGATGGGTGGTAGGTGAATGAATACACGGATACGTGGGTGGGTGGATGGATGCGTAAGTGAATGGATGGGTGGGTGGGTGAATGGATGGAGAAGTGGATGGGTAGATGTATGGAGTGTGTGATTGGAGGCTCCGTACCAGGGCCTTAAATATAGCTGCCACGGATTAGTCTAGACACTCTGGCTTTATTTAAGTTCTATCTTAGCTAGAATATGCAAAGCTCATTTCATTACTAAAAACTTTGAACTTGCCCTTTCCCCAGCTCTTTGTAAGACCGGCTCCTTCTCATGATTCAGGCTTCAACTCAGGTAAAACTTCCTCAGAAAAATCTTGTTCAACCATCCCCATCACAAGAACCACAACCAAGTCAATAATCATTACATTATTGTCCTTGTTAGTGATTCTGGCTGTCTTAAATTACGTTGTATATTTCTGTTTATCTGTTTATTTTATGCCTCCCACTTGCCTCCACTAGCAAATTTCATGAAGGCATTGCTATAGACCTATACCTACCATTGTGTCGGACACATTGTAGATGCTGAATAAATATGGGAAAATTTAATAAACTTATTGATTTGTAACAGAAGAAATAAGCAATTAAAAAATAAGAGGAACCCATTTCGTTGGTGCTTTTATTGGCCTGTGGCATAAAAGACAACACTGGGAATAAGAAATCTCCTTTCCTTATTAAGATTCAGGCAACTGTACATTACTGTTGTTAAAAGCCAGGGGGTTACAGCCAGAGAGGCCTGGGCTTGAGACTAGGACTCATTACTTGATGTCACTAAGTGATCTTGAACACACCACCACTTAACTTTGCTAAGCCTCTGTTTCCTCACCTTTCAAATGAAAATAATAACACAAATGCCTAAAGAGCTTCTCAGGACTAAATGAGATAATCATGCATGAATGACACATAGCACAGTATCTCCCACAAACCAAACACCCAACAGAAACGCACCAGCACCAGGGAGCTGTGAGGCCATTCTGGCCATCAATCACTAATGTTATGAGACCTGGACTATGAAAGAAAGGTATCAACACATCTGACTCCTTCCCAGAGCAATTTACTTCCCAGGGCTTTGCAAACCATCAGCCCCGTGAAAATGTCTCAAGTTGGACAAACGTCATGAATCATGAATTATGATAATGTTCTGCCATTGAATCGGCTTTGAAGAAAGCTACAAGGTTTACCACCACTGTAGCAGAGAGGAAAGGGTGTCACCCATACCTAGTGCCATTCTCATCAGAAGCAACCCAGGCCAGGGCAGCTCTTATTTACAGACTGACTTCCCCTTGGCAGAGCCATTCTCCCGGGAGGCCTCTACTCAGCCGTCACATTGTTGAGCACAATTTTCTTGGAGGTCAGGTCACCATCTAACTGAATCTTCTTTGTGGGTCCAACATATGCCAACATGGCATTTTGCTAAGAAAAGTCATAAAGAGGATTGCTGCCTGCAATACGACACTCCCTCTATAATACCGTCAGTCTAATTGTTTCCAGAAGCAAACAATTAAACAGTTTATGAGAAAAACTCTATCTGTAATTGTAGGGCCCCAGCACAGCTGCTTCCCAAGTAAAGCAGTTGAAGACTAGCTGGTGCAGATATTAAAGTACAGTATGTAGTTAGCAATATGGCAGCTAAACGCATCATAGCAGACCTATCGGGGAAATAAACAACATTCAAGTGTATTTTTGGAAGACAAATACTCAATACTTTGTTTAATGTATGGTTTGCCGTTAGTGGTTAATCTAAGACAATGAAGAGAGAGCTGTGTTTCACGTGGCTATTGAGAAAATGTAGAATTGATTGTAAGAATGATTGAGAATTTTCAAAGAGCACAATTCCGAAGCCAGCAATGTCCTTTGTTGCCTTTTTTTTTACTCCCTCTTTTAAATTTGCCTATAATCCGTTCAGACAAATCCTTTTATCATGTTGATTTCCTCTCCTCATTATGACGAATGTGATTAATTACTAAAATTTTCCCTCATTCTTACACAACTCTAAGGCCTCATTTTTCATGAGCAAAATGGCCTTTCTTGTCCAAGTACACATATCCACACCCCCTCCCAAAGCATTTCCATTTTATGTCTTCATGTTATGAATAAGAGTTTTCAATTGGCCCGTTCAGTTGGCCACTTGCTATTGTGAAACGTATCTAAAGCTAAAGAGCCCAACACCTTGACTTGATAATTGGTTGGCATAATCAGTGACTGTGACCCCAGAGTCTGTCATGAAACTTCTCTTTCTATGACATATTTATTCATCAAATAATGAATGGAGAGGTACCTTCCTAGTCCAATCTCCACCCGTATTCCAAAGCTGGTCTGATCCATTCTTCAGTTTGAAAGCTTTCAGACAGTCCCAGATTTAATCTCAGGATGAGAAAAAATAAAGGGGGGGAAATGGAAGCAGTTGAGTAGATTTACAACTTACTAGTCACAGAAATGCAGCAGGAAGGCCATTTTTTAAAAAACAATCTAATGTACAACAACATCGGGACCTCCTTTCATCCACTGTGGTCTGGGATAGCTCCCGATTGCCCCAATACCAGCCTTTCCTCCTTGTACCTTCCAGCAAGCAAACTAATCCTCATTTCCCACAAATACTACCACTGTGTGTAAGCCAAATAGCAGTGGAAAACAGGAAAGGCAATTAGATTTAAATCTAGTCCTGCTTACTCCGCACCAGCCCTTTTTATTTTTTCCACTAAGATGCTCTTCAGCGTAGTAACAAATACGATTCCTGTTTAGCGCAGTGTGAAGCAGGAATAAAATGCAGGTCTGTTAGCACTATTCAGCTACATGATGACATTTCAAACTCCTGAAAAGGGACTCTAAACACAGATTACTAACAAAAACCCGGAGTGCTTTGTAATTATTTATATGTCATTCCTACATAATCAATGTCACTCCAGCACTCACAGAGCTTAATTCCTTGCTTTGTGTAACGTCCTCTGACATTCTGTGAGTCAAATTACAAGGATACTAAGCGCAGTCTCTGCCTGCTACTGCATTTTCCCAGTGATGGCCATAGTGAAAGAACATCTCCATAACAGGAGTGTGTAGAGGCAAACTAAATGAAGCCAAGTGCATACATACACACATGAGCACACATAAACACACATATCCATCCACATCTGCACACACACACTTTCAGAGGAAATATCTCTATTCAAAAAGCAAAAGGAGTTGTGGCAATCAGCCATTGCAAACCAGGCCATGGTCAGAACCTGCGCAACTGCTCTCTCCTGCAAGGTCATGGGTCTCAGCATGAGCAGACACAGGAGTTGTGCAGTTTTAAGCATCCCTTATCAATTATTTATGTATCTATGAGTACATCAAGTGGCAGCTTCTTGGCTCCTGTTCCACAGCACTTCCACCACACAATGGGGACTCCCTGCAAATTAACATTCCTTTCCTCCTGCCTGCCCTGCCCTCAAGTTTTCAAACATAACAACAATCTAAATGAAATAATGAGAGAGACTCATTCAAATGCTGTGGAGGGAACTGTTTTATTGCTAAGGCAGCAAAGAGAACTAATTGAATCCACTGGAAAGAAAGAAGTAGAAGGGAAAAGCGGGGAAGGAGAATGAAGTAGGAGGGTGGAATAATGAAGACAGAAGAGGCTGATACTATGCAGGCATACACGTTCACATGCACACACATAGGCACACACAGGCCCAGGCAAGTGAGTGGGAACCTGAATATTCATGGGAGAGAAATTGCATAAGTGTGAATGCAAATAGCTTCCAAGATGGCAATGCTGCCAAGGGCTGGTCTCCCAAGTTCTGAGAAAGTGCCTCAAGTAGTTCATACTCTGAGCTTTGAGCTTTTCAAGAGCCACATTGTACTCTTGATGGAGTAAGTAACAGCTGTCAACTTCCAGACACAAAGGTAGCATCAGGTCTAACAGTATAAGTGTTGGCTATAAAGCATAGCTGCAAAGTCCATGACATTTCTTCCATGGAAAATGGCTCTATGTCTTCTTCCCTTGAATCAAGTTGGGCTAGTGACTGCTTTGACCACTAGAGTATGAAATGATGGAATGCGATGTCCAAGGTTAGGTTGTAAAGATCACGCAGCTTCTACCTTTATCACTAGAACATTAATTTTTGGAGCTCTGAGCTGCTCTAAGAAGCTGGACTACTCTGAGGTCTCCACGCTGTGAGGAAGCCCAAGCCATATAGAGAGGCCACATGTAGAAACTCCAATCAACCATCCCAGGTGACCCAGTTTTTGTTTCATACCAGCCTAGATCCAAAACATATAAATTAAAAAGACTCCATAGGATTTCAGTGGCAACCATTTGGGATTTTCCATCTAAGACACCAGATACCATGGAGCAAAACAACCTTTTTGCATAGTGCTCTTGTCCTTCCCCCACGGAATATATGAGCATAATAAAATTGTGGTTGTTTAATGGTATAAAACTTTGTGAATTTGTTATACCACTTTGCCAGCCAGAATAGTAGGTGTTATAAACACCTACTGTTACTTCTGTGAATCATCAATTTCTACATTATTAGTTTTAGCATCTAGAAAATGGGACTAAGGCTAATAATAACTACCACAGAAGGTTCCTTGAATAATTATCAAAGTAAAATGATAATAAAAACAAAAACAAACAATTATTTAGAGCTGTCTATGTTTCCGGACCCATTTTACAAGTATTACATAATTCAAATCACTTAATCTCCTGAGGTAGAAAGTTGCTATTATCCCTTTTACAAATGGGAAACTGAGGCAAAGACAGGACAACAGCTTGCCCAAACTCACCTAGTGAGAGGGACCAAGGCAGTCTTGTTCCAGCTGCTGCTGCTTTTTCTTCTTCTTTTTCTTCTTTTTTTTTTTTTTTTTTTTTTGATATGGGATCTCACTCCCATTGCCCAGGTTGGAATACAGTGGTGCAACGACCAACGACAGCTCACAGCGGCCTCAACTTCACAGGTTCAGGTGATCCTCCTACCTCAGCCTCCCAATTAACTGGAACTACAGGTGAATGTCACCACGCCCAGCAAATTTTTTGTATCTTTAGTAGAGACCAGGTTTCCTCATGTTGCCCAGGCTAGTCTTGAACTCCCAGGCTCAAGCAATTTGCCCACCTAGGCCTCCCAAAGTGCTGGGATTACAGGTGTGAGCCACTGCACCTGGCCACAGCCCCAGCTTCTTAATCAGCCTAAAAAATATGTCTAAAGATGAGCAACCATATAAGAGTGCCTGGTGTATATCTAAACTTAAGAAATGTTTATTGCTGCTGCTGTTGTTATTATTATTATTTAAGAGTCTGACCACTAATAGACACACACTTGGGAAATACCAAGATGGGCTTTTCCAACCTCTCTTGCTTTAGCATCTACAGGCAAACTCTGGAATGGTTTGTCCAGTCTTCACAATCCCCTGGCTATCGGAAAATGGGAAGAATATTCATATTGCACATTTCCCATGCCAACAAAGATTTCAATTTCATGCTGTACTGAATCTAAGAAATGCCCCCTTTAATCCTGTTTTTATTCTAAACCAGTAGAAAAACTTTAATATTTCCTAATAGAGTGTACATTTATTCATTCCTACCAATCTAATGGCAATTTATGAGAAGTCAGGCAATAGCCAGTAAGATAAGCTTGAAGCATTTGTTCCAAAAGTTCAATCAGTTAACCTAGGACAGCAATCATTTCTCCAGAATGAATAATGATATGGAATAATATTTGGATGGAGATAAACCCTTTTTGCATAGAAAATTGCATTATCATGTACAGTATCTCAGCTGGATATGTACGTTTAACAATAAGGACATTGCTTCATGCATTTTTATCATGAAGCTTTTTGATTCTGAGATTTCCAGAGGATTCTGCATTGAGGGAGGAATTCTTAATGTTTGCATAATATGTGATGCTCTCTGAGCTGCAGGTGTGGGGGTGGGAAGGTAGGAGCCGGGCTCTGCAGTTTCTGAAAAGCTGCCACTACACTTTCCCAGGGGTTCTTCATTCCACTTAGCAAAGGGAAAAAGCTAGCAATGCACAGTGAGACTGAGTTCTTTAAAGAAATGGCATTGAAAATAACCATCATGTCAATTTCAGCTAATGGGGCACAGTATGGGCTCATTTTAAAGGGGGGGAGGGGAGCAGCATGCAACCATTAAGAAAGAAATGCTTATGCCATATGTGAGCATGCCCACCCAAGCACAGCCAGGATGCAGCAGACCTGGGGAGAGCTCAATACATCTCCCCTGCAGACATTGAGATGGACCTCCCAATGCCCAGGTCCCAGACAATCATTAGGGAAGTATAATTATAAATAAAATTAGTGAGAAAGTAGCCATTACATCCATGCAACCACCACCAACAACAACTGCAGCTTCAGTGACTTCTGTTGGTGAGAGAGATACTTAATTTCTGAATTTCACTAACTTCCCTTTCACAGGTGCAATTGCCAGAACATTTCAGGAGCACACACCTGCTTGCCAGATGACACATTAAGCTGAGAGCACCCTTTCAAACTCAGGAGGGGGTGAGCTAGGAAAAGTCTTCTCTCCTCCTATCCCTCCCAGGACTGCTGAGTTTGCTCTAGTAAGACTCCAGCTATGAATTGTCTGCAATGCTAGAGAAGACATCCATGCTTGGGCATCTGAGAGGCAGTGGAGACCTCTGTAAGAGTCTGCTAGTGCTCACTAGAAAACAAGCGCAGGGACTGAGAGCACAGCCGGTGTCAGAAAGAACCAGGCTTGAGTTCTGGATCTTCCACTCATCTCTTCTATCTGTGCTTCAGTTTTCTCTGCAGAAGAGGAATAAAAATAACATCTGCCTGATAAGAGTCGTGAGGATTAAATGAGGAAATGCTGAAGCTATGCCAGTGAGGGTAGCTGCTACTTCTTGGTTCTGATATGTTGAATGCTCTGCCACCACAGGTTGTGAGTTCTGGGCTGCCACATGCCCTGCATGGAGACAACCCAAATGGCTGGACCTACAGAAGGTAGCAAAAGCTTAGCTTTGCCTGGGGAGCTCTCCACGACCAGTGGTGCTGAAGACAAGCCATTTCTGTGTCTTCCGAAATAGCATATCTGTATGCCTATGGCGTCCCCAGCCTGTAATAGCCAGCAATCTATGGAAAGAGGAGTAGTCACCAGGATCAAGGAATAATGATGAAGATATTTTTCCATGCCAACTATCAAGTTTCTCTCACTTCTTTCTGATTGTGATGGCTGTGTGCAGTGTCTGTCACCTGTCATGCCAACACTTTGAGAGGCTGAGGCAGGAGGATTGTTTGAAGCCAGGAGTTCAAGACAAGTCTGAAAAACACAGCAGCATCCATCTCTACAAAAAAATTAAAAATAAAAAAAACCAAGCTGGTGTGATGGTGCACGCCTGTGGTCTCAGCTACTTGGCAGACTGAGGCGGGAGGATTGCTTGAGCCCTGGAGTTCCAGGCTTCAGTGAGCTATGATTATGCCACTGCATTTTAGCATAGGTGATGGAGCAAGAACTCCTCTCTATAAAAATAATTGTGGGCTAGGAGCAGTGGCTCACGCTTAATTCCATCATTTTGGGAGGCCAAGGCGGGAGGATCATGAGGTCAGGAGTTTGAGACCAGCCTGGCCAGCATGGTGAAACCCCGTCTCTACTAAAGATACAAAAAATTAGCCGGAAGTGGTGGCTCGCACCTGTAATCCCAGCTACTCAGAAGGCTGAGGGAGGAGAATGACTTGAACCTGGCAGGCAGAGGTTGCAGTGAGCCAACAACCCACCATTGCACTCCAGACTGGACGACAGGGTGAGACTCTGTCTCCAAAAAAAAGAAAAGAAAAGAAAAAAATTGTGATGGCTGACATCAATTTTTGACTCAGTTTATCCCCTTCTTTTTGGCTACACACCGTGTGCTCTAATCACTTGCAACTCTTTCTTCCTCTGCAGACTCCTCATATCCAGTCATGTCTCCATGCCTTTGCCCACATAGATGGCTTTACTCAAGATGTTGTAATCCCATTACTTGTTTGGAAAAACTCCTTCAAGATCCAGATTATGACCTGAAAATCATTCTCTGAATCTCCTCAGCCATATTCCCTCGCTGATCCATCACCTTTAATATCACATTATAACACTTATAACACTATTTTGTACTCAATTAATTCACTTGAAAATGTTTTCCAAGTACTTTCAATTAAACACAGTCAAGGCACTGGGGATTCAATGACAAGCAAGGAATAAATGCTGCCCTTCAGAAGCTCACAGTCTAATGAGAAGACTTAGGGTGAGGTGAGAATCAATAGGTAAATCCATGGAACAATGGTAGCATATAGACAAAGCACCTGATGCACAATGGGAGAACTGCAGAAGAATTTCCAATAGAAGGAAAATCTATGCTAAGATCTGGAGGATAACTTAATCAGGTGAAAATGAAGGGAGGAAGGCTTTATGCAGTGGAAATCGTGTTTCCATATTTGCCAAACATAACATCTGACAAACTGCCCCATGATACTATAGAGACCAGATGAAGAAATCAAATCCAAGTGAAAAAATGGTTAGGACAAGTCAGAGCTTATTTTTATCCAAAACATGTAGACTGGTGAATTTCAAATTTTAATGATATGCAAAAGACTACACACTATATGATTCTTTTTATATAAAACTTTAGACAAGATAAACACAAACTGACATAAAGCATATTTCTAGGAGCCAGAGTAGGGGAGAGGTCTTCAAAGGGACACAGTGGAATTTTTCTGGGTAATACAAATGTTTTATGCCTTGACAGTTGTGGTAGTTACATGACTGTGTGCATTCATCAAAATCTACCAATTTAACACTTAAATTTTGTGAATGTTATTGAACGGAGAGTAATAAAATATTTACTAGGTTTAAAAACATAGGACATGGCCCAGGATTCTGCGTCTTTAATAAGCACCCCTGCAAATCTAACAAGGATGGTCTGAAAACAACTATTTCAGAAATGGTTGTTCTAATTACTGATTCTAAGCTTGCTCTAAGCATTCAGTAATGCTTAGAATCAATGTGTAAGTCCACAGAACAATGGTAGCACATGGACCAAGCACATGATGCTCAATGGGAGGACAAGATCCTTGCTCTTATTCAAAATATTATCACCAAAAATGTGTGGCCAAGACTGCCAGTGACCCAACTCGCCAAGTATTCTCTCCTTCATCTTTAGTAACAGAACACTTATTTTTATCTGCACATGTAATTACCCAGCCAAAAGACTATCTTTTCCAGGCCCTCTTGCAACTGAGCATGTGACTAAGTCCTGGACAATATGACTAAGTCCTGGCCATTGAGAAGCATTTTTCAAGGCTTTCATGAAAATTTCCTTAAAAGGAAGAGATGTGCCTTCTTTATCTCTTCTCCATTCCTCCCATTTAGGTTGTATAATAGTACGTTTTCACAATGCTCATAGAGACATATCCAAGCCTGGGCATTTTACAAAGGAAAGCAGTTTAATTGGACTTACAGTTCCACGTGACTGGGGAAGCCCCACAATCATGGTGGAAGGCAAGGAGGAGCAAGTTACATCTTACATGGATAGCAGCAGGCATTGTGCAGGGAGATCCCCGTTTTTCAAAACCATCAGATCTCATGAGACTTCACTATATGGGAAAGACCTGCCCTGTGATTCAATTATCTCCCACCAGGTCCTTCCCACAATACATGGGAATTTAAGATGAGATTTGGGTGGGGACACAGCCAAACTGTATCAGAATGTAAATGCAATGGCTGGAGTCCCAGTAGCCATCTTGATCCCTGAGGCTTCATATTGATGATGATGATGATGATAATGATGATAATGATGATAGAAAAATGATGGCCATGTTACACCATGCCTAATTCTGGACTTTTTTTTATATCTAAGAGAAAAACAAACTTCAGTGATATTTAAGCCACTGCTATTTGGGATGTTTCCACTACATGCAGTGGAACCTGGGCTGAACTCATACATGCAGCTTATTAACTTCGAATCTCTCACACCAAGCTGATTTGATTATCCAGTGTACTGGGTGACAGCATCAAACGTCAGGAAGATTTTTAGACCCATTAAAAAATGAAGATATGAAAAGCATCTAGCTGAAATCAGGATGAATTTAAAAAGTTATGTCTCTCCAGGATCTTTGTTAACCACAATACTCAATATTAGTCAACCTTGTATTGCAGCGGATTTTAAAAAGCGGATTCAATATCAGGTTATATTAATAAAGGTAGAGGATAAGGAACAGATAAGATAAATTTTCTAATATGCTTTTTAGACAACAGCTGGAATAGTGAATTCATTCCTGAGCACTTCATTTGAAGAAAAATGCCGATAAAATTGAGGCAGTTCAGAATGGAGTCAAGTGTAATCAAAGGCCTTGAACAATGTCAACTGAAAAATCTAGGCTATTTAAACTGCAGAAGAGAATACCGAGATGTGTGATAAAGACTATGGGAAATATATGAAAAGCCAACATGTTCTAGAACAGTAAGACTCATTCCATGTTGCTACAGAAGGAGCAAGGGGAACAAGATGTGAGAGTCAAAGGAAATCAGCATAAGATCCATCAAACAGCCAAGGGCAGGGGCTCACACCTGTAATCCCAGTGCTTTGGTAGGCATAGGTGGGCAGATAACTTGAGGACAAGAGTTCAAGACCAGCCTGGCCAACATGGTGAAAACCCATTTCTACTAAAAATACAGAAATTAGATGGTCATGGTGAAGCACACCTGTAATCCTAGCTACTCAGGAGGCTAAGGCAGAAGAATCACTTGAACCAGGGAGGCACATGTTTTAGTGAGCTGAGATCGCACCACTGCACTGCAGCCTGGGTGTCAGAGTGAGACTCTATCTCAAAAAAAAAAAAAAAAAAAAAAAAAAAAAAACCCATCAAACAAAAAGCAAGCTGCCTCATGCAATCCAGCCTCCTCTGATATGCTGATTGATTAATTGACTTACACCTCAACTTGTTCCCAAAATAAATACCTAACATTTTAAAGTCATTATGTGGTAACACTATTCTGAGTGCTTTATATGTTTAATTCATTTCATTCACAGGACTCTCTAAAGTAAGTACTATTATTATCCCTACTTGTATAGATAAGCAAATTGAGAAAGAAAGGTTTAATCACTTGCCCAAGGTCACACAGATAAGAAGATGCGTGCACAGCCAAGATTCCAGTGTTCTGGTCCTCCCAGCCCACACACTCATCACCAGGAGGCTACACTGCCTCTTCCTCACTGAAACATGCAAGGTTTCCCATGACTGCCCTGTTACTGGAAGAGACTTTGATAGCTAACTCTCTGGAATGTTGAGGTTGCAGTTAGGTATTCTGGACCTCTCTGATATCTTCAATGACTAGGGGCTTTGGGGAAGTTCAATGGGATTCCGGTTTTGTGAAGCAGTGGGTATGCTGGGTTTGTCTAATAACATGTGGAGTACCATGGGAAGGTAACACAACTGGAAGGAAGTTCGAGAGACATGTTAGAAATCAGAGGCATACATTTGTCAGAATGGTCAAGGCTACAGAGAAAGGATTTGAAATCCACCCTCGGATACGTGACAACAGAAGTTATGAAGCATTCATATTTGAGAAGGTTGAAAGCAGAGGATGGCAGATACTAAGCTCAACCCATGAAACATGCACTGCATGCTGAGAGTAAAACAAAAGGTCGGCGGCAGCTAAGCATGGAAATAGCCAAATGCTACAGAAGACAGGGCATGGCACTTTCAAAAGGCTGACTGATCCAGAAGAGTCAGAGACCTCTGTTGCTTTCACTTGCCCAGAATCTATTCACCCTTATTCTTCTAATAGCACCCCATTGCCCTCTGGGAACCATGCCTCTCCATCATGTTTACCTGGTGGGATTTACCCTGGATTTACCCTGGCATTACTCCCCTGAATCCAAGGTTCCCATGTTTCTGACCTGGCTGATAGCCACAGTCTATTCCCCTGATCACTGTTGACCACTGTGGCTGGTTTAGAGTGAACAGATGACCTAAATGGGTCCAGTGAGAATCAACACTGAGATTTTTGGTGGAATTATTAGAAAGAAGGCTTTCTCTTTACCACCCAGGTACCTAAGCTAGTAAGATTAATACATGGAGCTTCTAGGTACCATTTCTGGGACTATGTGAGGAGAGCTTGTCCATAAATGAAGCCAATGTGAAAGAAAGCAGTATCAAGGCACTGGTTTGGTGGTGAGGTGGGGGGTGTGGATTTGCGCACTCAGATCCAGCACTTTGAATAGTTACATATATTCCCCGGATTTTTCAATTATGCCAGCAAAAAATAAATTCTTTCCAGTATGTCTCTGTCATTTGCCTCTGAGAATAATGATCACTATTCATTACAATTTCCCAGTAATGAGAAACACTCACTATGTCTTTCAACTGTATTTACTCACATACTCTTTTTTTTAACCATGAATCTTAGCAAAAAGATTAAAAAGTAAATAACAGGGGAGCTCTATCCACTTAGCAATTAAGAATGTAGGTTTGGAGGGCCAGAGAACATGTGAGTCCCTGGTTCTAGCACTGTGTGGCCTTGGGCAAGTGACTCCATCCCTCTGAGCCTTGGTGTCCTCACCGGTATAAGGGATCATGATAATAGTGTCAACGAGACCTCTGTCACAGCATGGACTCCTGTATACCTCCATGCCTTTTTATTACACTCAAGAGTAACATATGTGGTCTCCTCCATGGGCCAGAAACTAGCACAGGGCCGGGTACATTAACAACAGAAACAAACCTCACTGAAATTATTTGAATCAACTAAATGAAATATCGCAGACAAGAGGGTTTTATAAGCTCCAGAGTATTCTAGATTATCATCTCACAGATGATACAATAGGCCCTCTTTTTTAAAGAAAACTTATTGAATCTGAAGTTCAACCAAGTTCAACAAGAAGCAGAACCCTCAAAGTACTTTGTACAGCTATGTATAATCCTAGAAATCTGGCCCCGTTGCTTCCCCTCCTTCCCCTGCCCCCCTTTTGGTTTTTTTTTTTTACCTTTAATTCAAACTCATCCTTTAAGAAATGCAGTGCTGGTACTTAAAATGAAATCTTGGCAAGGTAAATGCATTTCTTTATGCAAAAACAAAACAAAACAAAAAAGACTGAGGAGTACATCATTTAAAGCAATAAAAAAAAAATTTATGATCCATCTCAGATTTTCAAATGTAAAACAGGATACAAAAAAAAGTCTGTGTATAATAAATGTTTCAAGATTTGTTAAAGTCCTGCATGGGAAGGAAAGAAGACAAGTAATTCAAAAAAAGAAATCCCTTCAAACATTTTTTGCAAAAGTGAAGTACACACACAGACACACACTTTATGTAGTATCATTAAAAATGTAATAGTAGCAGATGCTAGATAGAAACTAAAAATCTATGCTAGGCCCAGTAATGAGAAATTTCACTACGTCTTTCAACTATATTTACTCACATACTCCTTTTTTCCATGGATCTTAGCAAACAACATTAAAAAGTAAATAATTAGGGGAACTCCATCCACTTAGTAATTAGGAATGTGAGTTTTGAGGGGCAGAGGATATGTGAACCCCTGGTTCTGGCACTGTGTGACCCTAGGCAAGTGACTCCAACTCTCTGAGCCTCAGTTTGCTTATGAGTATCAGGGATTGTGATAACAGTGTCCTCATAGGTTGTTGGGATTGGTGAGACAAGGGCATAGAAAGTGGTTACCATAAAGAAGTGATCATTCTTTTAATGATCCTTTTATTTTGCATGGTTTAAATTAGCCACCACAAAATCAAAATGATTCCCCCTGCAAGTAGGAAGCTACAACCAGAATACCGGGTTGTTATTCATTGCTGTCCTTCTACTTGTCTCACCTGGACCAAGTTAATTAACCTTCTGTTAAAGGAGTCACTTGGAACTAAGATCTTTGGGGCTCAGTCCATCCAAGAAACTGAACCTATTCGGAGCAGACAAATATTTACACTAAAGAAACAGGCGGACATCTACTCAAACTCAATGGTGTCACAATTTATCTCAAACTATCCTTTCTTCTATCAGATTAGAAACTTGGAAGTCATTTTTGACTTTTTTCTCCTTTTAAATCCCCTCTAGTCAACCTATCATCAATTTCTCTGTTTATTTAAGATGTCATTCAACTGCAAATAGTCCTTTCTACTGCCATTGCCACGACTCTAGTCCAGTGCCTCATGAACCCAATCCTAGAATGATGCAGTAGGCTCTCAGCTCAGAGCTTTGCAAATCCTGGATGCAGATGACAATCATCTAAGAGAACTTAGCAAAACTACAGATTCTCAGGCCACCCCAGGCATATCAAGTCAGAATCCTTGGGGGCTAAAAAAATAAGGAAAGAAAGAAAAAAAGGAAGAAAAAGAAACAGGCAGAAACAGGTCCTTGGCTTTGAAGGAACACTGAGCACCGGCTAACGAGTCTCACCCAGGTCTCATCTCTACCTTTCTGGAAAAAGCCTTCAAGAGATGCTCTTTCTTTAATCACTTCAACCACAGGAAGATGTCAAAGCCAGAATGGCATTTTTCCCTTACAAGGAAAAGATCTGAAAACCCAAACTTGGAATCTCAGAGAAAGCGTAAGTGGAAAGGACATCTTTCAATAACCAACATCATCATCTTTCCCATGTGCTACCATCCCAGACAGACAGAGACATCCAGGGAGTCCTGCTCTGCAAAGCACTTTTCAGGAAACAATCAGCTTAAGACATCACCCATCCAATTCACTTTGACTCTGATGAACAGTGTCATCGTTCCTTAGAAAAATGAAGCAGGAGTGGCAGACAGTCATGATGACAGCCAGCTAACCAGTGGGGAGTCTTTCGAGCTTCTTGTTTGTTTGTTTTTAAGTATTTCAGGCACAGAAAAGGAGACAGCAAAAGTAGGCAGGTAGAAGTTGCCATGTAACCGGAGGCGTAGGGCAATTAGCAGACAATTCTAAGCCTTCATTCATTCACTCGGCAAGTTCTTTTGTTTGTTTGTTTGTTTTTGTTTTTTGAGACAAGAGTTTCACTCTGTCGCCCAGGCGGGAGTGCAGGGGCGTGATCTTGGCTCACTGAAACCTCCACTTCCCGGGCTCAAGCAATTCTCCTGCCTCAACCTCCCCAGTAGCTGGGATTACAGGCGCCCACCACCACACCCAGCTAATTTTTGTATTTTTAGTTGAGACGGGGTTTCACCATGTTGGCCAGGCTGATCTTGAACTCCTGACCTCAGGTGATCCACCCGCCTCAGCCTCCCAAAGTGTTGGGATTACAGGCATAAGCCACCGCACCCAACCTCAACAAGTATTTATAAAGTGCACAGTTCTGTTCTGGGGACTGAAGATAGAGCAGTAAATCAAACAGGCCAGGTTCCTGCTCTTATGGAGTATACGTATTAGTAGAAGGACACAAACGAAAAGTGAATGACGTATGCAAATAAACGAAGAAGATAATACTAGGCAGTGGCAAGTGCTATGAAGGTTATTAAACTGAATGGAGTGACAGATATTATAAGAAATTACAAAAGACCCTGAATAGCCAAGTCAATCTTGAGCAAGAACAAAGCTGGAAGCATCATACTGCCTCACTTCAAGTTATATTACAAAGCTAAAGTAATCAGAGAGTATGGTTCTGGGACAAAAACAGACACACAGACAAGCTGGAGGGAGGTGAGTTGGAGGGAGAAACCTAAGAACATAGGCTGTACTCTGACACTTAGAGCAGACGTCATCCACACTGCGAATAAATGACCAGGCAGAAAGCCAGGCAAAACTAAGGGAAACGGGTAGGTTTCCTCAAAGGGGATGCTACTGTCACTTGAAGTGGGATTGCTTTTCTTCTGTGGGTCTGTCCTGAGCATTGTGGGACATTTAGCAACCCTTGACACCCCACCCCACCTAACATCTGTAGGGTCCCTTCTCTTGGCACTAGGGCAGCCAAAAATGCCCATTTCCCAAAAGGACAGGCAATAACTCCCTGTTTGAGAACTAGGGAGAACTGGGGTGGAGGCCCTGAGTTAGAAACAAGACTGGACTATTCAAAGAAGAGAGAGAAGGCAGGGTGCCTGGCATGTACAGAGTGATGGGGAAAGAGGTAAGAGCTGCATTGATAGTCATAAATGCTTAGCTGTGGTTTACTGGATCTCCACGCCATCAGCATAGGAAAGCTTCCTGTAGGAGACAGAGGACAGGCAAGCCATAGAAGCTACAGGTATCGCCTGGGTGCGGTGGCTCACGCCTGTAATCCCAGCACTTTGGGAGGCCGAGAAGGGTAGATCACGAGGTCAGGAGATACAGGCCATCCTGGCTAACACGGTGAAACCCCATCTCTACTAAAAATACAAAAAATTAGCTGAGCGTGGTGGCGGGCGCCTGTAATCCCAGCTACTCGTGAGGTTGAGGCAGGAGAACTGCTTGAACCCTGGAAGTGGAGGTTGCAGTGAGCTGAGATCACAACATGAACTCCAGGCTGGGCGGCAGAATGAGACTCCGTATCAAAAAAAAAAAAAAAGCTACAGGTATCTAGACGGTTTCCTCACAAAATCAGGAAATGGGACACAATTAGATTAAGTTTTGCTGCCCTGATACTGCTATTAACAAAGATGGGAGAAGGGAGAGGGAAGGGAGCAAATTGCCTTGTTTCATTATCCTAAAATGTATACATTGTTTCTTTATTTGTATAATTGTAAGGGGTACAAGCACAGTTGTGTTACATGGATATATTGCATAGTGGTGACTTCTGGGCTTTTGGTGTAACCGTTACTCAAATAATGTACATGGTACCCATTAAGTAATATCTCACCTCCCTCCCGCTCTCCTACCCTTCGCAGCCTCCAGTATCTATCATTACACGCTCTATGTCCATGTGCACACACTACTTGGCTCCCACTTACAAGTGAGAAAATGCAGTATTTGACTTTCTGTTTATGAGATGTTTCACCTAAAATCATGACCTCTGATTTTACTCACATTGCTGTAAAAGATATGTTTTCATTCTTTTTATGGCTGAATAGTATTCCAGTGAGTGTGTGTTTGTGTTTGTGGGGGGGGGGGTCACTTAAAATATATACTTTTATTCACATTTTAATCTACATCAAACCAGAACGTGTCTCACAAGTGTCACCACCAACCAAGTAATGGTGTAGTCATGACGTATGGTCATCACCAGAGCATACGTATCAAAATGTGCATCAAAACCAGCAGCATCCATCTCCACCCCTGTTCCCATGAAGGACACGATCTCATACTTTTTTATGGCTGTAGAGTATTCCATGATGCACATGTACCACATTTTCTTTATGCAATCTGTTATCAACTTACTTATATAACAAACCTGCACATGTACCCCCAAATCTAAAAAAAAAGTTAAAAAAAAATCTGTACAAAAATACAAAAATTAACCAGGCATGATGGCAGATGCCTGTAATCCCAGCTACTCGGGAGGCTGAAGCAGAAGAATCCCTTGAACCCAGGAGGTGGAGGTTGCAGAGAGCCAAGATCGCACCTCTGCACTCCAGCCTGGGTGACAGTGTGAGACTCCGTCTCAAAAAAGAAAAAACAAGGAAAGAAAAAAGAAAAACCAGCAGCATCTTGGAAGAAAATCCTGGGGACAATAATGGAGCACTCTTTAGAAACCCTGCAAGAGATGTGATGAAACAATGAAGGACACCACGGGGAGGGGAGGAGGACACTGGGAACTGGAGGTGATTTAGGAGGGTCAATTTGAATAGGAAATCGTTGGAATACTGGAATCAATTTATTTTTTCTGATGATTGAATACACAAGAGTCATAGAAGATAAATGTCTTAGTATGAGGATGTTCTTTCTATGAACATAAAATGTTAAAGCTCTAAATGTAAAAGTATTGTCATGCTTTAATTAGCAATGTTTTATTCTTAGGAATCACATGAATAAGAGTGCATCTTACAGATTCGAGGAAATCTGAGAACATTTACAGAGCATCCAGTGAGTGCCAAGAATTTTACACGTGCCGTATAGCACGTAATCGCCACAGTCACAGTCTCAAAATCCATATTATAAACTCCACCTCACAGATGTTAATAAATAACTTCATATGGCAAGATTTGTTTTCTCGCTTCAAATGAACCACATCCAGCAGGTAAGGGCCAAAGCCACTCTGCAGTGACATGACGACAAAGGGTGGTCATAGCCTCAAAAACATGTTCTTCCAACGTTGTTATGAATGCCATTCCAATGAGCTTCCCCACTATTCCCTGGAAAAAATATCCTTTGACCTCTGCTCAGACAACATGGGAAGCCCTGTTTTGAAGCAAATCTGTGGCATGAGGAGATGAAAACCCAGCCTAGGACAGATGGGCACACACAGTGGGATTCTTGAGAAGTATTGCAAAGTTAGGTAGAACTTGGTGATCGAGTAAAATAAAACTGACAAGATCATAAACAAAGAATTTGATCCCTCAGACCCTCTCTGCTTATCTTTTTTTTCTATCTTCTGGTAATTAGTGCCTCAATTTTCCTTTGGGGGCCATCTCTTCCTCCTCCAGTTCTGCATTGTCTGAGGCAGGCGATGCCACCCCCTAGCTCCTGGTCTGTGTCATTAGGTTCACAGTGGTAGGCTCAGGGATGAGTACGTAGCTGAATCTGGGCCAATGAGAGTCAGCCTTAGAACTTCTGCTGAAACTGTTTGGAAAGCAGCGTTCCCTTTCCTCTGCTGTGGTTGAGCCATTTTAAAAGTACACCTGGGCTGGGCACGGTGGCTCACACCTGTAATCCCAGCACTTAGGGAGGCTATGGCAGGAGAACTGCTTGAGACCAAGAGTTCGAGACCAGCCTTGGCAACACAGTGAAACCCTGTCTCTACAAAACAACTTTTCAAAGAAGCCCATTGTGATGGTGCGCACCTGTAGTCCCAGCTACTCAGGAGGCTGAGGGTGGAGGGTTGCTTGAGTCCAGGAGTTCAAGGCTGCAGTAAGCCATGACTGCACTACTGCACTGTAGTCTGGGTGACAAATAAAGACCCCCATCTCAAAAAAAAAAAAAAAGTACACGTGAGAACAGAGTCAACACAGAGCAGAGCAAATAATTGGAAAGAAACAGATCCCTGATGATTTGAGTCTCTGGATCCAGTTTTTCCTGAAGGTTCTGGATGATGCTAGATGTTTCAGTTAGTTGAGCAAATAAATTATTGCATGGGGAAGCATGATGTCAGAGTCCTGACTTACATGACACTATGTACTGCTACATCTTACAGTGCTCACTACCTAAACATTCAGGTAGGTAGACCATGCTGGCCTCTTACCCAAGCTTTGAAGGCAACGTCTTCTATTAGAGAACAAGGAGCTGGTGGTCAAACCCTTCAATGCACAGACATCTGAAGTGTGCTCCTAAGGAGTCAGTTCCTTGACCAAGGGTTTTCTAAACTAAACTTAGCTTCAGAATCCACAAAACACACTCCTCTGTAGAGAACACTCCAGGGTGGGTGAGCTGACTCACAGCCTGGCACAGGTGTCCCCAGGAGGAATGATGTGGGAAGCACCAGAACACTACCCTGGGCCAATGTAGGCTTTGGTCGCCCCACCGTCCCAAAATAAATCCTGAAATCCCCACCATCAGATGGTTCCTTTGGCTTCTAGCACTCTCTCTTTCCCTCTCAAAGGCTTCTGTTGGAATACATCTGTGTCACACAGAGGGGCACCTGAACCCACCAGCTCATCTTCATATCACCCAGCTCATTACATGAGCTGACAGTGTCCTAGGGAAATCACACACGCCTGGGATTGTCTGCTTGATTGTGGCCAGAGTGTTCCACTACACCGTAAATTCCATAAAAGGGAGGAATTACAGCTTCCTGAGCTCCATCATACCCCAGCACCTCACACAGCGCCCGGAACAGAAATCCACAATAAATATTTGTTGGATGACTGATTTGTGGTAGACAGCCCTGGAGGTGGGAGTTAGGAGTGGTAGTTCTGCCCAAGTCTACACACTCCCATTCACGCAATGCCTCTCTAGGAACCTGGGTCCTCATCCCAAAGAAATGAGGAGGTGGACCCCTGAAATTTAAGATCCAAGCTGGAAGACCTGTACAGATGGATGCATTTAGCACATTCTGCAATTTTTACATACTTGTGGCAAAATGTAAAGAGTTGGGAAACTTTATATAAAAATTCAGATTTCTGGCTTTTGTTACAAAACGGATGTTCTGGCAAAACTGAATCCACATTGCACATGGCAGCATGAGCTGGAAAAGAGAAGCACACCCAGTATATGTCGCTATAATGTGTTTTTGTTTTGTTTTGTTTTGTTTTGTTTGAGATGGAGTCTCGCTCTGTTACCCAGGCTGGAGTGCAGTGGCACGATCTCTGCTCACTGCAACCTCTGCCTCCTGGGTTCAAGCGATTCTTCTACCTCAGCTTCCCGAGTAGCTGGGACTACAGGTGCACGCCACCATGCCCGACTAATTTTTGTATTTTTAGTTGAGACGGGGTTTCATCATATTGGTCAGGCTGGTCTCGAACTCCTGACCTCATGATCTGCCTGCCTCGGCCTCCCAAAGTGTTGGGATTACAGGCGTCAGCCACTGCACCCGGCCCCCATTGTGTTTTTGAGCTGAAAGAATCCAGCCCAACTCACACCCTGTCTGCTGCACTCAGCTGTTAACTAATATCCCCTAATTCCACACCATTTCTTAGACAGGAAAGTTGAGATCCAGAGAAAGAAAGCGATGTCTTTCCCTCCACTCCCCAGACTCATACAGCAAATTTGGGACAGGGCAGGGGACAGGACAGAATCCAAGCAAATCTGGGACAGGACAGAATCCAAGCCTCCTCATATTCAGGCCCATGGTCTTTTCCGCACCATGATTTTTAATCCTGCAACCTGTACTAGGTTTAAACTCTCATGTTCCTTCTTTCTGAACCAAGATAACTGAGTCATTTTACAGAGTCTCACTCACTACTTTGTAAAACATGATGCCTCATGACGGGGCTAGATGCTCAAGTGAATGTGGCCACAGACCTGAATACAGAGGAATGTCCAGTGTGGGCTTGTGCACAGGGGTCTACTAGCAAACAGGGGACTTTCAGTGAACCTGTTATCCTCCACCAAGATGTTCACAAGTGGGGGCTAACAAATCCAGTTAGACCAGAAGGAAAATAAAGAATCAAGATTATTCAGATAAATAATAACCAAAGATAGAAAAAGCGTGTCTCACATCACCAATTTCTTGGCACATAAAAAAAATAAGATGCATGTGTTTGCATCTTGATAATCTCTAAAATACATTTTCCCATGTTTCCATTTCTCTGCATCCCAGAGGAAGAGAAAGCCTAGGTATAAAGTTCTAGAAAGACCCTACATTAGCTGGACCTCGGAGATTGTCTTCTTGGGAAGGCACCTCCAACCCATAAATCTACAGGGTAGGTAGCGAGATCCTGAATGTGTTGTTTTTATTATTACTACTAATGATGATGACACGTGTTGCCATTTTATGGATGTGTAGCAGGGCTAGGCACAGGGCTATAAGCCTGACACGTTCCATCCTGCTCATCAGCACAGCAATACCAAGAAGGAGGAACTATTGTGACCCTCATGTGACAAACGAGAAAATGAAAAGCCTCAAGGATTGGTCGACAACGTCCAAAGTCCCACAGCTAGTAAGTAGCAGGGAGAAAGAAACCAGCAATGAAACTATAGGACTTCCGATAATCCATGCTATACTGCCTCCTTCCAGAAATTTACTTGGTTCCATCCAAGTCGCGGAATGCTTTTTTATCATTGTTGCTGCTGTTAAATCAGTCAAGACTGCATGATAGGATGATTGCTAAAAGCCATTTTTTGATACTCTTTAGGGTATCAAGAGCTCCACAGGCTCTGACCACTCACTGTGGCACCCAGAACACCAGCTGAAGGTGACGGGGTGTCATTGTGAAAAGCTGGAAAAGGAAAAGCTTGCTGCTCTACACAGCTTGTTAGCATGAAAATAATCATGCACTTCTTACTGTTTGGTGGTAGAGCTACAGAGGTCAGCCTCAGAGATGGCATATCAACGTGGCTCACCAAATGAGCCAGTCAAGATGGGAATATCAATTTATTTTTGCAAGCGTGCGTCAATAGAATTCATACAATGTAAAAAGGTAGCCGGTCTAAACCGCCCCCAAAAAGTACTACCAACTTGTCTATTTTTACCAATGCTCATTTGATGCCAAGGGTTTGGGGGGTAGGGATGGGCAGAAAAGAGAGAGAAAGTGGAAAAGGGGAAAAATCACAATATGTGTTCTAGACAATATTGGTTTAGATTTTTTAAAGATCTAAAATTCAGTTACGGAAAGCCAGCAGCCTGATCCGGTTACTGTGACTGAAGCAATTGTCAGACCATCTCTGGTCAACCCCTTAAGGGTTTTGCAATGTTTCTACCCCAATTTTGGATCAGGAAGGGTCAAACGGAAATACAGCAATGTGATTAAACTGCTCCTTTGCAAACAATATGAAAAGGTTTATTCTTCCAAAGTAGATTCTAACAAATCGTTTGCTCACTGTGGGATAGCAACGGGAGAAAAGCAAATCTTTCTATTAGTCTCAAGCAAGTCTTCAGATTTGCACACAATCTAACGAAGCATCTTTATTTTCCCAGCAGCTTGCACTTGTCTGAGCTGGAGTCTGTATGAGTGTGGCAGTATGCTATAAAGGGTTTATTCAGCAGGCTAAGGATGTCCAAACCCCGCACATTCCAAAGAAAGGACCAACTTTTGACCAACTCCTGGAAGATAATCTCTGAACCCTTGGAATATCCTACCTCATAAGAGTGTCTCTGTAGGCCAAGTGTGGTGGCTCACACCTGCAATTCCAGCACTTTGAGAAGCCAAGGTGGGAAGATCACCTGAGTCCAGAAGCTCAAGATGAGCTTGGGCAACATAGCAAGACCCAATCTCTAAAAAATATACAAAAATTAGTTGAGTATGCTGTTGCGTGCCTGTAATCCAAGCTGCACAAGAGGCTGAGGTGGGAGGATTGCTTGAGCCCAGGAGGTTGAGGCTGCAGTGAACCATAATTACGCCTGGGCAACAGGAGGAAGCCTTGTCTCAAAAAGAAAAAAGAAAAAAACAGAGTGTCTTTGTATACCTGAAAACTTAGGCCATACCAAATACTTTATGCTAACAATGTGATGTACAGTGAACAGCTATTTTTGTTGGTGTAGGGCCCTGGGCCATGCCATTTCAATTTGACCTCCAATGGCAGGAGGCTGAAGACTGATAGTTAATACCAGTCATGTGGGTGCCCCATGCCTACGTGACAAACCTTCAATCAAATTTCTGGACACCAAGCCTGACAAGTGTCCTCAGCAGGCAGCACTGGGCACGTGTTCTCACACCTTGTTGCTGGGAGGATCAAGCGCTGCCCAGGTGCGTTGGCTGGGGAGGGCACCTGGAAGCTCGTGTCTGGTTTCTCCTGGACTCTGCCTTGTATGTGTCTTTGGCCTTTGCTGATTTTAACGTGTATCCTTTCATTGTAATAAGCCATAAATGCAAATATGTCAACTTTTCTGAGTTCCGTGAGTCCTTCTGTTAAATCACAGAACACAAAGGTGGTGTTGGAGACCCTCAACTCAGGCAGGCAGGGAGGAGGGATAGAAGGGTGGGAGGAAGTAAAGGAGGAAGAGAAGAAAGAAGGGAGGAAAAGAGGAAAAAGAAGGAGGAAAAAGGGAGGGAGAGAAGGAAGGAAGAAAGGAAGGAAGGGAGGGAGGGAGGGAGGGAAGAAGGAAAGAAGGAAGGAATGGAGGTAGGGAGGGAAGGAGGGAAGGAAGGAGGGAAGGAAGGAAGGAAGGACGGAAGGGAGGGAGGAAAGAAGGAAGAAGGGAGAGAGAGGAAGAGAGGGAGAGAAGGAAGAGAGAGAGAAGGAGGAAGGAGGGGAGGAAGAAAGGAAGGAAGGAGAAGGAAGGAAAGAAGGAAGGAAGAAAGGAAAGAAGGAAGGAAGGGAAGGAAGGAAAGAAGGAAGGAAGGACATATAAAATGAAACAAGATGAAAACAACCCAAGGAGTTGGTCTAGTACCAATTTTCTTACTGTTTAGGCTCAAAGTACCAACAGAAAAAAAAAAAGTCACGTATACAAGAGCCTTGAAAAACACCAAAAAATAGATAAAAACCAGAGGCTACCAGAGCAAGACCCAGGACATAATTTAACACTCCACCATGCCGTCATTGAGATTGCATTGTCTAACCATTTCCCTAGTACACCTTTGAGAAGTAATAACTATTCCTTCTTTGATAAAACCATCCAGTTTCAGAAATAAAATAAAACTTTCAAAAGTGACCTGGAAGAGATTTAAACAGATTATAGCATTAAATACTGCCCTTTTCTCTTTGTGGTTAGACAAGGGAATCAAACAGATTGCTGCCTGTGTATGAGCCACCAGGGCAATTGGACAGCTCTCATTTAGTGCTCTGGAAAGGCGGAGGGTACAAACTCCATACCTGTACCCGAGGCTGGAAACTCGATCCTCTTATCCTTCTCAATTCATTGAAAACCACTTCAAGCAAAAATCATTTGAAAGAAATTACCTCTGCGTATTATACCACGAGCAGTGAAAAACGTCCCACATGAGACTCGATGGTCCCGAAGCAATAAAATTTTTGCCGAAGTGCAAGATGTAATAACTCAGGGAAAAGAAGTCCCCATGACAACAAGAAGGGAAAGGAAATGAGTGAAAAATCAGAGGATGCAAGTCTGTTACAATACAAGGCATCACTAATTTGTACTTGAAAATCTGTCTTTGCGATTGCGGTCCCAGAAAGGAACTTCCTCTCTATTGCTGTTCTGCCTGCCCAGGCGGTAGCGTGAAACCTAACTACATTTCATCAAAAGAGGATGGGGATCCAGGCACTAGGATGGAACCTGAATCTACTCCATGCTTTCTGCCAGTCTCAAATCAGAAGGATGTGGGCGTGCTGTGGCATTTCCAGCAAGGCTGGGATTTCACAAGATTCCATATGCATATATTTAGAACTTGTGGCCAATGCAGGAAACCACGAGATTTTCATACCATTAGATGTCTAGGGTCATCTTCCAAACACTGTGTCTCATTTCTTTTTCAGGAAGAAATTCCTACTTTTCCCCACTGCATTTCTTGGTTTGCTGCTCTCAGCCCAGCTCCTAAGTGGGGCCCCATCTATCCAGACTCCTTGATGTACTCTAAAATTACATAGGACTAAAACTATTTTTTTTCTTTCCTTTTTTCTTTCTTTTCAAGATAAGGTCTTGTTCTGTCGCCCAGGATGGAGTGCAGTGGTGCAGTCATAGCTCGAACTCCTGGGCTCAAGAGATCCTCCCACCTCAGCCTCCCAAGGAGCTGGGACTACACTCACAGGCCACCACACTCGACTAATTCTAATATTTTTTGTAGAAATTGGGGTCTCACTATGTTGCCCTAGCTGATCTCAAACTCCTGGGTTGTGCATGAGATCCTTCTGCCTTGGCCTCCCAAAGTGTTGGGATTATAGCCATGAACCCCTGTGTTTTGCCAAGACTACAACTTTTTAAGGGTGTTACTAGTTATCATCACTGAGAAACAGAAGATGTAAGGAAACAAACACTGGAGACTCTCCCGGAGTGTTGGTTTGTATCGTTGCCACTATCCCACTGAGTCCCTGATTCCTTATTACTGCGGGTGCTCTTGGTTGCTCTGATCCTGCTTGCCCTACTCTGCCCCAGGGCTTTCTTTAATTCCCACGAGTACTTCCCTTACCTAAAGTCTCTCTTTCCTAAGCATCACCATCATCATAAACAGTTATCAGTTATTCAGTCCCTATGAAGGGTCTGCCGTCGGGCTAGGCTCTTTATATACTTTATTTCATTTAATCCAATCAACAGCAATATGGCAAAAGTATTATACGTTCTTTGCAAAATCAAAATAATAAGCACAGAGAAGCCAAGCTAGTGGGCCAAGGTCACACAGACCTGATATTTGAGCCAGAGCCAGAATTACTCTAAAAGCTGAATATAAGCTTACTGGAAAAATACAGGCTGGGCACAGTGGCTCACACCTGTGATCCCAACACTTTGGGAGGCCAAGGCAGGCAGATCACGAGGTCGGGAGATCGAGACCATCCTGGCCAACATGGTGAAACCTCGTCTCTACTAAAAATACAAAAATTAGCTGGGCATAGTGGTGCGTGCCTGTAATCCCAGCTACTCGGGAGGCTGAGGCAGGAGAATTGCTTGAACCAGGGAGTCGAAGGTTGCAGTGAGCCAAGATCGCACCACTGCACTCCACCCAGGATGACAGAGTGAAACTCTGTCTCAAAAAAAATTAATAATAATAATAATAATCAGAACAAGAGTAGGTTAAATTCAAGTGATAACTTTTCTGGACCTCCACACTAAGCCAAACCTATTTTCTTCAAGCTCACCCCAATATTTCCACGAGGTCCGTAATGTTGAAATCATACATATCGACTTTATGATCTTAATGCATGTGTGCACATGGGTGTTTTTTTCCTAGTTTTAGTCTTCATAAAACACTTGAATGATCAGCCACCCTAGAAGCCCATCATAATTCTACTCATGAGGTGTACCGAATGGCATAATTCAGCATCAAAAATTCACCCTGTAAATGGATTCAGTATGACTGAATAATGCGGGTTCTCCCTGGGTGTAAACGGGGTGGAAGCCATGGAGGCGAATGGGGCTTTGTGGGAGGAGGAGTTAACTCTTTCCAAGTGTCTGTTAGATTTTCTCCACTCTGGCAGAACTCAGTTCAAAATCCTCAACCAGAAACAACACACTATCAATATTAGACGATTGAGTGTTATTTTTTCCCTGATGGATGTCTTTTTCTAAAGTATCTTATACTTGCCAACCTTTTTCCCCATTATCTATTTTAATTAAAGTCACACAAGCATATTTGTAAAGGGAAACTCGCGGTGTAAAGGATGTATACTACACGTCACTCTGCATCTTGTTTTTCTCTTCCACAGCAGATCCTGGAGATTGCGTCATCTCTCTACATACCGCTCTGTCTCATTCTTTTCCGCAACTGCATGGCACCCCTTCTGCAGATATGCCATAATGTTTTTAACCAGTTTCTGATACAGATGGACAGTCAGGTGGTTTCCAGTCTTTTGCTATTAATAATAAAATAGGTCTCATATATACGGATCCTTTTTGCTAGATAATTGAGATTTTGCAAATAATGCTGAGTCACAGCTGCTCTAAATGTAAGTACGTACCTGTTCTTACAGAGATGATATTCTCCAACTCCAAAGTAGGGATACCAAGTAAGAAATGTATGTGGACCTATGGAGAGTTTAAGCATTTGAAGTGAGGCGTGTCCTGAAAATTGTGCCATGTGGGGTTGCCAAATCCACACCCCTTCTGAGAATCAGTGAATCCACCACCACTGAGAATGGAAAATAGAAAGGATCTACAAGGCATCATGAAATTCTTAAAGTACGTATTTAGTTTTGGTAGCATATATGAGAAATGTAAATGCTAAACATCACCTGCAGAGCATGTTGCATGGGGCATTAACATAATACAATTTAGGCACAATAGCAATTTCAGTCACATATCAAAGCAATCACTGCTGAAAACATTTCTTCCTTCGCTATTGAGTGATGCCACGAATTTCATCTGTGACTGAGATTCTAAGTTAACTCAAAGAATATGGTTTTCTTATGTGAGGGCAGGGAGAACAGAGCATACCCAGACAAAGCTGGCCAGAGTGTAAATATTTATATCAGCTTCCTAGAGAAAAATTTAGCAATGTGTACCAAAAGCCTTTAAATCATTTTAACTGCTCACCCTTTAACCCAGTGATAAATGCCCAGATATTTATTCAAAGAAAATGTGTGTGTGTGTGTGTGTGTGTGTGTGTTTCACACCCATTTGTTCATTGCAATGTTTTAGGACTAGAAAAACATTGAAAGCAATTTACATGTTCAACTGTATAACATCAGGTAAATACATTATAATACACCTATTTCATACAATGAACACTACACAGCCAATAAAGTTAATGCAGTAACAAAGCAGTTTTCAAACTGTGGGTCACAAATCATTAATGGACCAGGAAACCAATTTAGTGGGCCTTGGTCAGCCTTTTAAATAGAATGAAAGAACAGAAAATATAAGAGTCCATTACTCGTGGGAATCATGGTTTCGTGAAACTTTTTTTCTAATGCATGTGTGTTTATACCAGGTCATTATATAAAATGCATTTCTGACTGCGGGACACAGTAAAAGAAAAATTGAAAGCCACTGTTGTGACAGAATATTCAGAAGCATGAGACTATGACAATATTCTATGTGTGAGTGGAAAACATAGGTAAAAACTATAGTATAATCCCAAATTTGAGATAATACCAATAATTAAATAGATGTATTATTTAACTATATGCATATATGCATATATTTAATTGTATTCATTATGTGCAAATTATATTTATTTGCATTATAATGTGCAATCTATATGTTTAAATTATATACAAATTGTAATATATAAATTCTAAACACAATATAGAATTTGCAATTAAATATAATTTTCAAATTACATCCAACTGTTTGCATTATATGCAAATTAATATACGCATATATATTTAATTATTGGTATTACCTCAAATTTGGGATTATACTATAGCTTTTAATAAATTCTGGCATATATCGTTGGGTTACAGGGTGAGCAGTTAGAATGATTTAAAGGCTTTTGGCACAGAAAAGACATCCTCTGGATGGTAGGATTATGGGAGAATGTAATTTTTCTCTATGTACTTTTGGTATTTTCTAAACTTCTTATAATGTACAATGTTTGTGTTAAAAACCGGGGGCTAAGGGGGAAGGCTATTGTTCAGCTATGGTTGTGGTAAGTAAATCACAACCTTTAGACGGCTCCTAAGAGCAAGTCAATGGTGACGGAATAAATAAATGAGATGACCAGGAAGCCATTCTATCCTCTGATATACTCGTATGAAAAATCATCTTTCAGAAATGCTGCATGCCCATGCATTTAGGGAAGCAGCATTTCCGGAAAAGGGTGCCTGTGAAAAACAAAAATAGTAGTAGAATTAAAAGCATCCTGTCCCATGGTGTAATAACACACAGAAGTGACTGCTGTTCCTATTTAAAAAAAAAAAAAGAGGGAGGAAGGAAGGAAGAGAATGAAATAGAAGAGGGAGAAAAGGCAAGAAAGTACAAAAAAAAACCTAATCTCTCCAGGAGACAAAAGGAAAGCCTGTCTTTGAAAAATAGCAGCAAAAAAAAAAAAAAACTTGATGAGGCTTTCCCGTAATGACTATAGAGATTTCAGTCACCAAATATCTTTCTAAAGTGATTAAATTTTAAAATGTCCACGA
Source organism: Theropithecus gelada (assembly GCF_003255815.1). Lineage (NCBI taxonomy): Eukaryota > Metazoa > Chordata > Mammalia > Primates > Cercopithecidae > Theropithecus > Theropithecus gelada. The sequence continues at coordinate 58,576,661 of NC_037688.1, forward strand.
ACTCAACAAACTCATTGTTTCAATTCATTACGAGTTAACGAAGTGGCCAGTGACCTGACCTCCTTTAATATTGGATGAGGAATTTTATGAGCCACCTCTACTTTGGGTTCAGGTGATGACTTCGCTGTTAGATGAACAGAGTTACATTTAAAAAAAAAGTTGAGGGGGCCAAGTGCGGTGGCTCACGCCTGTAATCCCAGCACTTTGGGAGGCCAAGGTGTGTGGATCATGAGTTCAGGAGTTTGAGACCAGCCTGGCCAATACAGTGAAACCCCATCTCTGAAAATACAAAAATTAGCCAGGTGTGGTGGCGCACACTTGTTGTCCCAGCTACTCGGGAGGCTGGGGCAGGAGAATCGCTTGAACCTGCAAGGTGGAGGCTGCAGTGAGCTGAGATGGCACCATCGTACTCCAGCCTGGGTGACAGAGCAAGACCCCATCTCAAAAAAAAAAAAAAAAAAAAAAAAAGTTGAGGGGCGCTTTAGTATGGAAATATAATCATTAGTGACTTTATTTAAACTTCTGCTTCACCCCAGTGTGGCAGGTGTCTGCTGAAATTGCTCAGCATTGAACAAGAAAAAGATGGCTCTTCTGTATTCATTCTACTCCTTTATTTTCCAAACCTTTCTTGAATATAGACACTACCCTGGCCTCAAAATGTTTATATTTTTTGTGGGAGCGGGGGAAACAATGGCAGCTGGTAACTTTTTGGTTTTTTTGTTTGAGATGGAGTCTGTCACCAGGCTGGAGTGCAATGGCACGATCTCGGCTCACTGCAACCTCCACCTCCCAGGTTCAAGCGATTCTGCTGCCTCAGCCTCCCGCATAGCTGTGATTGCAGATGCCCACCGACACACCCAGCTAATTTTTTTGTATTTTTAGTAAAGACAGGGTTTCACCATGTTGGCCAAGATAGTCTTGATCTCTTGACCTCATGATCTACCCGCCTCGGCCTCCCAAAATGCTGGGATTACAGGCATGAACCACTGCGCCTGGTCAGCAGCTGGTAGATTTCTATTTAGCAGGTGATTTAGAATAATGCTCTGAATGGAAGAGAATGCTTGTTGATGGAAATGATGGGTAAGGAGGGTTAAAACCACGCTTACTGCCATTCAGACAAGACATAAATATAAAGAACATAAATATAAGGAGAAAAGTATGATAACCGTAGAACAGTAGTAAATCACTTCTAGGCTGAAGAAGCAAAGCATCTGAGCTTCATCAATGATATTTTGAGTACAAGAGGTAAAAAATTGTTAAGCAAATGGACAAATCCATTCTTTCAGATGTTACTGCAAAAATGTGGGCCCAAACTAAGATGGCATCATTGATCACATGTGATTTTCAAAGGGTATACTGGTCAAATTTGTACCACTTTTTCATGGCTTATGATTTATTTGCATATTCCTAGAACCCTGAACAGTACTAGAATTAGCAGACGGTTATAAATAACCATCCAATATTAGATAAATATGGTTGCTTGGTTGAAATCCAATGAAGATTTGAGGAAAGAAACAAACATGCTAAAGGAACATACATAGCAGGTTTAAAAAACTACCAAAGGCATCTCAATTAACCTGTTCATATATTCTGTATTTATATTGATAACTGACTTCTTAATTAAAAAACAAATCCACATCTTCTTCCTTTATTGTATTTATTTTCTAGAGCTTTGCATGTTGATATGGTTTGGCTGCGTCACCACCCAAATCTGATCTTGAATTGTAGCTCCCATAATTCCCTCCTGTGGAGAGGGACTCAGGGAGATAACTGAATCATAAGGGTGATTTCCCCAATATTGTTCTTGTGGTAGAGAATAAGTCTCACAAGATCTGATGGTTTTATAAGGGGAAACCTCTTTTACTTGTTTCTCATTCTGTCGTCTTCTGCCATGTAAGACATGCCTTTCCCCTTCAACCGTGATTGTAAGGCCTCCTCAGCCATGTGGAACTGTGAGTCCATTAAACCTCTTTTTCTTTATAAAGTACCCATTCTTGGGTATGTCTTTCTCAGCAGCATGAAAACAGACTAATACACATGTGCTGTCTCATTTAATCCTTACAACTACCCCCAGGAAGTCTGAGCTATTAGTAGTCCCATTTTACATATAAGCAAACTGAGTCACATACTAGGTCAGTAACTCATTCCAGGCCCACAGCCAGCAGGTCATGCAGTCAATAACCACAGCCAAGCAGCTGGCTCCAGAGCCCAAGATGCCTCATTGCCCTGTGTTTTCAAGGCTGTATAAATGTTCAGTGACTGTACCACATCATTTCTTCCAAAATCCACTTGAAATAGCCTGCTAAAATATTGTGACCTTTCCCAGGTGACTCTGTATCCATATGCCCTGGCCAGGTATTGTCTGAGAAATCAGGTTAGGTTCCCATAAGGCCAGCGTCATTCCTCAGTAGATGAAAAGCAAATCAAAATCAAACAAAAGAAAAGGAGTATGAGGGTCGTTGGGCAGTGTGTGTATTGGACCTATACAAATAAAATGGTGTTAGTAAAATGATAAGCGAGAACACGTATCTACCTTTGGTAGACCAGATAACCCTTCTCACGGAGTCTCCAAGATATGCAGGAAGACAGCTCTGTCAGTTCTGGGGTTTGTACCCTCTGAGATCTGGTAGAGCCCTCTAGGTTTTCATGAAAACCATTTGCACTGTAAGGTGCACAAAGTAGCAGGTTAATTTTAGGACAGAATTAATTGAGTAGTTTTATTCTTTGAAAAAATCCTAAGTATGTCAACCCACTCCCAATAGAATCCTCCAGGCAGTTATCTAATAAATGGAAGTTTCCTGAATGGGCTACACGCTGCCAAAACAGAACACTGACTACAAAGGATCGAAATCTTCTTTTAGAGTTTAATAAAATAGGGTGCACTAGAGAAATCCAATCACGGTTGAGCAGGAAGATGTATAAAAGCCTCCCCACATGTTCTATGTCTTCCTTGCAGCTTTATGTGTCTTGCACAGAGAAGGGAACTTTTGGCATACATATGCATTTGAATCATGAAACGAATGCACCCAATACTCTTTCAGGAACAGAGGCTGCAGGACAAATATTTAGGCAGAAACTATAAAATGGAAATGCATTTGCCTCTCTTTCCCTCATGACGTCCTTTCCCTCCTTCTCTTTCATTCTCCTCTTACGCTGGGCAGTATCCCACATACACGCTTTGCAGAATGTCAGGTGTAATCCAACAGATGTCATTGTGAAAATGGAAGGAAAAACAACGAGGCAACAGCCTCTCAAGAACTGTCTGTGCATAAATACGCTGACGGGCTTTCGCTTTCAGTGTGGTGGTCAACTGGGCCATCCCACATGTGGGCAGGCAAACATGTTCTGCCAAGTGAGTCAGACAAGCTGGGAATGTTAATTCCTTTGAATGCAATTTGTGAAAAATACTGCTTTATGGGAAAGAAGGATATTTCATTATTATGCAGGCATGTGCCATCAGAGGGGAAAAAAGAAAAGGAAAAAAAATGCAAAAAAAGACTAAGGCTAGCCCACCAAAGATAGTTCTGCAAGGCAACCCTCAATTCAAAGTGAGTGAGTGTTCCCTGGGATCCCTAAGGTTAGACAGGAGTTACAGCCCCCCTAAAGCCCCATCTGTAATAACACGCACTGCAGGCACACTTAAAGAGAAGAATCATTTCATTTCACCATGGGACGTTTATGTACCACATCCTCTCCTCCTCCAAGCCTTTGCACACTCTGTTCCTTATGTCCCAGCACTCTTCCCTCACCACTAACTCTTAGTCTCTGACTAATTCCTACAAAACTCTCACTTCTCAGTTGAAGTGTCACTTCCTTTGGGTCACTGTGGTAGGTGCTGTTACTTGCCTACCTAACAGGCATCCCCTTCTTTTCTTGCTAATGGAACTCATCTTTTGTTTGGGCAACAATGTGCCCAGCTCTAGAAGATGACTCATGGTTGGACTAAGACAGTCTGTTCTTTTTTGCCAAAGGCTGAGTGGTCCAAGATTAGACAGACTCGTTCATCCAACTGTCCACTTAGAAGTCTAATGGGGCTGGGCGCGGTGGCTCACGCCTGTAATCCCAGCACTTTGGGAGGCCGAGGCGGGCGGATCACAAGGTCAGGAGATCGAGACCATGGTGAAACCCCATCTCTACTAAAAATACAAAAAATTAGCCGGGTGCGGTGGCGGGCGCCTGTAGTCCCAGCTACTCAGGAGGCTGAGGCAGGAGAATGGCATGATCCCGGGAGACGGAGCTTGCAGTGAGCCGAGATCGCGCCACTGCACTCCAGCCAGGGGGACAGAGCGAGACTCTGTCTCAAAAAAAAAAAAAAAAAAAGAAGTCTAATGGGCATCTCATGTCCAATATGAAAGTCCTGATCTTTCCCCGTAAAACTGCTCCTCTTTGGTAAATAGAAACTCCACTCTTCCAGCTGTCCAGCCATAAATCTACGATCCATCCATGATTTCTCATTTTGTCCAGTAACCCACACATTACCTTTCAGATATGTTCCAAACACTGTATTTTAGTGTGGTGATGTGATTGGTGCAGGTATTGGATTAGTGACCCCGGCTTGCACAATGAGATTCTTTTTCATGGATTTTTTAAGGTTGGAGGTGAAAATGAAGGGAACTCATCTTTGGAGCCTTGGAGCAGGAAGAACCAACTCTTAGCAATTCTTACCAGTCCTATGCTCACCAGCCAGTTCAAACAACCATCACCTCTCATTTGGGGTCTTAGGTAACCTTGTCATCTGTTTCCCTGCATTCTCTCTTGTCTCCCTATAAATGATTCTTCACCAGCACATGCATATATCATATCATGGACACCTTCTGTTCAATCCCACCACGGCTCCCATCTCACTAGAGGTCTCATAGGATCTGGCTCCTACCTATCTAGCTGACTTCATGCCTTAACTCTCCTGTTTCTTCACTGTGTCCCAGTCTCACTGGCCTCCCTGCAGCCTTTCAAACAGGCCAATCACAGCCATGCATTAAGGCTATTCCATCTGCTGTAATGTCCTTTCCCAGATTTCTACATGACTCCTCACTTATGTCCTTCAGTGGTCTATCCAACAAGCTTCCCCTAACTACCTTCTTTAATTTTCCATTATTTTCTCTCCTCTGCCTTATTTTCCTGCATTTCATTTACCATCACCTGACATATTACACATTTACCTGTTTATTATCTGTCTTCCCCCATAGAATATAAGTTCCGTGAAATCATATATAACACTCACAGAAAGAACCTTTACTATGGGCCAGACACTAAAATGAGCATTTTCCCACACGGACTTATTTAAGAAGGAAGTTTGTTTTATTCACTGGTGCATACTCTATATCCACAACACTGTCTGTTGAACAGACTTTTTAAAAATAAATGGATAATAGGATAAATGAATGTGATCCAGTTGTGGGCAGCAGCATGTAGAGCGAATACACTGTTGTCTTCTGCAAGGAATTCTCTGCTCCATAAAAGGTAAGGGCTGCCCGAAGAAAAAGTCTTTTCGCTACTTTTCCTCTCCTCTTTCTTCACATACTCTTATGCTGGCATACGATGCCCAGAGCTGCAGCTACCACCTTGAGTTCATGCTGCAACAAACTACAGTTCAAAATCCAACAGGTAACAGTGGCCAAATTGAAGGATATAAGCAGCCTTCCCTTCCTATACTGATAAACTGCTGGATCCATCCCAGCACCACCTATCTGGATTTCTTGCTAAGTGAAATCTAAGTGTCCTAAGTCACTATTCATTAAGTTTCCTCTTGCTTACAGCCAAAAGTATTCAAATTGACACATTCTGCATGTATTAAGCTAAATTGTAATTGTCACTTGTTTGTCTGTCTTCTTATTTAGACCAAGTTTCACAAGGATAAAAGTGCCTTGTTATTTACCATCTCCCTGGCATCTCGTACAACACCTGGTAAAGAACGGATGCCTTAAATATTTGTTAAACAAGCAATTCATTTCCCTCCCTTTGCCCCAGCAAGTTCCTGAGAACTAAAACTAAATGCTGACCCATTTCTATCTTTCTGAACCTTTAGAGATATCTTTAATATTACACTTGGCATCTCCTAGCTCTCAGGATGCTAAGACATATCTTTAAAAAGTCAACTCTCTCTCCAGTTACATCTAAACTAAGTGGACATTTTTCAGACTTCAGTGCAGAAGATCTTTTAGTGACATCCAACATGGTTGATCACTCCCTCCCTTTTAAAACCCTTACTTCCGGCCGGGCGCGGTGGCTCAAGCCTGTAATCCCAGCACTTTGGGAGGCCGAGACGGGCGGATCACGAAGTCAGGAGATCGAGACCATCCTGGCTAACACGGTGAAACTCCATCTCTACTAAAAAATACAAAAAACTAGCCGGGCGAGTTGGCGGACGCCTGTGGTCCCAGCTACTCGGGAGGCTGAGGCAGGAGAATGGCGTGAACCCGGGAGGCGGAGCTTGCAGTGAGCTGAGATCCGGCCACTGCACTCCAGCCTGGGCGACAGAGCGAGACTCCGTCTCAAAAAAAAAAAAAAAAAAAAACCCTTACTTCCATCAAACTACGTCTTCTTTCTTATTGTCCCCCTACGTCTCTGCATCCTTTGCAAGCTCTTCTTTCTATATTCTCCAATTTCAAAGTCCAATCCTAAATCCTCTTCTCTTACCAGCATATACTTACTGCCTGTGCAAAATCACCATGGACCATGGCTTCGATTATTGCCTTTATGCCAATAATTCCCAAATCTATATCTCCTATCCCTGTCCTCTCCTCTGAGCTCAGATACATCCATCCCACTGCCTATTCGATATCTATACATAGATGTCTCAAAACCATCTGAAACTCAACATTTTTGAAGGCTCGTTATCATACCTGACTAATCGGAGCCCTGAAGAAAGTACCAGAAACTCACCTCAAACTGGGTTGAGACTTAAAAGGAAATATATTGGCTTAAGTAACTAGAAATGTCTTGGATAGAGTTAGTCTTGAGCATGCCTAGATTTAGGAATTTAAACAACCAAAGAAAGTCTCTCTCTCTCTCTCTCTCTCTTCATCTCTCATTTCTGCTCACCTCTATCTACCTTCTCTCCTACTGCAACCTACTTTTCTCCATAGGTAAGAAACGTGACCAGAAAGCAGCTCCAATACCCCATCCTTGCTGCTCCAAGACTCTAAAGATAAGTCCCATTCGTTTTTACTTTCAACCTTAAACATTCATGAAAAGGAATCTCATTGTGCAAGCCTGGGTCACTAAGCCGCCGCCTGCACCAACACTGACAGCACACTGAAGCACGGTGCACTACAGCCAGGTCACAGGGTTTTCTGAAGGTAAATCTAACCAAAAACTGTATGACTGGATTAGCAGTTCTTCAAAGCAAGTGGGTATAGGGTGTGCTGAACAGATTAAGTCAGCAAAGGTCCTCTACTCCCAACCCTGTTCCTGTCCTTATGGTTTGTCTTGGTGAATAAAACCATCATTCTCCCATCCTGTTACAGAAGCCAGTCAGAAACCTTGAAGTTCCTGCTGACTTTCCTCTCTCTCACCCCTCAAAGGCAAGTCAATGACATAGCCATTCAGTTTTACCTCCCAGATATCATTCAAAGTCAGCCACTTCTTTCCATCATCACTGCCATCTCCCTAGTCTAAGCCACCAGAAATGTTTTTCCTGGACTACTGGAAGAACTTCCTAGAGGTACATACTCTTGTCCCTCTGATCTATTGCCCACATGGCAATCAGGCTGATCATTTCAAAGAATACACCTGAACGTGCCACCTCTCTGCTAAAACCATTAAACAGTTCTCCATCTTTCCTAGGACAAAAGCCTAACTCTTTAACATGGCCTACAAGTCCTTGCACGTCTTTCCTCTCCAGCTTCATCCTAAGTCATGCTTCTCCCTGTCTCCCTGAGCGCCCGCATTCTGAGCTTTTACTTTTTCCATGCACTCTCCCACTGTGAGGTTTTTGCACGTGCTATTTCCTCTGCTTGGATTGCCACACACACACACACCCCTTCACCTTCTACTCATCCTTCAGATCTCATCTCAAATGCCACTTATTCAGAGGAATCTCCCCGGTCCTTCAATAGGTGAGATTTCTCACTAAATATGCTCAAATTGCAGCCTTTATGATATTATCTTACAGTACTGGGTGTTGTTCCTTCAGAGTAGTCATTATGCTTGTAATTTTCACCTTATTTACTTTAATTGATTATATCTTTCTTCTCTACTGGAAGGTAAATGCCACAGGAACAAGATTCCATTGCTTCTGTGTACCCTTGTGTTTCCAACACCAACCACAGTGCCTGGCACATTGCAAAGCACATCACGAAGCACTCAATATGGGTTGCAAAATAAATGTCTGAATAATTTCTGGAAGGCACGGAGATTAAAAGTACAGATTCTGGAGCCAAATCTAAGGTCAGTCAAGGTTCCTCTTCTTTAAGTTGATTTGTGTGTGTCACTCTGGAAAAGTCACATGTAATTTCCCCCCCACTCTTTTTTTTTTGAGACAAAGTTTTGCTCTTGTTGCCCAGGCTGGAGTGCAATGGCCTGATCTCTGCTCACTGTGACCTCCACCTCCCAGGTTCAAGTGATTCTCCTGCCTCCGCCTCCCGAGTAGCTGGAATTACAGGTACGCACCATTGTGCCCAGCTAATTTTTGCATTTTTAGTAGAGATGGGGTTTCACCATGTCGGCCAGGCTGGTCTCAAACTCCTAACCTCAGATGATCCACCTGCCTCAGCCTCCCAAAGTTCTGGGATTACAGACGTGAGCCACCGCATCAGACCTAATTCCCCTTCTTTAAGTTTCTTTATCTGCAAAATGTAGATAACAGCAAAGTTTCTCACGAGGGCTTCATAAGATGCTCTACCTAAAACCCTTAGCATGACGCCTGGAACAGAGAAGGCAGATGTATCCATTACAATTAAGTTTAGCTAAGAGCAACTGAAACCCCAAGATGATACAGCTTAAGCAATGCAGAAATGTATGCCTGTCTTAGCCAAAGGACTTCCACTGGGCTCTTTTTATCTGGTTGCCTCAGCATTTTTAAGATGCGGTTTTCTCTACATGGCACCTACTGACTGTTCAAGCTTCAACCATCATGTTCTCCCTTTCACCAACAGCAAAGAGGGGAGCTTCCTCATAAGGGCGTTTCCCAGAAGTTGTAAACAGCATCTACTCTCGAATCCCATTGGTCCAAAGTTAACCTCATGAAGCCACATTAGCCAGAAAGCAGACTGGGAAATGTAGTCTTTATTCCGGATTGTCAGGTGCCCAAGAAAAATGGAGACACAAGAAACAACCTCTACCTCAGCAAGACAACGAAAAGAGAATCCTTCTGTGAACACTGGGGATTTTATGTCAAGGAGTATCTCCACAAAAGATTATATGGGGAAAAAAAGTCTACAGAAGCACCATCTGCAGCAACTCACCTTGTCGCAGTAAGCAGAACGTAAGTGTATTTGTTGAATTTTAAGAAAAACCACTACCAACGCCGCACCAAATGTGAACCTTCTTAATCCACGGGACATGCTTCACAGGGAAGCTGTCCACCTCTGGTCTTGCTCAAGATCCCCCTGACCTCTTTCCCTGTCACAATGGGAGAGGAGCTTTGAGAGGTCCTTGGCATTGGCACTGTGCTATGACTACAGGGGGAATTGCTCTCTGGATAAATGCAAGGTGCTGACAGGTGCCAACCTGGACTTCTCAGGAAGCCCGAAGGCAGTCTTCTGCCCACAGAATCCCCCTATAGGGCAAATCATGGACAGACGGACTCCGGCTTTGTTGTACCTGCACACTGAAGGCATCCCCATCTGTCACTAACCACTGCTTCAGAAACTTAATCTTGCTTCAGAGCTAAAGCCTTCCTGTCACTCAGCTCCAGTTCACTTGGGAAAAGTTTAAAAAAGGAATCTTTGGCCTCACGGTGAATCCCAAAGTCTTACAGAAAAATGATTCCGCAGCAGTTCAAAGACAGAAGAGAAGTATTTACTTTTTTCCCTTTCATGCAGAAGAGAAAGGAGCATTGAGTATTATTTTGATAACAGAAACTAAACTCTAAATAATAGCATCCAAGAGCAATAACCACACACAAACCACATGTTTTCTTTCATCTCATGGTAATTGTATATGGAATCACCATCCTTATCATTAAAAGCTTTTATCCAGTGCCAGTAGGTACCTGGGGCACAAAAGGTGCTGAGTTTTACTAAATCTGTATCTATCAGTACACAGGGGAATACATGGAGGTCTCTCCCAAGAATTTAGAAATAAGATTGTCTTCTGACCACTTATCAAAATGCATCCACAATTTTGAAGTGCATACTCCTTCCGTTTTCTATACAAACATTTCCAGAGCACAAGAATACAGAAAGCCTTGTTTGTAAAAGGATGGAAACTACAGAGATGTCCATCAGGAAAGAAGTGGTTAAGTAAAGCACGACGACCCATCCCCACGGAAAAATACAACGTAGAAATTACAAAATAACGAGCTAGACTTCTCTGCCATGTCAGGGAAAAGTGTTCACCATCTCATGACAAAAAAACAAAGCAAACAAAACAGGCAAACAAGTAAACAAAGCCATCAACATATAACAAACAAGGAGACAAAACAGATGCAGGCTCTGAAGTTAATCAGGGTGACTTAAATACTTCCCAGCTCAGCGACTGTGGACAAGTTATGCATCGTGTCTAATCCACAATGTCTTCATCTAATAAAATGAGGTAACAACAGGACTATCTCATAGGATCTTGTGAGGTTTAAACACACCAACTAGTCTAGTAGGTCAGCATGGCGTGTTAAGTAGAGGGATCAGCAGCCGTGTTCATTCTAGATAACTTCTAGTCGGTGTCATAGTATTCTATCAATGACCACATCTTAACCTACTGTTTAATCACACAAAGGGGAGGAGACACAGCCGGCTCTAGGTAGTAGCTACCGTCTGGCGAATGAGGTTGGCAGTGCGGGAAGGAGGATGATGAGCCGTGGAGAGAGTCTTCATTTTATTTTCATTTATTTGTTAGTTGCCTTTTTTCTTTTACAATGAGCTCATGTTACTTTCATAATAAAGGGTGGTTTTTTTTTTTTTTTTTTGGTGGAGGCGGGGTGGGGGGTTCTTTAACAATTGGCCTCTAACAATTAAACCTGAATAGCACCTTGTAATGGATTAGTACAGAGATCTGCAAAATTCCCAGAGGAGACTCAGCCCCAGGACTTGCTGGTAACTTCACTGGAAACAGAAACATGTCTAAAGAATGTGACTACAGATGGGCTGGGGGGTGGAGACGCCACAGAGTCCTAGCAGCTCAGGAGGAATAGAAACAACAGAGGTGGCAAGGCCATCCAAGCAACAGGCAGGGCCAAGGGAATTGGATCCCTTAGACCCATCTTTTCAGATGAGTCCCCCAGGCTCCTCACACGGTATTTGTTCTGTGTTATGGACGAGTTGTGTTCTCTCTGTGGTGGGCATGTCTTGCCAGCCAGCAAGAACTCAAGCATACCCTGAGAATGACCCTGTGATCTTTGGTGAGTGTTTGTTCAGTGTTCCGAGCCATGGAATGGCCAACCTGGATGTTTACGCCATACCTATGAACACTGGACCCTGGCCTATTTCTTGGAACTCAGGTCATGCAAGGAACCAAGGCCTTTTGTGTTGAGCTGAGGAGACAGGATATTTGTTTGTTTGTTTGTTTGTTTGTTCGTTTGTTTTTGAGACAGGGTCTTGCCTAGTCACCCAGGCTGGAGTGCAGTGGTGCAATCACAGCTCACTGCAGCCTTGACGTCCCAGGTTCAGGCGATCCTCTCACCTCAGCCTCCCTAGTAGCTGGGACCACAGGCACACACCACCACACCAGGCTCATTTTTGTATTTTTTGTAGAGACAGGGTCTCACTATGTTGCCCAGGCTGGTCTCAAACTCCTGTGCTCAAGTGATCCTCCCACCCCAGCCACGCAAAGTGCTGGGATGACAGAAGTGAGCCACCACACCTGACCTTGGAGACAGGATCTTTCAAGAGGTGATTGATTTAAAATGAGGTCATATAGCAAATGCCTAAGGGATCCGGGGCTTAAAACCTAGATGACAGGTTGATAGGTGCAGCAAACCACCATGGCACATGTACACCTAGGAAACCAACCTGCACGTGTATCCCAGAACTTACAAAAAATAAATAAATAAAAATGTTTTTTAAATTTAAATGAGGTCCAATGGGTGAAATATGATAGCTGTCCTTATAAGAAGAGATTAGGACACAAACACACAGAGGCAAGACCACGTGAAGACACAGGGAGGAGACAGCCGTCTGCAAGCCAAGGAGAGAGGCCTCAGAAGAAACTAACTTTCCAACTCTAGTCTCAGGCTTCCAGCCTCCAGAACTGGGAGAAAATCTATTTCTGTTGTTTGTTACCCAGGCTGTTGTGTTCTGTTACAGCAGCCTAGCAAGTGAATACACTCTGTTGAGGATTCCTTTCTCATATAAAAGAATTTTACCTTTTCTATGTGCAAATCCATCAATCTTTCCCTTTTCTCTTTACAGCTTTTTTTTTTTAAATAATCTTGATTTGAAAGGATTTTGCCATCCCAATATTATTAAGATATATCCGTACTGCCTTCTAATATTCTTACCAATTTTTGTTGTTGTCACTGTTGATGTTCTTGTCTTATGGTGCTTCTTTTGTTTCGTTATTTTTATTTTTTTATAGATACAGGGTCTCACTCTGTCACCCAGGCTGGAGTGCAGTGGCATGATCACAGCTCACTGCAGCCACCAGTTCCTGGGCTCAAGGAATCCTCTCACCTCAGCCTCCCGAGTAACTGGGACTAAAGGCATGCACCACCACACAGGCTAATTTTTGTATTTTTAGTAGAGATGGGGTTTCGCTATGTTGCCCAAGCTGGTCTCAAACCCCTTGACTTATGCAATCTGCCTGCCCTCGCCTCCCAAAGTGCTGGGATTACAGATGTGAGCCACCGCACCTGGCCTTTCATTTCCTTCTTTACCTGCGATTTATTTCTGTAATTCATGTGTGGTCAGGCTCAAAATTTGGATTTTTTTTTTTTTCCCCAAAAGAATAGTCTCTTGTCTATATTACTGTTTTCCCAGCTTTATTAAGGTATGACTGACAAAAATCTCTATCATTTTTATAAACATAAAAGCATTAAATTATGTTAAGGAAGTATATTTTTGACACAAAAAGATGGTCATAATATACTTTTAAGTGAAAGAAGCAAATTATTTTAAAATACACATTTTTGAAAGAAATTATATATACTTTATAAGTATTAAAAATTTATAGAAGAGGCTGGGCACAGTGGCTCACGTCTGGAATCCCAGAACTTTGGGAGGCCGAGGCGAGCAGGTCACTTGAGGCCAGGAGTTCAAGACTAGTCTGGGTAAAATCTGCTCTGATAGTACAGGAATAAGTGAAGCAATAAATAAACTCAGACAGCGAGGAGAAAGGCTTTGTAAGCTTTTCCACTCCAGACCAGGTACTTTGCACCTTATAAAGTCAGGAAGTGTTTGTGTGACAGAGCTTCATAACAAGAGAGTGATATAACCACTAAAATTCTAGCTACGTACTACTCATGAGAACACTTTTCTAAAGGCAGGTGTCAATTTTGGCGGGGGTGGCTAAAAACAATTCTTCACCATGAAATAAGAGGTGGCGGTGATGTCACTGTGTCACTGAGCAAACACCTGAGGTCTCTGCCACCAGCTCTTCTTTACAGAGCCACCACACCACCAAGGCAGCGGGGTCAGGAGCATTTCTAAGCCAGGTGGCAGAGAAGGGTTGCTTTCCATCCTTCATGCTGCCTTGAAATAGCCTAGGCTGAAGGGATTTTTTTGTCTCCCTTTCCTTTTAAAGAATACACAGCCCAGGGCAACTCTCCTACCTCAGCTGCCCCACATTGGGAAAGGGCAGCTAAGCATGTGGTCTCTGAAACTGCCAAATCACAGCAGGGCTCAGAAAATCAATACCTCTCTCTGAAGTTACCCAAAGTGCTAAGACCTTTGAAACAAACGACAGTACGTAGACCTCACCAACAGTCTTTCATGGAATTAGAAGATGGGTTTACTTCCCTAGAAGCCTCAAAATGTGAGCTGGACACAGTGGCTCATGCCTGTAATCCCAGCCCTTTGGGAGACTGAGGCAAGAAGATCTCTTGAGGCCAGGAGTTCAAGACCAGCCTACGCAAAAAAAGCAAGACCCCATCACTACACAAAAATAAAAACAAAAAATTAGCTGGGCATGGTGGTGCATGTCTGCAGTCCCAGGTACTCAGGAGGCTGAGGCTGGAGGACCACTTGAGCCCAGGAGTTCTAGGCTGCAGTGAGCTATGATCGTGCTACTGTGCTCCAGCCTGAGTGACAAAGCAAGACCCTGTCATTAAAAATATATATTTTTTATATATACATAAAATATATTATATATAAATATATATAGATATATACATAACATATACAATATATTTTATGTATATAGATATATACATAATATATACATATTTTATGTATGTATACGTAATATATTATATATAAAATATATATACATATACACATTATATAAGTGTATATATTATGCATATATTATGTGTATATACATAATATATATTTTATATATGCAATATATAATATATTATGTATATACACATATATTATGTGTATATATGTGTATATACAATATATAAAATATATTATGTATATACACATAATATATGTGTATATATTTTATATCTATAAAACATATATACACTATACATACATAATATATTTTATAGATATAAAATATATGTACACTATATATACATAATATATTTTATAGATATAAAATATATATATTATGCAAAAGCACAATTGCTGGAAATTAGAAATCACAGAAGTTAACTTCCTGTACAATCTCTGTGTTTTTAAATTTTGCCTTTTTCTGAAATAAAATAAACTTCTGAAGCAGTCTTCAGAATCTTAAAATAAGTAGCAAGAAACCAGGAAAAGATATCTCTTTATGAAAAGAAGCATTCTAGTACATAGGCCTAATAGCGACTGGAGGAGCAATATGAAGTCTTTCTATTTCTACTCCTAGTTTCTCCATCTTGGGGGAAATAAGGAATGAGCCAGACTCCAACCTGCTCCACAGCCAGGACGGGGGAAGGACACTAAGGCAAAAAGGATGGTCAGACGGCAGAGGTAAAAATAGAGGATCAGGCCCTGGAGCCATCAAAAGTCCATAGGAAATTGGCCTGGACCTAATCAATGACCCTGGGGCTTAACAAGTCCAAGGTCCTCAGGCTACCCAGGAAATTGCTGCTGAAGAACCTTCAACAGTATCCTCTAGGATACAATTTTCTCACACACACACACACACACACACACACACACACAAGCTGACGAAGAAAACATCCTTGTGTGCTAATAAGAATACCCCAAACCACAAACAAGGGGGATATAGATATATATATATTTTAAGTCAAAACACTAGATTGGACAAGGGAAATTTTCTTCTCCAGGACACTGATTTATTTTCCTAAAACATCTTACAGAAGCAGAAAAAATCAAATCATACTTAATTCTATACTGTGAGGCTCACTTTAAATGAAAAGAATAAAATGGCATAAAATCAAAGATTTTCTAGAAATTCTAGGCTATCTAGTTGTTAAATTAAGACTGATCAAATGCCAAATCATTTCTCCCTCTCCACTTGAAGCGAATCCGGGCAGGAAGGCTTCATGTGATGAAACTATTTTGCTTGCTATTTGAAGAAGTCTCTTGTAAGATATACAATTCCTTTAAAATTTTCTAGGCAGCTGCTAGGGGTTGCTAAGGAAGGGATGAAAACAGAAAATATTCTAAATAAATAATTAGTGATTTCTGAGGGGCAGATTCCATAGACACTTTTTTCAGGATGTAACACATCTTAGGTTTAGAGACTGGATGCGTCTTCTTTCTTGCATAGCCTCCCTCTCTCTTTTCTTCCCTTCCTTCCGTTCTTCCCCTCTGGGTTAAAGAAAAGATGCAGAATCTTCAAGCAGAGAACTAGAGAGGGAGATTTGGAGCTGCTCCGTTTGTGTCCACCTTGGTAGAAAGACACAACAGAACCTAGGTCCTCTATCTCCATGCAAGCTGGTGGAACCTCACTGTCTGTTTCATTCGGTTGTACTTCGGGGAAAGATTGCATTTGAACAGAGGAGTGTCTAGAAACAGACATCTGTTGTTTTGGCAGCAGCATTCATTTCCTGTCTTTGGTAACCAGATCCAGGGGCCTCCGGGGAAACTAACTCCTCCCTAGGCTCCGGGGAGGCAGTGCCTCAAGCCTCACACCCCGCTGGCAACAGAAACCACTTGATGGATGTGTGCATGACCCCTAAGAACTAATGAGCTACCACGAGGCTTCAGCAAAGACTTCTGGGACAGAGATATCAAGCTTCTCTACCTACACTTGGGGAAAGAGAAACAGGCTAGCACCCACTTCACAGCCACAAGGAGAGAAGACTTGAGAACGCAGTCAACCATCTCAGCGGCAATAGAGAATCCAGAAGTAGAGATCTGGAGACATTGTTTAAACAATAATTAAGCCAAAAAAAAAAGAAAAAGATATCTCCAATTCCTGGGACTTCTCAGATACATGAGCCATTAAATTCCTTTTTGATTTATGCTCGGTTCAGATTTTACCTGGGATTTCTGTGTTATAACCAGAAGAATTCTAGCCAATAGAGTGCTGGAGCTGAAATGAAGTTTTGAACCACTGAAAATGATTTTCCTTAAAGGTGTTCTAACATATTGTGATTTGGGGCAATTTCTTTCTCCTAGTGGATGAAAAATGGAAGGATGGGAAAGGGGAATCCCAGGAAAATTGAAAAGTCTCAAGGCCAAGAGTTGAAAGTAAACTAAAAGAAAGAAGGAACTTTTGACACAGAGATACACAGGCTAGTGAGAACCAATAAATACAGAAGAAACTCATTGTTTTGTTCTAAATAAGAAAATCCATAGTTCTCACTGAAGTCAAGGGGTTTCTAGGTTGAAATCACCAGGCAATGTTCAAATTCTAAATGGATAATGTACCCATTTAATATATGGCATATGTGTTATAATAATATTTCTTAATATTAATTGCTTTAAGATATACTTATGGTAACATGGTATTTTCATTTTTGTCCATATTTAGATAGTCATAAGAATGCTAAGAAGGAAAGAAAAATTCCACCTGCCAAGATTTTTCTATATCTAAACACAAATGAAGACATTGGCTCAGAAGGGGGAAGAGAAAAAACAAATACACAACTGTATCTGAGTATGTTTTACACACGGCTTTACACATCTGTTTCGATACCTGCTTATTGTTTACTGAAAGTGAATATTTTATAAAGCCTCTTATTTTATGATATAAGAACAAAATAGGCAGGGTTGGTCCAAATTGGAAGGAGCAAGGAGCCACTCATTTTGTATCTCAGGAAATGCCTGACTTTGGACCCAACCTATGTCCCACAACCACCACCTGGTGGCAGCGTACTTAAATAGCAGGGATAGCTGAGAGTTACATAAACATCTTTTAAATTTTGACTCCAGCAACATTAAGGTCATTTTGTGGTACCAGATCAATGACTAGATCCTCTCTCCAGAATGGGGGAAATTAAAAAACAGGAAATTAGGATACCAGAAACCTGGGTGGATGTGGAGTAACTATGGAATACAGGCATATGTCAGTGATGACACTATTCACCAGCATTTTCCAATAAGTGATGTTCTTACCACTAGCAGGAGAATCCAGGTGGTAGAAGAAAAAGCCACCCTGAGGATAAGATGCTTGAGCAGAGACCCGAATGAAGGGAGGATGCCAGCCATGCAATTACCTAATGCAAAGAAACACTGCAGGTGGTGGAAGCAGGAAGTGCAAAGGCCCTGGGGCAGGGCCATGTTTGACTTCTCAGGTGCAGCAACGAGGCTAGCAAAGCTCAAGCAGAGGAACAAAGAAAATAGGGCAAATGAATGCGGCTGAAGCAGTGAATAGGGGTCATATCCTTGCCTTTTCTCCAATTTCTAGAAGCTGCCCGCATTGGCTCATAGCCTTTTCCTCTATTGCCAAAGCCAGCAATAGTGATCGAGTCCTTCTCACGCTACCTTCTGGTTCTCTCTCTGCCTCCCTCTTCCACTTACAATAGTGCCCCCTTATCTACAGAGGATATGCCTCCAAGACCCCCAGTGACTGCCTGAAACCATGGGTAATACGAAACCCTACAGATACTATGTTATTTCTTATACATACATAGCTAGGATAAAGTTAAATTTATAAATTAGGCACAGTGAGAGATTAACAACAACTCATAATAAGATAGAATGATTATAACAATATATCATAATAAACGTTAGGTTGATATGGTCTCTCTCTCAAAATATTTTATTGTACTATACTAACCCTTTCTAAATGGGAAAGTTTTGCCTTTTCACTTAAAAGAAGCACTTCATGGGTTCGCTTTGGCATATCTGAATTACCAGCACCACTGCTCTTGTACTCTTGGGCCATCACCAAGTAAAGTAAAGGTTACTTGCACACAAGCACTGAGATACCACGACAGTCAATCTGATAACCAAGACGGCTGCAGAGTGACTCATGGATGGGCAGAGTCTACAGGGTGCACATGCTGGACAGCTGGACAAAGGAATAATTCACATCCTAGGTGGCACAGAGCGGGACTGCGCGAGATGTCACCACACTACTCAGAATGGTGGGCAACTTAAAACCTGTGAACATTTATTTCTGAAATTTTCCATTAATATTTGCAGAGCGCAGTTAACCATGGGTGACTGAAACCTCAGAAAGTGAAACTGTGGGTAAGAGAAGCCTTCTGTATACAATTCCTTGGAATGACACTGGCTCCATCCAAATAATTCAAGACAATCTCCCATTTAAAGTCAGTTGGTTCGCAATCTTCGTTCCATCTGCAACCTGATTCCCCTTTGCTAGCTACTCTAACATATTTGCAGGTTCCAGGGATTAGGATGTGGGCATGTCAGGGAGGTCATTATTCTGCCTAGTACAGAGGGTTAGAAAGCAGGTTAGGCCACCGCACGTTCTCACTCATAAGTGAGGGTTGAACAACGAGAACACAAGGATACAGGGAGGGGACCATCACACACCGGGGCCTGTCGGCGGGTAGGGAGCAATGAGAGAGAGAGCATTAGGACAAATACCTAGTGCATTCTGGGCTTAAAACCTAGATGATGGGTTGATGGGTGCAGCAAACCACCATGGCACATGTATACCTACATAACAAACCTGCACGTTCTGCACATGTATCCCAGAACTTAAAGTAAAATTAAAAAAATAAAAATAAAAAGTATAAAAAAAAAAAAGAAAAAAGAAAGCAGTTTAGGCAGGCAACTAGAAGGTAGAAAGTTGATACACCAACCTGGGAAACAGTTACACAGTCTGAAATTGTACAGAAATTCTCCAGATCTTTAGGCAGTCTGCCCTGAGAACGTTTGATATCCATGCTATAAAATAGTTTCTGTAAATTAAACCTCTTAATCTAACTTTATGATAAGAGTGCTTGTCCTGTATTTCAGGTACTCCCTGGAGTGCAACATTCCAGAAAACCAATAACCTGGGGGAATTCATGAAAACGTGCATGGATTAATAACAACAAACGTGTGTAGACGAAGTCGATCCCAACACACAGTCACTCTTCCACCCCTGCAAAATCACTGAGGAGTTAGTAGAGATTGTTACCTGCAAAATCACTGTGGAGTTAGTAGAGATTTGTTATTCCCATTTTAGAGATGAGAAAACAAAGGCTCTAAACACTACTGTATGCACACAAAACAAGGAAGGTGCAAAACTCAGACTGAAATTCTTAATTTCCGATTCCAGCTTCAGCTTCCTTTTCTTTCTTTCTTTTTTTTTTTTTTTTTTTTTTGAGACAGAGTCTGGCTTTGTCACCAGGCTGCAGTGCAGTGGTACGATCTCAGTTCGCTGCAACCTCTGCCTCTGGGTTCAAGCAATTCTCCTGCTGCAGCCTCCCCAGTAGCTGGGACTACAGGCACCCGCCACCACATTCGGCTAATTTTTTGTATTTTTAGTAGAGATGGGGTTTCACCATGTTAGCCAGATGGTCTCAACCTCCTGACCTTGTGATCTGCCTGCCTCGGCCTCCCAAAGTGCTGGGATTACAGGCATGAGCCACCGCGCCCGGCCCAGCTTCCTTTTCAAAATGCCACATAGCTCCAAGCAATCAAACTGTCCTATGACAGAGGTGCCCAGGTAGCTTGACTCAAATATTTCCTCATCTCCAGGGGCTCCCAAATCTCTAACCCTCTGCAGAAGCTTTAACCTGGAGGGAATGGTGTGCTGACACCTATAGAAGGTAACACGAGTCAAACAGGGGAGCCTCTGTGTCATGGACTGATTATTACATGGCAATTAGATACTTTTGATAATACATCCAGAGAAAGACGATCCAACTACTCAGAGAGCACAATGGCCTATCAGGAATAATCTGTGCTCATCTCCTACAACTTTGCTACAGCAACACAGACCAGGAATGCTAGGAAGGCACCCGAGGCCAGGTGCGGTAGCTCACAAGTAATCCCAGCCTTAGGCAAGCCTTGGCAGTAGCATTATTTGAGTGCAGGAGTTTGAGACTAGCCTGGGCAACCAACACAGCAAGACGTCTTCTCTACAATTTTATTTATTTTTTTAGTTTATTTTATTTTATCTTATTTTATTTTATTTTATTTTATTTCATTTTTTGGAGACAGAGTTTTGCTCTTGTTGCCCAGGCTGGAGTGCAATGGCATGATCTCAGCTCACTGTAACCTCTGCCTTCGGGTTCAAGCGATTCTCCTGCCTCAGCCTCCCGAGTAGCTGGGATTACAGGCGCCTGTCACCACGCCTGGCTAATTTTTTGTGTTTTTAGTAGAGACGGGATCTCATCATGTTGGCCAGGCTGGTCTCAAACTCCTGACCTCAGGTGATCCACCTGCTTTGGCCTCCCAAAGCAATTTTTTTTTAAATTAACCAGGCATAGTGGTGCACCTATATAGTCCAGCTACTAGAGGCAGGAGAATCACTTGAGCCCAGGAGCTCAAAGCTGCAGTGAGCTATGATCATGCCACTGTACTCCAGGCTGGGCAACAGAGTGGGACACTATCTCTAAAAATAAATAAATAAATAAGACATCCAGCTCAGGACATCCTGCTGTGGGACCTCAGGAATGTCACTTGCCCTTCTAAAGTCTCAATCTCTCTGTATGAAAACATCCACTTTATGAGGCCACTGTGAGGAATAAATGAAATAATGTTGTGTGCTATGGGAACCTCTGGGGGAGACTAGCTAGCCCACACAGCTTATTTGAGTGGGTTTCTCTTTCTGCACCTAAAATAGTCTTGCAAAAGAAAGAGTATGTGAAAAAGCTGAGAAACAATTCTTAGCTAGACTTCTCAAGAAATGTAAGGGTTCTTTCTTTCCAGAAGCCTGGAGTATTGTACATACAAGGTACTCTTTTTGTTCATGAATTCACTGATTCATCGTTGGTGATTAATAAATCACCAGGTATTGAGCGTCTACTCTCTGCCAGGCACTGTTCTGGGCTCTGGCTCGAAACAAAATGGACAAGATCGATTTCTGGTCCTATGCAGTTTACCTTCTAGTGAGGGGGAGATAAGTAATGAGGATAAATTTGGAGAGCAATAGATGTGCTGGAGAAAATAAAACAGCCTAACAAGCTCAGAAGTGGAAGAAGTTATCTAAATTAGGTAGTCAGGAAAGGCCTTTTTGAGGAGCTGAAATTTCAGCCAACACCTAAAGGAAAGATAAGGAGATACCAGTAGTTTAGGGATCTGGGGACAGAATATTCCAGGAGGAGGGAAACGAGAATAAAATGGCCCTAAAGTGGGAATGAGCTTGGCATAGTCCCTGAACAGAAAGAAAACCACTTCCACTGTTTGCTGTGAGGGCAAGCCTCCTACAGCAGCCTGTCCATCTGCACACTGGAACTCAAAAGCAGGGAAATGCTGACGCTTATTATTTACTCCCATGAGGCTGGAAGACACCACGTCCAGTGGAAATGAGCTCTGAGACAAACAAAGTGAAGAACGTATGTTTGAGGCCACACACCTGGGTTTGAATCCTAACTCCACAGTTTGAGCGAGTGACTTACCAGCACCGTGCCTCAGTTCCCTCGCCTGTAAGGCGTGGGTAATATCAGTGCCTACCTCACGAGGTGCCAGTGAAGCCTGAAGGAATTCAACACTTGGAGCCAAGGCTGGCACACACGATACAATATCGTCTACCACCAGTGCTGCCACTATCACGGCGACTGTTATTCCATTGGATCCGAATCTCCATCTCCCTGTCCCATCCTAAAATAACCATGGTTTGTCTCTGATTTGCTTTTTGCTATATGGCAGCATGAGTGCATCCACACTGACTAAAGTGCACCAGTTCAACTCTTTTTTTTTTTTTTTTTTTTTTTGAGATGGACTCTCGCTCTGTCACCAGGCTGGCTGGAGTGTAGTGGCACAATCTCGGCTCACTGCAACCTCCACCTCCCGGGTTCAAGCGATTCTCCTGCCTCAGCCTCCTGAGTAGCTGGGATTACAGGCATGCGCCACCACGCCCAGCTAATTTTTGTATTTTTAGTAGAGACGGGGTTTCACCATGTTGGCTAGGATGGTCTCGATCTCTTGACCTCGTGATCCATCTGACGCGGGCTCCCAAAATGCTGGGGTTACAAGTATGAGCTGCCGCACTCAACTCTTGAGAGTCAAGTTGAGCCATCAGCACAACTCTTAATCCACTCCTTGAGCATGGTCCTTCTACCCCTGAATTGGGTGTGTAAGGCAGTCAAGCCCCTCTGCAAGGGATTATAATAGTTTATGAATCTAAACAGTGACAGTTGTTTTGCTACCCTTTCCTCTGTCAGATAAAATGTGCAAAGTAAGGAAATCCCATATATGAAGTACATTTTGGTCAAGTTTATATAAACAGTATTTTCAGATCACCCTCAAACACATCTGATCTCAATTTAGGCAGCAATGACTTAGACAAACAAACAAGAATGGGAAAGAAAAGGGAGAGAGGAAAGGGGAGGAGGCGGGAAGGAAAAGAAAGAAATGCCACCCTAGAGAAGGATATCTCTCCATTTACTCCTGTCCTCTCCAGCGCCCCTTGGCAGAGTATTAATATTTTGTTTTTACAAGTCCCTTGCAATTTCTGCTAAATTAATTCCTCATTATTTTGTCTCTCTGGTTGGTTCTATACACATAGTATTTTTTCCCATTATATTTTCGCAATGGGTGGCATAAGCATATAGGAAATCTATAAATTTTACATTGTTTTTTCCTTACCAGCCACCTTAATGAATTCTATTATTATTTCTAGTAGATTCAAAGGAGGATTGGTAATCTTAGGTTTTCCAAAAAGAAAAAGTTAAAATTACTTGCAAACAGTAATAATTCTACCTCCCCGCTTTCTTCTTTTGCTCTTCTAATTGTATTATCTAATAACTACTGAACAATGGTTAAATAATAGTAACAATAATGAGCATTTCAGGCTTGTTCTGGATTTAGTGGAAATGCTTCTAGTGTTAAACCACTAAAGATGATGCTGGCTTTAGGTATGACCCTATTTTAATAGCAGATTGTTCTGAAAATCAGAAATACGTATTTCTTTTTATAAGATATCTTTTTAGCATCCATAAAATAAATCACAGATTTTTCTCATTTGCCCATATTAACAATAAATCACATTACTACATTCCCCAAGATTGAACCATCCTTCCATTCTTAGAATAAATCCCATTCTGTCAAGACTGATAACACCTTTCAATGTGATCATTTATATGTCCATTTCTCCATTCTGTGAGTTATTTCAGATCACTGGCCATGATTGGTTCATGTTTCAGCCCAGCACATAGCACATGATTGATAATACATGTTTAACGAATAAATACATGAATGAATAACTAAATAACAGCTGCAGAGAATTAATAACTAAATAACAAGTCCCCAGACACCCTTTGCACCTCCTCCAGTCTCTCTAATCCCTCTAATCCCTTTTCTAAAAATAGCACCCTTGAACCCCTCTTTCTCTATAGGGAAACTATTTCATGTGGCTGCAATAGGGCAGTTACATGGAACAGTTTCACCATAAAGAACAGAGAACCCCGCTTCTCTACTCTCACCACCACCCCAAGCCAAAGGGCTGGCTACATCTCCTAGGCCCGATTAGAATCCCACACAAATATTGCTTTAGGAATGGGGCACAGGACCCAACCTGGGCCCAAGGCATCTCTAGGAATTTCCTACAGAAGCTCTTAAGAAAAACTGTTTCCAAAAAGATCAATAAACATAAAATATGTTTGTCTAGGAATGCTTCTTACCATCTTGCCTAAACTGTGGTGAGACAGCCTGTCTGAGAATGAAGTCAGGTAGAGGCAAACATGGCAAAGAATGGAAAGAGACAGGGGCTTAGTGACATCATTTGACCCCCTGGATCCAGTTTTTCCTGAAGCCAACTTATCCACAGACTTCTCAATCACATAAGGCAATCAATCGTCTTTTTTTGTTGTTTACAATAGTGTAAGTTCAATTTCTGTCATTTGCAACTGAATAAAACATTGTCTAATTCACATGTTGCTTTGTTTCCTTGTATACTCTTAAATATTAAGGTTGAAAAAAAATTTGAAGGCAAGTAAGTCCTAAGTAGTGAGTATAAACAGCAACAACAAAAAAGCAAACCACCTTCTTTTAATTAATGTCAGGATGGGTTGAAAAGCTCCCTTAGTGAATTATAATTTCAGAATGAAATTCCCAAGACAGTTATAGAGGAGCTTGTTAAACCGCAAAAACCAATGAAATCAGGAGATTACTTTAACGGGGCGGTGGTTCAATCCGTTCCAGAGAGATCATCCATTATGCAAAACCAAAACCCTTAAAATTTTCTGACAAACAACCGTAGCAATCTTTCATTCATCTAAAGTCTCGAGGCCTCTCTCCCGACTTGATTTAAAAGTGAAAATGCCTGGTATGATTTACAAAAATAAAAAATAAAAATAAATAAATCATGTTAGGATGTCTAGAGAACACCGGTGAAAGCAGCCAAATCTCAAAACAGAGAGTTTCACAGGGTCTTGGTGAGCAATCCTGCATTCCCAAACACCTTCCGTTCTGCAGAAGCACCAAAGGCAAACAGGCTCCTGGCATCCTAAATGCCTCTGAACTTACCCGGGGCAAGTGGCATCCATTCCTACTGGAGGCTCAAGAGAATGTCAGCGTGGAAGTCCACAGAACCTGTCCACCTCCTTACCCCATTTCTTTTGTGGAGAATTCTGGCTACAGTTAGCTCATGAAATCATACTTTTTTCCTCCTTCAGCTCAAGTTACAATAGACCAAATTCTGGAATCCGGTTCTGATTATTCTCTGGAGAGCTACTTAAGAGCTGCTTCAGGGTTTAAAATCCCTCATTCAGACATAATCTTGAAATAAAAGACTATATTCAAATGAACAATGCATTACAGCTTTCTCTTTAGGGCCTTCAGTACTGATGGCCCCAAGTACTGATGCTCAGGATAAAGGAAGGCATTGAAGGAAAATGAAGGAGAAGAGTAAGAGAGAAGAGAAAAATGGGAGAGAGAAGAAAGAAGAGGAGTGAGACATTTAATCTGTCACAAGCTCTACGTAAGGCACTTTGAAAGCCATTTCATATCATCCTCATGTAATCCTTTGGCAGCGGGTAATATTGAGCTCATTCTGCAGATGGAGAAATTGAGGCTTAGTTATATTAAATAATTTGTCCAATAGATTCTGGCTCAGACATACAAAATGTGCTCCAAACCATGTTGCTTCTATTCTATAGCTTCCTCTTTCTGCAGGGTCTAATACAGAAAGGTGTTTTGGAATCAAAGTCTTTTCATAGGTGAATGGACCCTACGGAGTTAACACACCTTCATCACCTAAGAAACAGATTAATATAAGTAACCCTGTTGTCCAAGAAAACTAGTATGTGGCAAAGCCAAGTCTGGAATCCAATTTTTCTAAATCTATGATCTTAATCCACCTGAGCATAATCTATTTTATAAGTGCAAGTTATCAATAAAGATCAAATACAAGCACTCCTGATTAACGAGTGAAAAATTGAGAATTTCCCCAGTTTCAAGAGAACGTTAATTGAGAACAGAGAGGAATGTATTCGCGAATTTTCTTTTTTCTGCCTCAATGTTCTTGCTTATATCAGGCTTTTGTGGTTGTTGCAATATATCCGGGAGGTATTTCCCCCATGCTGTTGCAAAATCTGTAAAGGAAGAAAAAGAAAAAACCCTACACTAAAATAGCACACGTAAGCCACGATTCTGGCCACTGTACAGGGTACACAGGGTATGGGCATGCCAGTTGTTTTCTGAAATGAGTTTAAACAGGAGGTCACAAACCGGTAGCCAGCTGGCTGTATCCAGCCCGCAGATGTATTTTGTTTGTCACACAATGTTGGCCCCCACTGGGCTTTTAAGAAACTTAAATCTGTTGCCAATATTAAAAATCAAAAGATTTCAAATCAAAACCCGGATTTCCAGTTTCTCTTACAAAGGGGATGATCTCATAACCCCAATGCCACGTTTGCACATTGGAAAAAAAGTAGCTGGACTGCAGCAGTGGCTTTCCCTTCAGCCAGAGCACAGGCAGCCACTTCAGTTTCTCTCCACCTAAGCTACCTCACTCATTCATACGACCTGCCTGAGCCCTGAAGTTATGTGACCTTTGGTTTAAAAGGGTAAGGAGGTGCATACTGCAAAGCCAATCATTATTTGGGTTTTCCCAAACCATCCCAAGTTACAGACTATCTGGTCAATATTATGACAGCTGTGATAGAAAGGAGAGCATATATGACACTAAAATGGTTTGAGAAATGGACAAATTCAGTAGTTGAGACTATATTTGGATATCTGCTCTAGGATACTCATGTTGTTTAGAAAATACATTCACTTTTATTATTTCATTTATTCCTCCCAACAATCCAAAAGGAAGTAATTACCCTCAGATAAACAACTGAAGCTAAGTGATGTCAGATAAGTTATCCAGCCAAGATCGTCCAATTTATAAGTCTCAAAGCCACATTTTGAACCCAGATTTGTCCAGCGACAAAAACAGTGCTTTTGGAATCATAAAAGAACATTCTGTAGGGCCATGAAGCTTGTTTCCACCCCAGGGCCTTGGCACTTGCTGTTCCCTCCAAGTGGAGACCTCTCCACCCAGGTCTTCACACGGAAGGGTCTTACTCTGTTACTCCATTTACATAACCTCCAAAGAGAGGTTTTTCCCTAATCATCCTACTTAATATAACCCGTATGTTGTCCTGGCATCATGGTACACGCCCATAATCCCAGCACTTTGGGAGGCTGAGATCAAAGGATTCCTTGAGGCCAGGAGTTTGAGACCAGCCTGGGCAACAACGTGAGACTCCTGTCTTAAAGAAAATTTTTTTTTTAATAATAATAACCAACATGCACACACACATTCCCCAATTACTTTCCAGGACTTTGCTACTCAAAGTGAGATCCAGACAGCAGCAGCAGCAACAGCAGCATCAGCATCTAGTAACCTTTTAGAAATGTGGACTCCTGAGCCGGGCACGGTGGCTGACGCCTCTAATCCCAGCACTTTGGGGAGACCGAGGCAGGCAGATCACAAGGTCAAGAGATCGAGACCATCCTGGCCAACATGGTGAAACTCCGTCTCTACTAAAAATACAAAAATTGGCTGGGTGTGGTGGCACACACCTGTAGTCCCAGCTACTCAGGAGGCTGAGACAGGCAAATCGCTTGAAGCAGAGATCGCACCACTGCACTCCAACCTGGCAACAGAGCAAGAGTCTGTCTCAAAAAAAGGAGAAGAAAGAGAAATATGGACTCCCAGGCCCCTCTTCAGACTGGCTGAATCCAAATCTACATGTTAACAAGATCCCCAGATGATCCTAAACTTTACAAAACACTACACCACACAGGTGCTGTCCAACAGAAATATAATGTGAGTCACAAGTGTAATTTTAAATTTTCTAGTAGCCACATTGAAAAGGTAAAAAGAGGCGGACTTAATTGCAAGACATTTTACTTGA
Source organism: Theropithecus gelada (assembly GCF_003255815.1). Taxonomy (NCBI): domain Eukaryota; kingdom Metazoa; phylum Chordata; class Mammalia; order Primates; family Cercopithecidae; genus Theropithecus; species Theropithecus gelada. The sequence goes on from NC_037688.1 coordinate 58,604,730, forward strand.
TCTGAGTATAATTTCAACATGTAGTCAATCTAAAATTACTGAGTAATTTAGTATTCTGTGTATCTTATACTTACAGCACATTTCAATTTGGACATTTTACCCATTCAATAGCCACAGACAGACAGTAGCTACCATACTGGACAAAACAGCTCTGGGCCATGCATTACTTTGTTTTTCTTTGTAGTCTTTATCACCACCAGAATTTGTATTACATGTCATTTGGCTCTTTGTTTGCTGTCTCTACAACCCTCCTACTAAAATGTTAGTTCCAGGAGAACAGGTGCTTCATCTATCTTATTCATCACTTTATCCCCAGTACCTAATACAGTGCAGGGCATATGGTACATGTTTTTTAAATAATTGAAGGAATGAATGAACGAACACAGGATATATGCTTCCTAGTACTTGATGTGTGGCAGTGTGGTACAGGGGAAGACATCAGCACTTTGAAATTAGACAGCAGGTTCAAATCTCAGCGCAGGCACTGAATAGTCAAGCAACCCTGAGCTAATCATTTACCCTCTCGGAGCCACCTGTAAAGCGGAAATGCTGCTACATATATCACCATATCATCACAATGCTCAAATGAAATAACAGGTTTATAATGGTAGGTAGCACCAATTGCCACAATAGCTGGCACTCAATAAACACCAATGAAATTCTATCCTTCTCCATTCTCTCCCCAGTTGTCACATGCAAAATATGCTGCTGAACACTGACCATTTTCCTCTGGGTAGCATAAGCATGACTTTGTAGAGTGTTTTCCTGAGTTACTTTCCCCTAGCCAATGGAATGGGTGACAGTGAAGACAACTTAAAACCATGGAAGAGCTCCCAGCTACTCAGGAGGCTGAGTCAGGAGAATCGCCTGAACCCAGGAGGCAGAGGTTTCAGTGAGCCGAGATCATGCCACTGTACTCCAGCCCGGGTGACAGAGCAAGACTCCATCTCAAAATGAAAAAAGCAAACAAACAAACAAACAAAAACCATGGAAGATCACTTCCCATTGCCCTGGGGCTGGATGGCTTCCATTGTAAAGTGGTCACGGTTACTGCACGCTCTGTAAACCATGAGAGACAAAACAGCTCATGTCATCTCTGTCACCTTGATGAGATCTGCAGTGGCAGCCCGTTGGCCTGGCTCAAGGTCCTATCCCTCGGAAGAGTTTAAAGTCTTTGCCTAGAGAGCTTATAATAAGCTCATTCTGAAAACTGCACTGTGTGGCTTTGCCTGTTTTTGGAAAGGGAGAGGGAAGAGGGCATGGAGGGTTTAAGCTCACCCGATTTATTAATCCTGGCCTGTGTCAATTCACCAAGTGAGGCTTGCTTCTTCGTAGATTTTAACACATGCATCCCAATCCATTAGTCTATCTTGCCCTGAAAATCTGATGCACACGTTCTAATCTCAGATTATTTTTATACCACATTAGATCAACAGCATAGGAGGAAAGCAAAACCCGGATTTAGACATAACTGAAGTGACACTGAGGAAGTGAACCTGCCAGGGCTGTTGAGTTGAATATGAGAAAATCCCAAGCCAGCTGTGCAGAGAGCAGCCCCAGTTTCTTCTTGGCTCTCCCTCTTGCTGAAAACACAAAAACCAGAAACACACACAGAATTCATAGGCTACTGGAAGCACATTTAAACAAAATAACAATAAATAAACAGGGGAAAAAATAAAACTTTTAATTAATCCGTGGATCTCTAATAAGTCCAATAGATTCCAGCTAGCATACCCGGTATAGGAAGGAATTACACCGTTTAGGTACAGATGCCACCATTTATTTTATTTTATTTTATTTTATTTTATTTTATTTTATTTTATTTTATTTTATTTTATTTTATTTTATTTTATTTTATTTTATTTTATTTTATTTTATTTTATTTTATTTTATTTTATTTTATTTTATTTTATTTTATTTTATTTTATTTTATTTTATTTTATTTTATTTTATTTTATTTTATTTTATTTTATTTTATTTTATTTTATTTTATTTTATTTTATTTTATTTTATTTTATTTGAGACGGAGTCTCACTGACTCCCAGGCTGGAGTGCAGTGGCGCAATCTCGGCTCACTGCAAGCTCCACCTCCCAGGTTCACGCCATTCTCCTGCCTCAGCCTCCCGAGTAGCTGGGACCACAGGCGCCCGCCAGCACGCCCGGCTAATTTTTTGTATTTTTAGTAGAGACGGGGTTTCACTGTGTTACCCAGGATGGTCTCGGTCTCCTGACCTCGTGATCCACCCTCCTCGGCCTCCCAAAGTGCTGGGATTACAGGTGTGAGATGCCACCATTTAAAAGATGAAGAGTCAGACTAGGAAACCAGGAGAAAGCGTTTCTGACACTGGAATCAATGCCACTGATCAGTGCCATCTGATACCGAATCAATGCCACTGTTTCCTTTTCTACCATACAGTGAGAATGCTGCCTCTATTTCTATACGGGAGTGAGACAGGAGTCTGAAGAGATAGATGGAACTGATGAAAATTTCACAAACGCCTCAAAGCACTGCTGTCTGTGGTAAGGCTAGAGAGCCGTCCAAAGCAGTCCCAGCACACTCAGATCCTGTGGGTCCAACTGGTCTTCCCAAAAGCAGAGCTGGGGGGCTAATGATTCCCTCTGTGTTAGACAGACACGTATTGGCAGGCAGCTTGTTCGTAAGAGAATTTTGTGTCCAACGCTTTCAATCAGCACCACGGGGCTAGATGCTGGGGTGGGGATGAAGGACACAGAGACATCACATGGTCCCCTTAAGTGAGGATCAGGGGAATCTTGTTCTATCCACACCTCTTCACCTTCACAGTTCTGTGAGTGGCTACCAAATATTGACACCGAGCCCCAAATACCACGAGCATTGGTTAGGAGTAGGAGGCTGGGCATACCACAGCGCTGGAATAATATGTTCCGGAGCCACGTCAAGCAAGGTAGTTTCTATACTTTCTCTTCCTAACACCAGCAAAAAGGAATCTAGGAAATCTGGCATCTTCTATTCTCTCATTCAGAACACTCTCCAGACCCGGTGATGGGACTTCCTGATACACATTCCACCACACACCCTTCATTCACTTTATTTTAAATCACCCAAATAAAACACTCCCCCCCCCCCCCATTTCCAGCTGCCACAAACCCAACCACCTCAGATCTTGGAAAGATTTGATCTTTCTGCCTCCCTGAAAGGGCATTTGACAATTCTCATAATTCTAAAATTAGAAGTGGAAAAAAAAAAAAAAAAAAAAAACGCAATTACCCTCATAAGGCCAAAGCTACCCCACAGAAGAAACCAGAACATTCCTACAACCAGCAATTAAACAACTAAAACCTTCCCAGACATCATGCCCCTTCTTTATTTTGCTGTTGCTGCATTAATCATCCTAACACCTTTTTAATTATGATCACAAACTGGAAGCCATGGCTTCTGATGTTATAAATACTGATTTTCCAGTTAAATTGGGCATTTGCTGTTTTATGTTTTGATAGGAAAGGGCTGTTTGAAGCCTCCTAAAATACTGCAATTAGTTTTCTCTGTTGAAACAGACAAGACATTAACAGACACATTTGCTGCTTCTCTGTAATGTGCTGGAATGTTTATGCCTAAGTGTACTTCTCTCAAGCTTTTAAAGCGTAAGGCATATTTTTTAAAGTGGAAGAAATCAATCATAATACACACATTTATTATATATCTCTGAAGTTAAGTTATTTCTAAAACTTTCCCAGGCTGTAATTTAAACCTAGAAAGCACATCCCTTCAACGGGCAGGCAACCTGTCAGGAAACAATCTTTATTCTACCTATTGGCTCTGCTAAGATGATAACATCACTTTAGCTGACAAAGGCTGTGTTTCTGTTTGACAATCGCAATTAATTACCGAAATGGAATGGAGATGGAGCCAGCCATGCAGATCTCTTTCCCAGAAAGATATAAAACAGGAGGAGAGAGAGAAAGAGGAAAAAACAAAGGCGAAGGAGGTTTGCGTTTGGGGCATCTGCACCAGTGCCGTTTAAAATGTTATGGCTGGCAGGAAAGCTGGAGTATTAATTTATTTTACCTGCACTTAACTTTCTAGTCCTCTCTTCTCCCTTTCTCTCACCACCGGCAGACGGTGGGAAAGGAGGGAGATGAACATCTCACAAAACAGAAGCTCCAATCTGTTGCGAAGGAGGCGGAGATTAGACAGGGCACGGTCTGGGGCATAAAAACTCTCAGGGCACCAACTGTCATGCAGACATTGAGGCTTCTGGTGCAAAATCAACTCCGTGCTCATTCAGCCAAGGGGGATGGAAAGTTATGGAGGTGGGAGGCATCCTTTCTTTACTAGAAAGCCAAAACGCCAGCATGATCTTTGTAACTGTTCCCTATTCATTTTGCTCTGACCTTAACACACTCAAGTTGAATTCCAGCCACGCAAATGCATGTGAGGGTGATTTTAAGAGATTGCAGGGGACCTCAAATCCCCTTAGTCAATTTAGCCATCCTGTCTCACTCCTCAGCGTCCTCAGCCCAGAATCCCAGAATCCCGCAAGAGCCTGGGTTCGGAAACACCCAGCAGGCACGAGGGCTGGGGATTCCCAGGCTGGGAGTTGGGCAGATTCAGACAGCACCTCCTTGGATGAGGAGCGCGGGAGGCAGGGCAGGGTGACACCTCCTCTCCTCGCCCTGAAATAAAGTGATCTTTCGCTGGAGTCCAGCCCTCTCAGCCGATCCCCCTGAGCAAAGCCGCCAGGGTTTGCAGAGCCCTCGCGGGGGCTCGGGCCTCTCGGGACGGTGCCTGGATGCTCGAAGGGTGTGGAAAGCCGCGGCTTCCCCTCCGCGTCTCCCCCACGCGTCTCCACCAGCCCGCGGAGCCCAGAGTCCTACCTGTACCACTCCAACCCCTTTTCGTAGTTCCTGTCGAAGAAGTGGGGCTCTACGCCCACCGCCCGCACGTCCGGGTGTACGCGGATCGCCTCCAGCAGCGCGCGAGTCCCTCCTTTCTTGACCCCGATGATGAGCGCCTGTGGCAGCTTCTTCTCCCCATAGTCAGGGGTGCTGACGGCGCCGCCCCTCTCGCTGCTCCCGTTGGCCGCTCTCCGGCCTGCGAGATCCTCGTCGGTGGTGCTAGACTCCTGCGCTTCCCTCTCTGGCAGCGCGCTCTGAGCCGTGATCATCTCGCTGGGGGCCAGCGGGGTCCGGAGCCAGGGGTCCCGGGCGCCTCCGCCGCCGCTCGGCAGCCCCCAGCCGTCGGTCCCGGGAGCGGCGGGCTGCTCGGGGGGCTCGGGCGGCTCCCCGCGGCTCGCGTTGTCCAGCGGCGGCGGCGCGGGTGGCTGCGAGGGGGCGCCGAGGCGCACGGGGGGAGGCAGCAGAGAGGGTGGCGGCGGGCTCGGCGGGGGCTCGGCGGCGGCGCCCGGCGACTCCTGCAGCGCCAGGGGGAATTGCAGGGAGCCCGAGCCGCCCAGGAGGCTGTAGCACAGGTAGGTGACAGACAGGGACAAGGTGCACATAAAAAGCAGCTTGCGCGCCGGCGGCCCCTTAGCAGAGGCGCCGGGCGGCGGCGGCGGCGCGGCCAGAGGTGGAGGCGGAGGCGGAGGCGGAAGAGGTGCGGGCCACCGGGCCATCGCGGCTCCCGGCTCGCGGCGGCGGCGGCGGCGGCGGCAGCCCCCGGCGCTGCCCGGACATGGTTTCAGCCGCCGCCCCCGCCGCCGCCGCCGCCGCCGCTGCCCAGCCGCCCCGGCTGCATGAAGCGACGCCGCTGCGCCCCCGGCCCTGGCCGCTGTCCCGCTGCGCCAGGGGGGAGCCCGGCCGCATGGCCCCCCGCCCCAGGCTGCCCGCCGAGTCCGGGTGGCCCCCGCACCAGTGCCCCCCCCTCAGCCTCAGGCAAGGGGACCGAGGGGGGCGCGTGGACCCGCCGGCGGCACCTGCTCCGTCTGCAGCGCCCCCGCTTCCCCAGCTCCGCTGCGGCTCCTGCTTCAGCCTCTGCCGCCGCCGCCGCGCGCTGTTGCAGCCCCGAGTTCCTTCCCCGCTGCTAACTTTCTGCCGGGAGAGAGGAGACGCGCGGAGGGGAGGAGGAGGGGGCCGGGCGCGCGCCCGGCGCCGCCGAGGGAAGGGGGGTGCGCCTCGCGCGCGCCTGCGAAGGGGGGCGCAGGAGCGGAGGCGTGCGCTAGGGCTGGGGCACCCGGGAGAGCGGAGATCGTGCCCCCCAGCCCCCCAGCATACACTCACTTGGGTGTTACCCACCCCACCTCGCGTACTCCCCTCCCTTGGGAGCTCGGGACGCCGTGTTCTCCATTCCTTTGCCCCAGTACTTTTAGAGAGGTAGAGCCCAACGCCAGCCGCCGGTGCCGCGCACCGGGAGCTGGAAGACAGCAAGCGGGTGACGAAGCTCTCGCTTCCGCTTTTCCCCTGGGACTCCAACTCAGCCCATCCCCGACCCTCCCTTCTCTCGCCCGGGATATCCTCCTGCCTTCGGCCCAGAAGTGAATCCTTCTCTACAACCGCTTTCCATCCCAACTTCCATCTTTCCAGCCACCCCCCCCACCCCCATCTTCTCTTGAAGCTCCTGATGGGTGGAGCTTTGACACAAGCCCCCAGGTTTCCGAGCCCCAGAGCTTTTCCCTCTGTCCCATCACCAGGTGACAACAGTTTCTGCTCCAAGAGATGAGGCTTAATCACTTAATCCTCGACACACTTAATCACAGGTGCACACACCTGCGCCTCTTCGGGGGCATTGCCACTAACGGAGTTCATGGTTTCCTGGACTGAAATAGTGTGGGACCATTGTCGCTCTGAACACCTAATAAGCAGAGACAAGCTGGGTTGCAGGGTGTCTGTGCATCGCCTCGCTGAAATTTTTTAAGTGTATTTTCTTTGCAGAGAGATCTCCACCCCTCACCTCCCTCTCCTGGGGGAAAATGGTAAACATCAGAAGGCTTTGGAAGATTCACAACTAGGCTTTGCTTCCTGTTGCATCTTGCTCAGGGAAGTGAGGGAAATGGGAGAAAGAGACAAAGTGATCAACTGAGGCACTCCAGCAAACTCTGCTTTCCGCAACAGGGGCTGACTCTGCACAGATCTCCGCCAGGTGCCTCCTGGGGGTGGCTCTAGTGAGTCCCATTTGCCCCCCAGCCACAGCTGGGTGCCTGACGGGGCTGCTTTCCCCTTGTTGGCTGTTGTGACTGGCATCTGTGATTTTGTTTGATCACGTAACAGGAAAACCAGTTGAAAGATAATGTATATAATGTCTAAATATTAACGAGATACCTAGTGCCAAAGAGAAAAAAAAATATTAATCAAATAAGATGAAGAACACGGACTTTTCCCTGAGTGAACAAAAGCTCACTGCTGCTCTCAGCTGGACACGAGTTTCCTTCACTGCAGCTTTAGTTCAGATAAAGATTATTCCTTTATAATATATTTTTTATGGTACACTGGAGACCTCTGAAATGCAGAGTCTGGTGTCCTGTAAATCATTCTGTGTAACTAGGGATGCTTTTTCAAACAGCACACAACTGCGTTACTGTAATGTCAATGGGAAGGGGCCAACTGGAACGGAGAGAAACACAAGCACTGCCCAGCCCTTGTTGTGCTCGGAGGGGTGCTCCAAGGTGGTCGTCCAGGAAGCCTGGGTTGCAACAGATATTGCCATGTCAGCGGCCAGTCTCCCTTTGAAGGCCCAGGCACTAGATGTCCGGCATATGGCCCAGGTCCTCCTTGCAGTTCCTGCCTAACACCCAAACTTTTCTATCGCCCCTCTCAGCAATCCAAACGAATCAGCTCCATGCCCAGTTTTACTAAAGATGGCTCTCAAATTTGGAAAGGTTTTGGTAAAATGGCATCAAAACCAACAGTGGCAAATGGAGATCTGAATGTGGCCAGCACGGTGATATTAAAAAATGTAAACAGGCTGCAATAGTTTAAATTGGGGGTTTTCCCAAAAGAGAGAAAAAAAAAAAAACCTTGGAGAGGACATTACTGTTGAAAAATCAGCAGATCCAGGACTTTGAGCCCCTCCCTCAGAGCCAAGAAGCTGCTACCCCTTTAGATAGAGCGAATATGCTGACGTTTTCACAGTGTCGTACAAGTTGCCCCACACACATTTATGTCACTTGCCTTGACACTGCTAGTAGGGACATTTCTCAGTATTCCTTTTGCCTCCGATCCTCAGATAGTCACGCTTTAATAACAAACTCTTGAAAGAATAGAGCCCCTTTGGTAAAGTGTCAGGCCCACAAGTGATGGAGAGGAGGTGGGCTCTTTTGGAGAGGTACTTTGTAAATTTCACACTTAAGCAGTTGCCTATTTTTTATCTACTTTTGCGCCAGGCTTTTTCTAGGAGCAAGTCCTTGAGAAACCTACAATGAAAAGTGGCAGCTACCTACACAGGGCGAACTCGACGTCATCCAGCCATTCCCAATGGATCTGAAGACTCGATGGAAGATAGTTTTCTGTTTCCCCTGCCAACACCCACAGAATTCCTCTAACTGGTCACCTGGCCTCACTCTGCCTCATTTCTATTCATCCTAGACAACAATAGCAGATCAATGTTTCTGAGGCAATGTTTCTTAGCTCTACCAATGTCCCCTCTGACTCGAAAAACCATTATCTCACTACCTAACTAATAAACTCCAACCTCTTTACCTTGGTACTCAAGGTTCCCCCTACCTTTGGTGTATCTCACAGTCCTGCCAAACCAAACGGTGCATGCTGTCCAAACACACACGCTACATTCTTCTCTTCTGTCTCCGTAGTATCATATGATAACGTTCGAGCAAAGCTGTCATTTGCTAGCTAAGTGGCTTTTGGACAGGTCATTTTACCTCCCTCAGCCTAGGTTTCTGCATATATAAATAATGGATAAGACTCACCTCAAATTGTTTTTATAAAGAATTAAATTGAATTAGCTAGAATATGCAAAAATCCCTGGCTCACTGCCCAACATGGGGAGGCTATCAATAATTATTCAAATCTAAATATTGGCCCATGCCATGCTCTGCTTCCTTTTCCTATTAAAACTTTATTCTTGAAAAATATGTGTGTACTCTTTCTTTAAAACTATCCCAGTGTATCAGCTAAAGTTCACTGTCCTAAGATGTTCTGTTTGTAGCATTTGTAATGTCAAGTCTAATGCCTTCTGGAATATTGGTAAAGTTTTAGGTTTTTTTGTTTGCTTATTTTCTATAAAATAAAATCACTGGAAGGATTCCTAGTAACTGAAATAACTAAAGGGAATTTTAAAAAATCAACAAACAGCAAAAACTGGCTTTGGAAAGGACAGTACAGTGTGTGGTGGTCATTCTGACATTCGTCCAATATTGTCCAGTCTCCTTGTGGACATCTGGTAGGGATGTACTTCCCTGGCCCCTTAAAGTTAGGTGTGACTATGGGCTGCTTTGGCTACTGAAACGTGAACGGAAGTGAAGTTTGTCCCTTCCAGGCAGAAGCCTTGAGAGCCAGAAGGAGATTTGCCAGGGTCTGTTTTCCCTCCCTAGCAATTGCAGAAGAAAAGGGTTGAATACAGGGTCTTAGCTTCTGCATTAGGCCTTTTTCTTACCGCTATAAATAAATACCTGAGTCTGGGTAATTTGTAAAGAGAAGAGGTTTACTTGGCTCACGGTTCTGCAGGCTGCACAGGAAGCATTATGTTGCCATCTGCTTGGCTTCCGGGAGGCCTCAGGAACTTACAATCATGGTGGAAGGTGAAAGGGCAACAGTCACATCGCATGGCCAGAGCAAGAGCAAGAGAGCAAGGCATGAGATGATATGGACCTCAGAGAACTCACTCATTGTCACTAGAATATTACCAAGGGGGTGGTGCTAAACCATTCATGAGAAATCTGCCCCCATGATCCATTTACCTCCCACCAGGCCCCACCTCCAACACTGGGGATTACAATTCAATATGAGATTTGGGCAGAGACACACATCCAAACTATTTCAGTACCCAACTACTCAATCCCGCACATTGATTAAGGATAATACAGATCCAGCCCCTCGTGACAGGTACATGATCAAGAAATAGATCTGTGTTGTTTTCAGCTCCTGAGACTTACGGCTTGGTCATTACCACAGCACGACCTAGACTACCTGACTGATTAAAGCACGCATGCTATTAATTTTCCGTGCTGTTGACCAAGATGGCTTCATTGCTCCAATATTAGAAATCCCCTTCACAAAAGTAGATAAATGAAAGATTAAAAGCCCCATCAGTTACAAAAGAAAAGTCTCCTGGAAATATAGGCAGCACTCTTGTCTCATGTATAGCAACTATATCTCCTCGGTTCATCTTTCACCTGTTGATTAAAAAGTATATCTGTAAGCTGGACATAGTGGCTGATGCCTGCAATCCCAGCACTTAAAGAAGCTGAGGTAAGAAGATCACTTGAGCCCAGTAGTTCAAGAGCAGCCTGAGCAAACTAGTGAAACCCCATCTCTACAAAAAAACAAACAAACAAATCAAAGTATCTCTACGGAAATCTGGAGGTAAGCCTCCAGACGAGGCCAACATGGTGATAAAGGACAACATTGTACACTTGTAAAAAGATTTAAAACAGAATAATAGTGGCCATGAACATACAAGACCTTACATTGAAAAGACCTTGCGCTTACATAGGAAATAGAAATTGCTTAGAGCTGAAAGCACAACAGGACAAAATCTGGTGGATAGAATTGAGCAACACTCATAGGAAAGATTATAGATTCAAATATACTTTCCCCCCAAAACAAAATTTTAAAACAAATGAGCTACATGTTCAACTCAAGAAGTTAGAAAAAGAGCAAGAGTCAGGAAGTAAGGAAATAATAAAGATAAGAGCCAAGCATATGTTTATATTTATTTGCTGTTTATTCCTTGTTATGGACTGAATTGTGCCCCCCTCTCCCTGCCTCCGAATTCAAAATGCTGAAGCCCTAACCTCCAATGTGACTGTATTGGAAGACAGGGTCTTTAGGAGGTGATTAAGGTTAAATGAGGTCATACATGTAGAATCCTAATTAGATAGGACTGTAGCTGGAGAAGAAGAAATGATCTCTATTCCACTCCCTCTCTTTCTCCCTCTCCATGTGAAGACACAGTAAGAAGGTCGCCATCTGCAAGACAAAAAGAGAGCCTGTGCCGGAACTGGACCACGCTGGACACCTGATCTTGGACTTCCAGTTTTCAGAACTGTGAGAAAATAAATTTCCTAGGCCGGGCGCAGTGGCTCACGCCTGTACTCCTGGCACTTTGGGAGGCCGAGGTGGGCAGATTACGAGGTCAGGAGATCAAGAACATCCTGGCTAACACGGTGAAACCCTGTCTGTACTGAAAATACAAAAAATTAGCCGGGCGTGGTGGCAAGCGCCTGAGGTCCCAGCTACTCTGGAGGCTGAGGCAGCAGAATCACTTGAACCTGAGTGGCGGAGATTGCAGTGAGCCAAGATAGTGCCACTGCACTCCAGCCTGGGGCACAGAGCAAGACTCCATGTCAAAAAAAAAAAGAGGAAGAAAGAAAGAAAGAGAGAGAGACAGAAAGAAAAAGAGAGACAGAGAGAGAAAGAAAGAAAGAGAGAAAGAGAGAAGGGAAGGGAAGGGAAGGGAAGGGAAGGGAGGGGCGGGGAGGGAAGGGAAGGGAAGGGAAGGGAAGGGAAGGGAAGGGAAGGGAAGGGAAGGGAAATTTCCTTTGTTTAGAAACGCCACCTAATCTATTATATTTTGTTACAGCAGCTTGAGATGACATTTACCTTTCATGTTTTATGTTTATTTGCATGTTTATCATATTTTTATAAGTTTTCTATTGCTTGCTTGCTATCTTATTGATTCAAAAAAGTCTCTTATTATTAGAGGTATCTGGTTTTCTTTCTATCATATATCTTCCAATTATTGAATTACCAATTTGCCTTTACCAATTAACTGGTTGTAGTGTTTCTGATGACATATGTTTTTCATTATTATGTAGTCAATGTCTCAATGATGTTTCTTGTGTATTTTACCTTTGCTGGAAAAAGGCATCCCTCAAACTATGTAAATATTCATCTATATTTTCTTCTGGGACATTTTTGTTTATTGTCTACACATAAATGTTTAAACCATCTGAAATTCATGTTTGTGTATAGTTTTACCAAGCTATCTAAGTATTTGTTTTTTCCTAGCAGTAGTTATTTCCCAATGGTTTGAAACTCCAATGTCGTAATAAACCCGTAATGTTGGAATTTTCCCATCTAGAAACATATGGGGCCAATCGCCATTAATTCAAATCTTTTCTCATATTGGACCTTCTATAATTTCATTGACATAAACCCTGCACAAACCTGGAACTGGATTAGTGTTTTGACGTCTAATTCTTCTTTGTTCAGTTTTATAAATCTCTTTCTATCCTTTTGTTTCACTCATGTATTCACTCTTTCAATTGTCAGTTTTAAACGACTAGTATATTCCTGGCCCTGAATTAGACATGGAGGATAAAGTAGTGAGACGGACAGCAAGACCTCTGTCCTCACTAAAGTTTAATAAAATGAGATGAGTACTAACAGGGAGAAAATACAGTTAGGCATGGTGGCTCACGCCTGTAATCCCAGTGCTCTGGGAGGTCGAGATGAGAAGATCCCTTGATACCGGGAGTTTCAGACCAGCCTGGGCAACATAGTAAGACCACCATCTCTACAAAATATTTTAAAAATTAGCCTGGTGCAGTGGTGCACGCCTGTAGTCCTAACTTATCAAGAGTTTGAGGGAGAAGGATCACTTGAGCCTGGGAGTTGGAGGCTGCAGAGAGCTATGATCACGCCATTGCATTCCAACCTGGATGACAGAGAAAGATGCTGTCTCTAAAACAAGAGAGAGAGAGAGAGAATACAGAATGCCAGATGCTGTGGAAGCACATTTTATTATTATTATTATTATATTATTATTATTATACTTTAAGTTCTAGGGTACATGTGCACAATGTGCAGGTTTGTTACATATGTATACATGTGCCATGTTGGTGTGCTGCACCCATTAACTTGTCATTTACATTGGGTATATCTCCTAATGCTATCCCTTCCTACTCCCCCAACCCCACGACAGACCCCGGTGTGTGATGTTCCCCACCCTGTGTCAAAGTGTTCTCATTGTTCAGTTCCCGCCTATGAGTGAGAACATGTGGTGTTTGATTTTCTGTCCTTGTGATAGTTTGCTCAGAATGATGATTTCCAGTTTCATCCATGTCCCTACAAAGGACACAAACTCATCCTTTTTTATGGCTGCATAGTATTCCATAGTGTATATGTGCCACATTTTCTTAATCCAGTCTATCATTGATGGACATTTGGGTTGGTTCCAAGTCTTTGCTATTGTGAATAGTGCCGCAATAAACATACATGTGCATGTGTCTTTATAGCAGCATGATTTATAATCCTTTGGGTATACACCCAGTAATGGGATGGCTGGGTCAAATGGTATTTCTAGTGCTAGATCCTTGAGGAATCGCCACACTGTCTTCCACAATGGTTGAACTAGTTTACAGTCCCACCAACAGTGTAAAGGAAGCACATCATTAAAGCACCTAACCTAGAGTACAGGCATGAGAGAACCCTTCACAGAGGAAGGGACATGTATGTCCATATGCAGTATAAGGAAAAAATGGGATTAAGCCAGATAAAGCAAGAAGGAGATTATTTTTAGTATGTGCAACATCCACCCATTTCACTCATTATACATACACATAGCAACTTAAATTGAAGGCAACTTCCCTAAGAGAAAACAAGTATTTGCCAAAAACAACAGCAAACATTATGACAAAACATGATGAAATATTAAAACCAAACTATTTAATGGAAGGAACAATGCAAGTGTGCCTTCCAGTGTAGCTTCTATTCATCAGTCTACTGGCATCTGCAGTTAATGCAATAAGATAAGAAAACATAATAAAGACATGACAGTTGGGAAAAAATAAACCAACTATTATTTGCCAACTGTATGTTTATTGGCCAAAGAAAATCTACCAACAAAAAAGCTTGGCAAAGCTGGTGAATAAAATTCAAAATACAGGTCAGGTGCAGAGGCTCACACCTATAATCCCAGCACTTTGGGAGGCTAAAGCAGGAGGATCACTTGAGGCCAGGAGTTCGAGACCAGCCTGGGCAACATTGCAAGACCCCATCTCTACCAAAACAAATTAAAAACAAAAACTTAAAATTGAAAGAGTAACCACATTTCTATATACAATCAGGATACAACTTGAAAATATAACTGTAAAAGAATATCTTATTCAGAACTACAATCAATTCCAATAAGTACTTAGAAATAAACTTAATAAATGGCAAGCAAACTAATACTTATTTAACAACAGAAATTTATTGTCACACAGTTCTGGAAGCTAGATGTCTGAAATCAAGGTGTCAGTGTGTTATGTTGCCTCTGAGACTCTGGAGAAAATCCTTCTTTGCCTCTGCCTAGCTTCTGGTAGTGGCCAGTTCTTGGTGTTCTTGCAGCTCTGTCACTCCGATTTCTGTTTCTGTCATCACAGGGAATTTTTCCTGTGGGTCTCTACCTTTCTTTCTTTCCTTCCTTCCTTCCTTCCTTCCTTCCTTCCTTCCTTCCTTCCTTCCTTCCTTCCTTCCTTCCTTCCCTCTCTCTCTCTCTCTCTCTCTCTCTCTCTTTCTTTTTCTTTTTGAGACTGAGTCTCATTCTGTCGCCCAGGCTGGAGTGCAGTGGCATTATCTAGGCTCACTGCAACCTCCACCTCCCAGGTTCGTGCAATTCTCCTGCCTCAGCTTCCCAAGTAGCTGGGATTACAGGCACCCGCCTTGGTCTTCTTGTAAGGTCACCTGTCGTAGTGGGCGAGGTCATAACCTAACAACCTTATCCTAACTTGATTTCATCTACAATGACCCTATTTCTAAATAGGGTCCCACTCACAGGTACTGAGGGTTAGGCCTTCAACTTACCTTTTTGGGGGACACAATTCAACCCAGAACACATATAAAAACATACAAATATGTAAATAAATAAAACCTACACATTTATGTATGTATCATATTGATGAATTAAATATTAAGATTGTAAAAATACAATTCTCACCATTAATCAATCAGTTCCAAATAATTTCAAACAAAACCCCAACAGAGTTGGGTGTGGGTTTGGATTGTGTATAATTTGATACATTGATTCTAAATTTCACATGGAAGTATGGAAGTAGTACTAACTGCTCTTCGAGAAAAGTCACAGAAACGACTCTCCGTCTAAGAAGGAAATGGGGTTTTAATTAACATTAAAGCAAACATTCCAATAAATTTCTTAGCCCAAAAAGTATGTTGTTTATGCAGGTGCAATGATGTAAATCTGTGTTCTGATAAAGCCGAATTTACAATCTCGTGGAATAATCAAGGAGTTTGGGGTCTTTGAGATTAAAATGAAGCTCCATATAAATGTTTTCTAAGGAGGAATAAATGTAACTACATACTCTAATGTCTATTATCAGTGAGAAAAAATGAGCTATTTAATAAGGCATTAGGCAAATTATAAGCAAGAAGAGAAAATCAGTTTCCCCCTGCCCCCATAAAGAAAAGAAAATCTGGACAGATTAAATACCTAAGTATGAAAAGAAAAGCTTATGGTTGGGTGCGGTGGCTCACACCTGTAATTCCAACACTTTGGGAGACCAAAACAAGAGAATTGTTTAGGCCCAGGAGTTCAAGATCAGCCTGGGCAACATAGGGGTACCCTGTCTCTACAAAAAATAAATGGGCATGGTGGCTTGGGTCTGCAGTCCCAGCCACTTAGAAGGTTGAGGCTGCAGTGAGCCATTAATTGCAGTCCAGCCTGAGCAACAGAACAAGACCCTGTCTGAAAAGAAAAGAAAAGAAAAAAAAAAAAAAAGCTTTTTCAGTTTTGTAAGAAAACATAGGATATTATCCCTATAACATTCAGGTAGGAGTGTCATAAACAGAAAACAAAAAGCATATGTCATAGAGGAAAAGACTAACAAAGACTGAATTTGCCTATGTTTTAAATTTAATTAAAGGATGCCATTAAAAGAATGAAAGAAAAAATAACCCACAAGAATGCCTTAATATTCAGAATATATACAAAAGGGGCTGGGCATGGTGGCTCACGCCTGTAATTCCAGCACTTTGGGAAGCCAAGGCTGGCAGATCACTTGAGGTCAGGAGTTCAAGACCAGCCTGGTCAACATGGTGAAACCCCTTCTCTACTAAAAAAAAAAAAAAAAAAATACAAAAATTAGCCAGGCGTGGTGGTGCGTGCGTCTGTAGTCCCAGCTACTTGTGAGGCTGAGGCAGGAGAATCACTTGAACCCAGGAGGCGGAGTTTGCAGTAAGCCGAGATAGCACCACTGCACTCCAGCCTGGGGGACAGAGCAAGACTCTGTTTCAAAAAACAAGCAAACAAAAAACCAAAGCAAAGCAATATATACAAAAAAACTCCAAAGAGTAACTTGAAAATCACTAAAACAATGAAAAGGATATAAACAGGCAGCTCACCAAGGAGAAAATCTGGATGGCAAATAATCATAAGAGATTATATTCAACCTCGCTATTAATCAGAATAGTGAAAATTAAAACATAGGTGATATTCCATGTCATGCTCATTAGATTGGCAAAAAGTAATGTATTTTAGCTTCAAATCTTAGCAAGAATGTAGGGGAAAATAATATCACGTATTTCTGAAGGAAATGTAAATAGGCACAACTCCTGTGGAGAAGAAATACCTGTAACAGTATCAGGTCAAAGTAAACATGGGTCATTGTATGAGCAAATACCACTTCCTGGTGTCTTCACTATAAAACACTCACTTCTAAACACAAGACATATGTAGAGTGTTGTTTTGCATAGTATAAAGGGAAATAATTGTTCCATCAGTAAGGAAATGGATTACTGCAGTTTATTCATTCATTGGAATATGATTCTGCAGTTAAAGAGAACAAACTAGTTCTAGTTCTACACATCTTTTTTTTTTTTTTTTTTTTTTTAATCACCCAGGCTGGAGTGCAGTGGCGCGATCTCGGCTCACTGCAAGCTCTGCTTCCCAGGTTCGTGCCATGCTCTGGCCTCAGCCTCCCGAGTACCTGGGACTACAGGCGCCCGCCACCACGTCGGGCTAATTTTTTTTTTTTCAGTAGAGATGGAGTTTCACCATGTTAGCCAGGATGGTCTCAATCTCCTGACCTTGTGATCCACCTGTCTCAGCCTCCCAAAGTGCTGGGATTACAGGCATGAGCCACCGCACCCAGCCTACATATCTTAACATGGATACAGCTCAGAAAGCTGATTGGTTGAAAAGAGGTGATCACAGAAGGATGCGTGCAGCGTGATGCCATTTGCGTAAATTTTAAAAATGCATAAAATTATAATAGTTTGTTAATATCCTATACATACACATATGTATTCTCAGAATATTTCATATTAATTTCAGGGCATTCATACCTAGGATGAAAGATAATGGACTGGAAAAATGAAGCTGGAGGTGTAACTGCAATATTTTACTCTTTAAAAACAAAGACTTCTTTATGAGCTGAATTGTATCTCCCCAAAATTCGTATGTTGAAGTTGTAACCCCAGTATCTCAGCATGTGACCGTATTTGGAGACAGGGCCTTTGGGTGATTAAGGTAAAATGAAGTCATACGGGTGGGCCCTAATCCAATATGAATGATATCCTTGTAGAAGATCAGGATGATGGCCATCTACATACCAAGAAGAGGGACCTCAGTAGAAACCAGCCCTGCCAACACCTTGACCTCAGACTTCTGGCCTCCAGCATTGTGAGAATATATGTTTCTGTGGTTTAAGCCACTTGGTCTGTGGGATTTTGTCAGGGATGCTTTAGTAAACCAATACAACATGTGAAGCAAATATGGTAAAAGGTAACATCTGTATATTTTAGGTATTAGGACCACAAATATAGGTAACATCATATTTTTGTGTGTTTAAATATGCCTATGTTAGTTAAGAAAATGACCAGGCATGGTGGCTCACACCTGTAATCCCAGCACTTTGGGAGGCTGAAGTAGGAGTATCACTTGAGGCCAGGAGTTCAAGACCAGCCCAGGCAACATAGTGAGACCCTGTCTCCACAGAAAAATGAAAGATAAAAAAAATAAATAAATAACAAGCAGGTTCTCTAAAGACAATGGCTCAAATGCAATAAAAATGTATATTTGGTCACCTTATAGGCCAAGGTGGGCATGGCAGTTTTGTCAGAGGCCTTTGAACCAGAGCAACCCCATCTGGAATAGGGGCTGGGGAAAATGAGGCTAAGACCTACTGGGCTACATTCCCAGGAGGTTAGGCAGTCTAAGTCACAGGATGAGATAGGAGATCGGCACAAGATACAGGTCATGAAGACCTTGCTGATTAGACAGCTTACAGTAAAAACATCGGCCAAAACCAAGATAGCAACGAAAGTAACCTGTAGTCGTCCTCACTGCTTGTTATATGCTAATGTAATGCATTAGCATGCTAAGCGACACTCCCACCAGCGCCATGACACTTTATAAATACCATGGCAATGTCAGGAAGTTACCCTATATGGTCTAAAAAGGGGAGGGACACTCAGTTTTGGGAACTGCCCACCCCTTTCTTGGAAAACTCATGAATAATCCACATCTTGTTGATTATATGTGGAATAATCCACATATAATCAAGAAATAACCACAAAAATGGTCAACCAGCAGCCTCCGACTATTGGAGTAACTATTCTTTTGTTTCTTTACTTCTCTAATAAACTTGCTTTCACTTTACAGATTCACCTCAAATTCTTTCTTGCAGGAGATCCAAGAATCCTCTCTTGGGGTACGGATCAAGACCCCTTTCCCGTAACAGTTTGGCAGACGGCTGTCCTTCAGAGACTGTGTCAGTTGCCCAGAACCTTGTCTCTTTGGGCTGTGGCACTCCTGAGGGCATTACACCTGTAATCATTGCCTGAAACCAAGCTGCACAAGGAGAAAAAGGATACAGACAGAAGACACACCTGCTTTTCAGAAGTTCCAGCCTGGAAAAGGTGCACATCGTTTTCACTCCCATACCATTAAGGAGCCAACGGAAAGTTAGTCCCACACCACACCTCACTGCAAACAGCTGGGCCACTGAGCTTAGCTGTGTGCCCAGGACTGGGAGGAAAATGTGGATTTGGACAAACAGCTAGTAGTCTGCCTCCTAGAGTCATAACTAAGACTTACAGATAATTAAATTTAAACATCATAAATAAAAGAACATTAACTCCTCTTATATTAGGATTCTCCAGAAAAAAAACAACCGATAGGACATATGTCAAGTAATTTATTTTGAGGAAGTGGCTCATATGATTATAAAGGCTGACAAGCCCCCAAGATCTGTGGTTCACAAGAAGGCTGATGGTGTAGATCCAGTTCAAGTTCAAAGTTCTGGGAATGACGACAGCTAATTTTTCAGTTCCAATCTGAAGACAGGGAAAATGAAAATTCCTCCTTACTCAAGGGAAGGTGAGCCTTTTTGTTCTATTCAGGCCTCCAACAGATTGGATCAAATCTCTACCTCAGTCCAGCAACTCAATTATTAATCAACCCGGAAACACCCTCTCAGACACACCCAGAATGTTTGTCCAAATGTGTGGGCATCTCGTAAACAGTCAACTTGACACATAAAATTACTCATTGGGCCAGGCTCAGTGGCTTACGCCTGTAATCCCAGCACTTTGGGAGGCCGAGGTGGACAGATCGCTTCAGTCCAGGAGTTCAAGACCAACCGGGACAACACAGCAAGACCTCATCTCTACAAAAGATACAGAAGTTAGGTGGATGTGGTGGTGTGTACCTGCAGTCTCAGCTACTCAGGAGGCTGAGGTGGGAGGATTACCTGAGCTTGGGGAGGTTGAGGCTGCAGTGAGCCGTGATCATACCACTGTACCCCAGCCTAGATGACAGAATGAGACCTGTCTCTAAAAAAAAAAAAAAAAAAAAATTGCCCATCACACCTTCCACATAAAATAAATTACCCAGTTTTTACTCTCAACTCCTTGCAACATTTTCGTCACCTAATCTTTGGTGTTCACCTTTAAATTCTAGATTTATTGTTTCTAAATCAATATTTTAACATGATATATCTTTCTTTATTAGAAACAGTTCTTTTATATGTGCATGTGTTTTCAACCTACATTTATATAATCACTTATTCACTTCTTTTTTCTTTTCAGACAGAGTCTCACTCTATCGCTCAGGCTGGAGTGCAGTGGCACCATCTTGGCTCACTGCAACCTCTGTCTTCCAGGTCCAAGCGATTCTTGTGTCTCAGCCTCCGAAGTAGCTGGGATTACAGGTGCATGCCACGACACCTGGCTAATATTTGTATTTTTAGTAGAGATGGAGTTTCACCATGCTGGCCAGGCTGGTCTGGAATTCCTGACCTCAAGTGATCTGCCTGCCTCAGCCTCCCAAAGTACCGATATTACAAGTGTGAGCCACTGCACACAGCCATAATCACTTATTCTTAATGCATACCATATGAAACTCTTTCAATTGTTTTACCTTTTTACAGTCCCTTGAGGTGTTCTGATTTGGCTCAGTTTTCTAGAATATATCTCTCCACAGGGTTAGGGCTTCTAACTGGGGCCAGAACTTGGCAGGGCCCCCAATTAAACAGTGTTATTTTACATAAAAGACAAGAGTCAGTTGTATTTCTGGACACAAAGGACTCTCCAACCATGATTAGATCAAAACAAACAAACAAGAAACCAAAAACATTTTTCACAAGGGAATAAAAATGCACAGAAATGCAATTCTGCCTGCCAGTAAATAACACAATTATAAGCTATCTTCCTTTCTTTTTTATTTTCTGCTTTTGTAATTACAAAATAAAATATGAATACATATTAGTAAGTCAAACAAAAAATAAATCCAAGAATACAGATGAAATTGGAAGCTCCTCTATTAAGAAATATTGAGCTTACAAACTCTTGCAGATATAATGAAAGCTACTCTTCAAAGTAAAAGCGCATCAAGTTGGCCACTGACCCTACGGTCCTGTTCACCCTGGTCTTCCTGCAGTGGCTCAGTTTGTAGTGTATATGCCACGCTTACCCTTAGTGTTCAGATATCTTACAAGTATTATTGACAGAAGTGAAACAGCAGCAAGGATATTGGCCAAGTTACCAGGAAAGGGAGCAGGAATAAAAAGGAAACAAATGAGAGATGTATAGAAATGAAAGGGGAGAGAATGAGGAATGTGGCACATGTATCCTGTGCAAATTATAGGAGAGTATGGAAGATTTGGAAGTAAGAATGAATTGCATAAGACCAGAAGAGTATTGTAGCAATGAAATCTGCCATATTCATCAAGAACTGGGAAAAAATAAAAATAAAAATTAGCTAAGTGAAGGGGCGAAAAAAAAAACCCACCTTGAGTCTATGGCAATAGGATCAACATCAAAGTCAGATGCCCATCCATTCACCTGGTGTTAACTGATTCAGAGATTTTAAAAATCAGTAGGTTGTAAAAGGTGGCCTCTGACTGCTCTGTCACACAGACGATTCCCACCTGGGTTTCAGATGTATGTGAATCCACACACCATCAATGTGAATGGCAAACTAGCACATGTAGACTTCAAACTGCTGGAGAATAATGAATGTATGGCACTAGCAAAGATTATGCAGGAGGAGACAAATACCTGCCTTAACTGATTTCCAAGGAAGACAAAATTTATCTATTTGAGGAAAATAAATCTGCTAGAAAATATATGTGTAAGAAGGCAAAGAATATGCCTGCTTTTCAAGCTTCAAAGGAATTGATTCACATTCCTGTTAGGCAGAAATGCAATGGGGACCACAAGTTTAAATCTGTCTTAGTTACTTTGGACTTAATAACATATGGGACTTACAAACATCCATTCAGAACCAAATCTATCCCAAAGTATAAACTTGCCTTAAGTTACCATGGTTATCAGTTTGATAGGCACTACCTTTTTTTTTCTGTTATAAATACAAATCAGGTTATATAATACATAATATTATTTACTAAATTCTTTTTGTTCCAAATATTTAGGAGACTTTTCCTATTAGTACACACAGATCTACCCTACTCCTTTTAATGACTACAGAGTATCACAGAGGCTGCATCTGTAATAAGATAATAAATAATTCCTCGACTGATAGACATATAGGTTATTTTCAATTTGGGAGTGCATGTGTGAGTATACACATATATACGTGTATACATGTATATATATGTGTGTGTTTGGATGTGTTTGGATGTATATGTAAAAGCAGAATAATTGCTCTGTCAACTAGTACATGCATTTCCTAATTTCAAAAGTTGACATCAGTGCCAATTTATAATTTTACCCACAGTTATTTTTAACTTTTAAATTTTGAGAAAGTAATAGATTGTCAGAACATTTGTAAGATTGATGCATAAAACTCCCAAACATCTTTTAATAAGATTTACCAGTTTTTCACATTTTACCATGCCACATTCATTTTATCATTCGTTTTTCTCTCCTCCTGTTTTTCTTTTTTTTTCTTTTCTTTTTTTTCCTTTTATTATTATTATTATACTTTAAGTTCTAGGGTACTCCTCCTGTTTTTCTAATTCTTTCTGATTTCAGAAGTTTGCATATATTATACAAATTTATCCCCTAGTATTTACTGTGTGTTTTTTCAAAACAGGGATATTCTCATGTGTTATTATGTTTCAGTTATCAAGGTTAGGAATTTTAACATTGATATATCACTTTTATCTACTTCACAATGTAAGTTAATTTTGCCAGTTGTCCTAATAATGTCTTCTAAGACATTTTTTTCCTTCCAATATAGGATCCAGTTCAGAGTCACATATTACCTTTAATTGTTATAACTCTTTAGTCTCCTTTAATCTGGAAACAGTTCTTAGCATTTTATTTCTCATAACAAACATTTTTATAAAACTTGGCAAGTATAGATCCTCCCTCAATTTGGGTTGGCCTGATGTTTCCTTGTGATTAGATTCATGTTATACATTCCTGGATGAAATATTGTAAACATGACGTGTTCTCAGAAAAGTGCAGCTGGGGTCACGTGATGTGGTTCTGTCCCCTCATCGATGATTTTCATTTTGCTCACATGATAAAGGCATTGTTCAATTTCTCTGTGTAATCGCTATCATCCGCTTGTAACTATTACATTATTTGAAGGGAGACACTTTCATCTCATGCATCCTGTTGCTAACCAGACTTTCATCTCCTTCCATAGAATCTACTGACAATTATTATCTGAACAAGTCTTTCATATACTGAGTTTCAAATTATGACTTTCCAACCCTATCACTCCCTCCACATTTATCAATTGGCCATTTACTGAAGGAATAATATTTTCCCTTTATCAATTTATTTATCTATCTATATTTTTATCTTTCTTTCCATCTTTCTATCCATCTATTCATCCATCCACTGATCTGTTTACTCTCAGTGTAGATTCATTGATTACTATTTTATTTAATGAGTTATAATACATTATTATCCTTATTTGTTTTGATTTTCAATTTTTACCAGGTCTGACCAGTGACATGCCCTTTAAGCAGGCTTGTGTCCTTTTGGTAAGTCTCTGTAAGTTGTTTTAGTACTTCCATTTCAGCACTACAAGATGATCCAAGTTCTGGAACCTTTACTGTCCCAGCCCTGGAAATAGTCATTTCTCCAAGTTTCTCCAAAACTCATTTCCTAAGTTTATTTAGCTTAAGGTCCTGCAGACTGGGAAGTTCAAGGGCGTGGCCCTGGCTTCTGGCAAGGATTTCCCTGCTGAGTCATGACATCGCAGAAAAGATCAAAGGAGAAGCAAAACCCAAGGGGCATTCTGGCTTTATAACTCACTCTCAGGAGAACTAGTCTGTTCCCACCAGAACTAATCCAGTCTTTCCAGAGCAAGAACTCACTCACTAGCACAAGAAGAGCACCAACTCCTTCATAAGGGACCTACCCCCAGGGCCCAAGCAACTCCCACTGAGTCCCATCTCCCAATACCACCACTTTGGAAATCAAATTTCAACATAGGTTTTGGTGGGGACAAACTCAAATTACGGCTGAATTCTGTGCCCGTTATTTAACTGGGCTTTTTTTCTTGCTATTGAATTGTCTGAACTCCTTATATACTTCGGATATTAACCTCGTATCCAATGTACAGTCTGCAAATATTTCCCCCATTCTGTAGATTGTCTCTTCACTCTGTTGATTGTTTCCATTGCTGTGCAGAAGCTTTTAAATTTGCTATTTTTGCTTTTTTAGTCTGTGCTTTTGGGGTCATATCTCTAAAAATCATTGCCCAGACCAATGTCACGGAATTTTTCCCCATATCGTCTTTTAGTAGTTTCATGACTTAGTTCTTACATTAAATCTTCAATCCATTTTGAGTTAATTTGTGCCTATGGTGTTGAGATAATTTTATTTTTCTGCATGTGGATATCCAGTTTTCCCAACACCATTTATTGAAGAGACTCTTCCCCCCATTGTGTGTGCTGAGTGCCTTTGACAAAAATCGATTGGCTATAAATGAACAGGTTCATTTCTGGGTTTTGTATTCTGTTCCATTGCTGTACATTTCTATTTTTATGCCAGTTTCTGTTTTTATACTGCTTTGGTTACTGTAACTTTGCAGTATATTTTCAAGTCAGGTAATGTGATGAATCCAGATTTGTTTTTTCTGTTGTTGCTTGTTTGTTTACTCAGATTGCTTTGGCTGTTCAGAGTCTTTTGTGGTTTCATATCAGTTTTAGGGTTTTTCTTTTTCCTATTTCTGTGAAGAATGTCATTGGTATTTTGATAGGGATTGCATTCAATCTATACAACACTTAGGGTAGAATGAACATTTTAACAATATTAATTCTTCCCATTCAGGAACATAGAATATCTTTCCATTTTTCCTGTCTTCTTTCATTTATTTTATAAATGTTTTGTACTTATCAGTGTAGAGATCTTTCACCTCTTTGGTTAAATTTATACCCAAGGTTTTCTTGTAGCTACTATAAATGAGATTTATTTTTATTTCTTTTTCAAATACTTTGCTGTTAGTGTACAGAAATATTATTTGTTTTTATATATTGATCTTGTATCCTGCAACTTTAGTGAATTTGTTTATAACAATCTTTTAGTGGAGTCTTTAGAGTTTTCGATACATAGAATTATCTCATCTGCAAACAGGCACAATTTAACTTTTTCTTTTCCAATTTGGATGGCTTTGATTTCTTCCTCTTGACAAATTGGTCTGGCTAGGACCCTCAGTACTATATTGGATGGAGGTGGTAAGAATAGGTATTCTCGTCTTGCTCCAATTTTTGTTTTCTTTTAGAGACAAGGTCTCACCCTGTTACCTATGCTGGAGTGCAAGTGGCAACCTCATAGCTCACTGCAGCCTGAAACTACAGGGCTCAAGAGATCCTCCCACCTCAGTCTCCCAAGTAGCTGGGACTATAGGTATGCACAACTATGCCCAGTTAATTTTTTTATTTCTTTTTGTGTGTGTGGAGATAGGGTCTCACTATGTTGCCCAGGCTGGTCTCAAGCTCCCAGCCTCAAGTAAACCTCCCACCACAGCCTCCCAAAGCACTAGGATTACAGGCATGGGCCATTACACCCAGCCATTTTCTAGATTTTAAAGGGAAAAACTTTCATTTCCCCTTTGAATATGACGTTAGCTGTGGATTTGTCATATATGATCTTTATTGTGTTGAGAGGTATGCTTCTATACCTAATTTCTTGAGAATTTTTAGCATAAAAGATGCTGAATTTTGTCAAATGCACTTTCTGCATCTATTGAAATGATTATGTGGTTTTTGTCCTTCATTCTGTTAATGTGACCTATCACATCTATTGATTACGTATGTTGAAACATCCTTGCATCCCTGGGATGAATCCTACTTGATCATGGTGAATGATATTTTTAATGTACTGTTAAATTTGGTTTGCTAGGCCATACACAGTGGCTCACCTCTCTAATCCCAGCACTTTGGGAGGCCAAGGCAGGCAAATCACCTAAGGTCAGAAGTTCCAGACCAGCCTGGCCAATGTGGCGAAACCCTGTCTCTACTAAAATACAAAAATTAGCTGGGTGTGGTGGTGTATGCCTATAATCCCAGGTCCTCTGGAGCCTGAGGCAGGAGAATCACTTGAACCCAGGAGGCAGAGGTTGGCGTTAGCCAAGATCACGAAAAAAAAAAAAGAAAAAAATAATGGTTTGCTAGTATCAAGGTGATGCTGACCTTGTAAAATGAGTTTGGAGGTTTTCTTTCTTCTTCAATTTTTTTGAAGAGGCTTCAGAAGAATTGATATTAGTTCTGTAAAAGTTTGGTAGGATTCAGCAGTAAAACCTGGACTTTGTGATGGGACACTGTTTATTACTGATTTGATCTGATTAATCCTTATTGATAGGTTGAGATTTTCTATTTCTTCACAATTCAGTGTCGGTAGGTTGCATGTGTCAAGAAATTAACCCATTTCCTCTTGATTACACAATGTGTGGCTATATAATTTTTTGTAAAACAGGCAAATCTCAGAGATATTGCCAGTTCAGTTCTTCAGTTCCAGATCACAGCAATAAAGCAAATATTGCAATAAAGTGAGTCTCACAGATTTTTTGTTTTCCCAGTGCATATAGAAGTTATGTTTGCACTATACTATAGCATATTAAGTGAGCAAGAGCATTATAACTAAAAAAGCAGTTAACTTTAAAATACTTTATTGTTAAAATGCTAATGATGATCGGAGCCTTCAGTGAGTTGTAACCTTTTTACTGCTGGAGGGCCTTCCCTTGATATTGATAGTTAGTGACGTATCAGGATAATGGTTGTTGAACTTTGAGGTGGCGATAGCAATTTCTTAAAATGAGACAATGAAGTTTGCTGCATCAGCTGACTCTCTGTTTCACGAAAGATTTCTACGTAGCATGTGATACCATTTGATAGCCTTCCACTCACAGCAGAATTTCTTGCAAAATTGGAGCCAATCCTCTCAACCCCTGTCACTATTATCAACAAATTTACATAATATTCTAAATCCTTTGTTGTCATGTCAACAGTGTTCACAGAATCTTCACCAGGAGTAGATTCCATCTTAACAAACCATGTTCTTCGTTCATCCAGAAGAAACAACTCCTTGTCTGTTCAAGTTTGATCATGAGATTACAGCAATTCAGTCACATCTCTAGGCTCCCCTTCTAATTCTGGTTTTCTTAACTATTTTCACCACACCTGAAGTTTCTTCATCCACTGAAGTCTTGAACCCCTCAAAGTCATCCGTGAGGGTTGGAATCAACTTCTTCCAAACTCCTGTTCATGTTGATATTTTGACTTCCTCCCATGAATCATGAATTTTCTTAAAGGCATCAAGCATGGGGACTTCTTTCCAGAAGATTTTCAATTTACTATGCCCAGATCCAACAGAGGAATCACTATCTATGACAGCTATAGCCTTACAAGATGTATTTCTTAAATAATAAGGCTTTAAAGTCAAAGTAACTCTTTGAACCATGGACTGCAGAATGAATGTTGTGTTAGCAGACATGAAAACAATATTAATGTCTTTGAACATCTCCATCAAACCTCTTGGGTGACCAGGTGCATTGCCAATAAACAGTAATATTTTGAGAGGAATCTTTGTTCCTGGGCATGAGGTCTCAATAGTGGGCTTAAAATACTTGGCAAACCATGCTGTAAGTACATGTGCTGTCATCCAGGATTTGCTGTTCCATTTCTAGGGCACAGGTAGAGTAAATTTAGCATAATTCTCAAGCATCCTAAGAATTTCAGAACAGTAAATAAACACTGGCTTCAACTTAAAGTCACCAGCTGCATTATCCCCTAACAAGAGAGTCAACCTGTGCTTTGAAGCTTTGAAGTCAGGCATTGACTTCTCCTCTCTAGCTATGAAAGTCCTAGAAGCATCTTCTCCCAATAGAAGGCAGTTTCATCTTCACTGAAATTCTGTTCTTTAGTATAGCCACCTTCATCAGTATCTTAGCTAGATCTTCCAGATAACTGGATTCAACTTCTATTATCAGCAATTGCTGCTTCACCCTGCACTTTAATGTTACGAAGATGGCTTCTTTCCTTAAACTTCATGAACCCACCTCTGCTAGCTTCCAACTTTTCTTCTACAGCCTCTTCAATTCTCTCAGCCTTCATAGAAAGAAAAAGAGTTAGGGGCTTACTCTGGATTCAGCTTTGGCTTAAGGGAATGTTGTGACTTGGTTTGATCTCCTATCCAGACAACCAAAACTTTCTCCATATGTGCAATAATGCTGTTTCGCTTTCCTATCATTCATGCGTTCACTGCAGTCACACTTTTAATTTCCTTCAAAAACACTTTCTTCACATACACAATTTGGCTATTGGGTGCCAGAGGCCTACCTTTCAGCCTAGCTTGGCTTTTGACATGCCTTCCTCACTAAGATTTATAATTTCTAGATTTTTAGAGAGATCTACAACTCTTCCTTTCACTTGAATACTTAGATGCCGTTGTAGGGCTTTTAATTGGCCTAATTTCAATACTGTCGTGTCTCAAGAAATACGAATGCCCAAGGAAAGGGAGAGAGTTGGGGAAATGGCCAGTTGTTGGAGCACTCAGAACACACACATTTACTGAGTAAGTTTGCCATCCTAGGTAGGCACAGTTTGTGGCGCTCCCAAGAAATTACAGTAGTAACATCAAAGATTACTGATCACAGATTACCATAACAGATACAATAATCATTTAAAAGTTTGAATTATGAGAATTATGAAAATGTGACACAGAGACATGAAGTGAGCACATGCTGTTGGAAAACTGACACTGATAGACTTGTTTTTGTTTGTTTGCTTGTTTTGGTTTTGTTTTATTTTGAGACAGAGTCTCGCTGTATTGCCCAGGCTTGAGTGCAGTGGTGTGATCTTGGCTCACTGCAACCTCCGCCTCCCAGGTTCAAACGATTCTCCTGACTCAGCCTCCCAAGCAGCTGGGACCACAGGCGTGCGCTACCACGCCCAGCTAATTTTTGTATTTTTAGTAGAGATGGGGTTTCACCATGTTGCCCAGGATGGTCTTGATCTCTTGACCTCATGATCCGCCTGTCTCGGCCTCCCAAAGTGCTGGGATTACAGGCATGAGCCACCACGCCCGGCCAATAGACTTGTTTTATGAAGGGTTATCAAACCTTCAATTTGTAAAAACCCAACATCTGTGCAGTAAAGTATAGGGCAATAAAATGAGGTATGTTTGTATTCTCTTACTACCCTTTATATTTCTGTTGCATCAGCTGTAATGTCTCCTTTTTTTATCTGATTTTATTTATTTGAGTCTTTTCTTTGTTTCTCAATCTAGCTAAAAAAAATTTCATTTCATTAGTCCTTTAAAAAAAGCCACTCTTAGTTTAGGTAATCTTGCCTATTAGTTTTCTAGTCTCTGTTTCATTTACTTCTGCTCTGATCTTAACTCCTTCTACTAAGTTTGAACTTAGCTGTTTCTTGTTTTTCTAGTTCTTTGAGGTGCAATATTAGGCTGCTTATTTTTTTATCTTTCTTTTCTTTTAATATAGGTGTTTACTGCTATAAATTTCCCTCTGAGAACTGATTTTGCTTTATCACATAGGTTTTGTATGTTGTGTTTCCATTTTCATTTGTCTCAAGAAATTTGTTAGTTTCTTCATTTACCCATTGGTTGTTCACGAACATGTTTAATTTCTACATATTAGTATTTTCCAAAGTTCTTTCTGTTATTGATTTCTAGTTTGATACCATTGTGGTCAGAAAAAATATTTGATATGATTTTCATCTTTCTTAAATTATTTGACTTTATTTTTGACCTATGATTTATCCCAGAGAATCTTCCTTGTGCTGTGGAGAAGAATGTGCATTCTGCATTTGTTGGATGGAATGTTTTGCATGTGTCTGTTAGGTCCATTTGATTTTATTGTAGTTTAAGTTCCATGTTTTCATTTTGATTTTCTGTCTGGATGATCTGCCCATTACTGAAAGTGGAGTATGTTGAAGTACTCTACTATTACTGCATTTTAGTCTGTCTTCGGAACTTAGATGTGAAGAGAGAGAGAATAAAATGCAATAATAGTTGAAGATCTTAAGCCTGAAGAGGGAGACTCTCTTTAGATATGTTTCAGGTCCTTCAATGTTGAGCACATATGCATTTATAATTGTTGCATCCTCTTGCTGAATTTACTAGTTTATCATTCTATAATGACCTTCTTTTTCTCTTTTTAGTGTTTGACTTAAAGTCTATTTTATCTGATACAAGTATAGCTACTCCTGCTCTATTTTGTTTTGCATTTGCAAAGAATACATTTCTTTTTCTCTTCACTTTCAGCCATGTATATTTACAGGTGAAATGAAGTTCTTGTTGGCAGTATAGTGTTTTTTGTTGTTGTTGTTGTTGTTTGTTTTTGCTTTTGTCCGTTCAGTCACTCTGTGTCTTTTGATTAGAGATTTTAACCCATTTACATTCAAGGCAATACTTGACAGGTAAAGACTTACTACTGCCATTTTGTAAATTGTTTTCTAATTGATTTGTTGATCCTTTGTTCCTTTTTTCCTCTCTTACTATCTTTCTTTGTGGTTAAGTGACTTTTCGTAGTCATATGTTTTGATATCTTGCTTTTAATTTTTTGTGAATCTACTAAAGGATTTTCTTTGTGGCTACCATGAGCCGTACAAAAAACACCTTATAATTACATATAACAGATTATTTTAAGCTAATAACAACTTAAATTTGATTGCAAAAAAAAAAAAAAAAAAAACCTCTATGCTTTTACTCCACCTCCCCACAGTCTGAATTTATAGTTGACAATTCACATCTTTTTATATTGTGTATCTTTTAAGAAATTATTGTAGTTTTTATTTTTTAAACAGTTGTGTATTTTAACCTTCGTATTAAAAATATAAGTGACTCACACGCCATTACACCATTAGAGTATTCTGAATTTGGTTGTCCTTTTACTTTTACTAGTGAGTTTTACACTTTCAGGTGTTTTTACATTACTCATTAGCATGCTTTCCTTCTGGCTTGTAGAACTCCTTTTAGCATTTTTGTTTTGTTTTGTTATTTTTAAGAAATGGGTCTTGCTCTATCACCTAGGCTGGAGTGCAGTGGCACAATCATTGCTCACTGCAGCCTCAAACTCCTGGGCTCAAGTGATCCTCTCACCTTAGCCTCCCCAAGTGGCTGGAACTACAGGTATGCAACACCATTCCTGGCAAAAACCTTTCATCATTTCTTGTAAGAAGAGTCTAGTGGTAGTGAACTCTCTCAGCTTTTGTTTGTCTTTGAAAGTCTTTATCTCTCCTTATTTCTGCAGGACAGTTTTGCTTAGTATTTGGTAGTTTCTTTTTTTTTTTTTTCCTTCAGCAGTTTGAATATATCATTGCACTCTCTTGGCCTGTAAGCTTTCTGCTGAGAAGTCTTCTGTTAGCCATTTTGGAACTCCCTTATGTTTTTTGCTGCTTTCAGGATCCTCTTGGTTTTATATTTTCAACAGTTTGATTATAATATGTCTTGAGGTAATCTTATTTGCACTGAATCTGACTAGAAATTTTTGACTTTTTTGTACCTGGATATTTATATCTTTCTCCACGTATGGGATGTTTTCTGCTCTTTTTTTTCCTAAACAAACTTTCTATCCATTTATCTTTCTCTACTCTATCTCGAACACCAGTGACTCATATATTGGCTCTTTTGCTGCCCACCTGTAAATCCTGTAAGCTGTCTTTATTCCTTTCTATTCTTTTTTATTTTTCTCTTCTGACTCTATATTTTCAAATAACTTGTTTCTGAGTTCACAGATTCTTTCTTCTGTATGATTAATTCAGCTATTGATGTTCACTGTTGAATTTTTCATTTCATTCATTGTGTATTTCAGCTCCAGGATTTCTGTTTGATTTTTCTCTTATTATTTCAATCTCTCTAATACTTTTTTTGTTCTGGTCACCAATTATCTCCATCATTTTGTTGAATTGTTTATCTGTTTATCTATATTTGCTTAAAGTTTGCTGAGCTTCCTTAAAACAGTTCTTTTGAATTGTTTGTCAAGTAGTTTATATTCTATTTCTTTAGGGCCAGTCACTGGCACTTATTTTGTCCTTTTGGTGACATCATGTTTCCATGACTGTTCTTAATGCTTGTGGTTGTGTGTCAGTGTCTGCGTATTTGAAGAAGTAGGTACTTATTCCAGTCTTCACAGAATGACTTTGCCTAGGAAAGCCTTTGGCAGGCATGGCCCTGGGACACACCAGAAACCAGAGGGAGCTGAGTCCTGGGATGCATCAGAAGCCCAGGGCCCACTATGGCAGGTATGGCACTGGGGCAGGCCAGAAGCCTCGTGCAGATACAGCCAGCATAACGCTGGGGCACACCAAAAGCTCTGGGCTACCGAGGGCTGCCTGCCACAGAGAGCTATCAGGAGCCTGGACCACCGAAGTAGGCTTGACTTGGATGTGACACAGAAATGGAGTCTACCACACAAGCCTGAAGCCCGGGGCTGCATGGTCATGCCTGATTGCCAGGACAGGTCCAGCTGCTCAGTCCACAGACAGCAACTTGAAATATGGGTCAGCAAGGGGTTGCCTGGTTGTTCTTATTTCCACTTCGGCCTGTTCAGTGAGGAATAAGAAATATAGCCTTCTCCTATTTGCGATATACATAATTTCTCTTCAGTTCCCGGAATGCCCATCAGGTTGCTAAGTGGTCCATTACTTCTTCCTGCTCTGAGGCTGAAGAATTATTTTATATGCACAGCCTTTAGCCAACTTTCTGGTTAAAACAGATAATTATCATGAAACCTTCTAGTTTAGCCAACTATCATTAAATTTGCTAGTTTAAAAAAGCCAACTATTCCTTAAAATAATAATGTGGTGTTCTAAGAAGGGATATCTTGATACCACCACCTGATTGTCTTTCTACAATATTTAGAATTTATTTCTGGATAGGCTATTTCTGCATTCATGTTAAAAAATCTACAACCTCCACTATATCCTACTGCTACAGCTCTTATAGCTCATTTTCTTCCAAATGCAGATTTCAGATTACAACTGATGCTTAGTAAGGGTGTTAAATGACTCTCACTACCCTTGTAAACAGTTTCCATATTGAAGAAAATTTAAATTTCTTTAACCCTGATGGATGAAATCTTGTCAAATTTCTTGAGATATTTTTTCCACTCATGGTTCTACCATTTTATCTGTAGGCTTTGAAGAGTTAAGTCATGAAAGTTCTTTCTGTTTTATAGCAAGTGATCATTTAATATTCCTAGGAATATTAAAATTATTCCCCTCCTCTTAAATGTTTCTATCTATATGAGTACGGGGAATGGCCAATCCAAAGGCACTAGCTTTCTATCATCATAACTCAGAATTAAGTAGGTTCTGATTATGTCATTAGGGCACATAAAATCTTTCAAAGGTTTCCAACTATATGTAGTGCAAGGTAAAAACTTTCAGAATACCATGTGAACTCTTAACAGTCTGGTACCAATTTATCTTTCCAACTTCATATTCACTTCTTGCCATATATCTCAAACTCTCACCACACTAAATTATTAATTTTTCTTCCAACATGCCTTGTAATTTCAAACCTATTTTTCCTTCTACTTTTGTTCCCTCTGCCTGAAATGCCCTGGCTCTTCTGGCTCAGTGGGAAATTCCCATTTACTCTTCAAAGTGGAACAGAAAAAAGCATCTCCACTTTGTATTATTCCCAATGCCCAAGGCAAGTTAATTGCACCATTCTCTGTGGCCCCATAGAACATGGTACAAAGCTGTATTGTAACTTTATTCTATTGTGTTTCATTTAGTTGTGCCTGTGTTTCTCTCTCCTACTCAGTTTGACCTATTTGACACATATAGTGGGTTTTTCCATCTTCATATCTCACCAGGATTATCAAATAAATATGTCCAATAAAGGCTTTTTGTCTTTTGTAAAGTGGTGAATGAATGAATGGATGAAAAATTATAAATATCAGAAATATTTATTCAAAAATAGCATTTTAAACATGGACTTTTAGATGTCTTTTTTCTTCCTTCTAACTACTAAACTTTACATTTTTTTCTGAAAACAATTTTTTAGAGTTTTCGTGCTTAGTATTCATACTTTTCACCTTAACATAGTGGGTCTTAATTGTTACCCTAATCAACCCCTACATATTTAACTTTTACCTCATGTGCTTATCCTTCATTTATATTTCTTTGAAAACTGTAACAACTTTCAATCTTTTATTTTAAATTTCATCACTTATATCTTTTAAAAAGCTTTCAAGCTTTTAAATTTTTGATTTAATAATTTTTTATGTCACTTCTCAGTTTTGTTTTAAATTTGTATTTGTTTGATTTTAGCCTTCTGTTATCTTAACTCTTCTGAAACTATTACAGTTCTCACTGAAGGTTTATCAAGTTGTATGATTGGTAAACTTTATTTACAAATTCATTA
Organism: Theropithecus gelada; assembly: GCF_003255815.1. NCBI lineage: Eukaryota > Metazoa > Chordata > Mammalia > Primates > Cercopithecidae > Theropithecus > Theropithecus gelada. The sequence continues at coordinate 58,639,074 of NC_037688.1, forward strand.
TTCTATTGCTTTAAATAATTTTTAATCAAAAAATACCTGCATATAGAAACAAATAAAATAAAAAGTTATTTTGGGCCAGGAGCAGTGGCTCACCCATGTAATTTCAACACTTTGGGAGGCTGAGGCAGGAGGATCACTTGAGACCAGGGGTTCAAGACCAGCATGAGCAACATAGTAAGATTCTGTCTCTACAAAAAGCCAGGCTTCATGATGTATACCTGTAGTCACAGCTATTCAAGAGGCTGAGGCAGGAGGATCTCTTGAGCCCAGGAATCCAAGGCTGCAATGAGTTATGATCATGCCACTGCACTCCAGCCTCAGCAGCCAGAGAGATCCTATACCCCACCCTACCCACCCCCGAGGATCATTCCACTCATAAAGAAGTCTGAAATGAAAAGTGAAAATCTTGCTAACCAATCTTCAACCTTTCCAGACCTATTTCGTAGAAACAGCTAATTGAAGAGTTTCCGTTGTTTAATTATCTTAGTGGTCACCATTATAATTTAAAATTGTATGCTTATATTTCTTTTTAAAAATTTTACTAACTTTAGATACCATCCTTTGACTTCCTGCTTATGATAGATAAGAAATTTAGCTTCTTTGCATTACCACCATCTTCCTGTCCAGTCCAAGGTTTTATTAGTTTTACTGTTTTTATATTGACAAGTTTATAACTTTTATATCATTTTCTATATATCTAATTAAGTGTTCTGTGCTTTGTCTATACATTAATAATAAAAACTGAAAATAAATTTAAAAACCCCAGTAATTTTCAGGTTGCAATTATATAAAATTATTAAGTATCAAGTAATGTGAATAGATTCATTAAGAAGATATTCAGTGTCATTAACATCCTTATGCTTAAGAGAGAATTTCTCAAATCCCAGGGTTCAAATATACCCTCTTTTTAAAGTCTTTTTAATTTTCTTTGCTTCTTCTCCATGATATTCAGCTATTAATTTCTTATGTTCTTTTTGTTGTTGTTGTTTTGCTGGAGCATCTCCTTGAGCATGTTTTTCTGTGAGGTCCTTGAATGAATCCTGAATTTCTGTACATGTCTTTAAACTGCTCCTTTAGAGTTTGACTAAGTATTGAATACTAGATATAAGATCATATACCCTCAAAAATTTAAGGGTATATTTCACTATCTTCTGGCATCCGAGATCGCTAATGAGAATTTAGTCTGACTCCCCTGTCACTGCAAGTGAACTGTCTGGAAGCTTTTAGTATTTCTTCTTTCTCCTTAAAGTCCAGAACTTTTTCTAGATATGGATTTTTTTAATGTATACGGATTCTCTTCGAAATTCTTTTCAAACTGAATTCTTATGACTTTGTCTCAGGGAAATTATGTTATAGTAGATCACTGAATTTTTCTTCCCTTTACTGACTCTTTTCTCTGCCTCTAGAACCCCAATAAAAGAAATGGCAGACACCTATGCTGCTTAATATTTCTCTCAGACTTCTCATTATTTTGCCTTTTGCTCAGGGCTGCATGATTCCATTGAATTTTATCATCAGATCACTGATGTGATCATTAACTACATCCGTTTTCTTACCCAGTCTGCCTGTAGAATTTTCTCTGTAGTGCCACACATATTTTTAATTACCAGGGACTCTTGTTCTTGCTCTTCGGTTTGTCTGTTTTCACAGCAGCCGCCTGTATTTTATTTATTAATGTTAACGTTTCTCATGTGCAATTTCTTTTCCTTACATGTTTGTTGACTCTGTTGTTGGTTCATGTTTATGAATAAAGATCTAGGCTGTGAAGTAAGGAGGGTTTCATTTGCATTTGCGTAGCTCTGTTCACCAAGACACTTCTCCTTGGGATGCCTCTGTTAGTGAGTAGGGTGTGATAACTAAAAAACTTCTTTTATGAGATGTGGATAAGGGGTAGGCAGGCTGTAGACAATGACTCAAAAAAAGGAGGACTTTATTCTTAGCAGTGGGATACTTTGATATATTCCTTTTTGAGCAAACCTGCCTTGCCTTTCTTTTTCTATGATATGCCTGTTGTGTGTTTCAGAGTTTCCTCAAACTCTGCTTTGCTTCTCGTTCACGGTTTTACACTCAAATGAGGGGGCATCTCTGTGTAGCTAGAATTATTTTTTCTTCAGAGTACACAGCTTGGATTCTTATGTGGGACCAAAAACTTCTGTTCACTGTTGTATATATTCAGGGAGGAAGGTAGAAGGGGCCCAACTAACCCCACCTTCCAAGACTCAGTCCTTTAAGTCAAATATATTCAGCATATATTTACTGAGTACTATGATAAGAATGCAAAAATGGCTATAAATTGTGCTTAGCTCTGTATCCACCTCTCTTTGCAATGTGACTTTAAAGCTCCTCTTAACAAGAGGTGGGGTCTATTTCTTCACCTCTTTGAACTTGGGTGTGGCCATGTGACCTGCTTTGTTCAATAGCACTATGGAAAAGTGACTTGAAACAGACATGAAAATCACTTGCACGTTGTGGTTACTTACTTTCTCTTGATGCTCTTGGAGCCCTACAACTCTGTGAAGAAGCCCAAGTAAGCCTGCTGGATAATGAAGGGTATGTGATCCAGATACCTCTGTTGCCCTGATAAACAGCCAACTAGACACTAGACATGTGGAAAAGACTTCCTGGATGATCCAACCACCAGCCAACCTACAAGCAGACTAAGGATGCTTGAAAGAGTTCCGCAGAGATTAGCTGAACTCATGCAGATAAGAACTGCCTAGCTGACCCAAATCATTAACTAAATAAAGTGTTGTGGTTTGAGGCCATTAAGTTTTGGGGTCTTTTGTCACACAGCAAAAGCTAACTGATACAAGCACCACACTGTATTAATGTTCCAGATGTTGTGGATACTCTGATAAATCAGATAGATAAGGCCCTTGCTTACAGATAATAATAAAGAAATAAATGAATAAGACAATCTCAGAGACTAATAAGTGCTGGGAAGGAAAGGAATCAGGGTAATATGACAGAGTGACAGGCTAGGGTTAGGATCTAATGTAGATATTGTGATCAGAGAAGTTGTTTTTGCATAGATGAGGTTTGAACTAAGATCTAAATGACAAGGAAGAGCCAACCATGTCAGGGTCTATAGATAGATTGTTCCAGAAAGAGGAAATAGTAAGTGCAAAGGCATTGAGGTAGGAACATATTTTACATAAAGGGACATAAAGAAGGCCCATGGAGCTGGAGTATTTTTTTTTTTTTTTTTTTTTTTACTTGGTTAAACAAAGCACTGATAATTCTTTTTTTTTTATTTTTATTTTTTTTAATTTATTTATTATTATTATACTGTAAGTTGTAGGGTACATGTGCATAACGTGCAGGTTTGTTACATATGTATACTTGTGCCTTGTTGGTGTGCTGCACCCATCAACTCGTCATTTACATCAGGTATAACTCCCAATGCAATCCCTCCCCCCGCCCCCCTCCCCATGATAGGCCCCGGTGTGTGATGTTCCCCTTGCCGAGTCCAAGTGATCTCATTGTTCAGTTCCCACCTATGAGTGAGAACATGCGGTGTTTGGTTTTCTGTTCTTGTGATAGTTTGCTAAGAATGATGGATTCCAGCTGCATCCATGTCCCTACAAAGGACACAAACTCATCCTTTTTTATGGCTGCATAGTATTCCATGGTGTATATATGCCACATTTTCTTAATCCAATCTGTCACTGATGGACATTTGGGTTGATTCCAAGTCTTTGCTATTGTGAATAGTGCTGCAATAAACATACGTGTGCATGTGTCTTTATAGCAGCATAATTTATAATCCTTTGGGTATATACCCAGTAATGGGATGGCTGGGTCATATGGTACATCTAGTTCTAGATCCTTGAGGAATCGCCATACTGTTTTCCATAATGGTTGAACTAGTTTACAATCCCACCAACAGTGTAAAAGTGTTCCTATTTCTCCACATCCTCTCCAGCACCTGTTGTTTCCTGACTTTTGAATGATCGCCATTCTAACTGGTGTGAGATGGTATCTCATTGTGGTTTTGATTTGCATTTCTCTGATGGCCAGTGATGATGAGCATTTTTTCATGTGTTTGTTGGCTGTATGAATGTCTTCTTTTGAGAAATGTCTATTCATATCCTTTGCCCACTTTTTGATGGGGTTGTTTGTTTTTTTCTTGTAAATTTGTTGGAGTTCTTTGTAGGTTCTGGATATTAGCCCTTTGTCAGATGAGTAGATTGCAAAAATTTTCTCCCATTCTGTAGGTTGCCTGTTCACTCTGATGGTAGTTTCTTTTGCTGTGCAGAAGCTCTTTAGTTTAATGAGATCCCATTTGTCAATTTTGGCTTTTGCTGCCGTTGCTTTTGGTGTTTTAGACATGAAGTCTTTGCCCATGCCTATGTCCTGAATGGTACTACCTAGATTTTCCTCTAGGATTTTTATGGTATTAGGTCTAACATTTAAGTCTCTAATCCATCTTGAATTAATTTTCGTATAAGGAGTAAGGAAAGGATCCAGTTTCAGCTTTCTACTTATGGCTAGCCAATTTTCCCAGCACCATTTATTAAATAGGGAATCCTTTCCCCATTTCTTGTTTCTCTCAGGTTTGTCAAAGATCAGATGGCTGTAGATGTGTGGTATTATTTCTGAGGACTCTGTTCTGTTCCATTGGTCTATATCTCTGTTTTGGTACCAGTACCATGCTGTTTTGGTTACTGTAGCCTTGTAGTATAGTTTGAAGTCAGGTAGCGTGATGCCTCCAGCTTTGTTCTTTTGACTTAGGATTGTCTTGGAGATGCGGGCTCTTTTTTGGTTCCATATGAACTTTAAAGCAGTTTTTTCCAGTTCTGTGAAGAAACTCATTGGTAGCTTGATGGGGATGGCATTGAATCTATAAATTACCTTGGGCAGTATGGCCATTTTCACGATATTGATTCTTCCTATCCATGAGCATGGTATGTTCTTCCATTTGTTTGTGTCCTCTTTTATTTCACTGAGCAGTGGTTTGTAGTTCTCCTTGAAGAGGTCCTTTACATCCCTTGTAAGTTGGATTCCTAGGTATTTGATTCTCTTTGAAGCAATTGTGAATGGAAGTTCATTCATGATTTGGCTCTCTGTTTGTCTGTTACTAGTGTATAAGAATGCTTGTGATTTTTGCACATTAATTTTGTATCCTGAGACTTTGCTGAAGTTGCTTATCAGCTTAAGGAGATTTTGGGCTGAGACAATGGGGTTTTCTAAATATACAATCATGTCATCTGCAAAGAGGGACAATTTGACTTCTTCTTTTCCTAACTGAATACCCTTGATTTCTTTCTCTTGCCTGATTGCCCTAGCCAGAACTTCCAACACTATGTTGAATAGGAGTGGTGAGAGAGGGCATCCCTGTCTTGTGCCAGTTTTCAAAGGGAATTTTTCCAGTTTTTGCCCATTCAGTATGATATTGGCTGTGGGTTTGTCATAAATAGCTCTTATTATTTTGAGGTACGTTCCATCAATACCGAATTTATTGAGCGTTTTTAGCATGAAGGGCTGTTGAATTTTGTCAAAAGCCTTTTCTGCATCTATTGAAATAATCATGTGGTTCTTGTCTTTGGTTCTGTTTATATGCTGGATTATGTTTATTGATTTGCGAATGTTGAACCAGCCTTGCATCCCAGGGATGAAGCCCACTTGATCATGGTGGATAAGCTTTTTGATGTGTTGCTGAATCCGGTTTGCCAGTATTTTATTGAGGATTTTTGCATCGATGTTCATCAGGGATATTGGTCTAAAATTCTCTTTTTTTGTTGTATCTCTGCCAGGCTTTGGTATCAGGATGATGTTGGCCTCATAAAATGAGTTAGGGAGGATTCCCTCTTTTTCTATTGATTGGAATAGTTTCAGAAGGAATGGTACCAACTCCTCCTTGTACCTCTGGTAGAATTCAGCTGTGAATCCATCTGGTCCTGGACTTTTTTTGGTTGGTAGGCTATTAATTGTTGCCTCGATTTCAGAGCCTGCTATTGGTCTATTCAGGGATTCAACTTCTTCCTGGTTTAGTCTTGGAAGAGTGTAAGTGTCCAGGAAATTATCCATTTCTTCTAGATTTTCCAGTTTATTTGCGTAGAGGTGTTTATAGTATTCTCTGATGGTAGTTTGTATTTCTGTGGGGTCGGTGGTGATATCCCCTTTATCATTTTTAATTGCGTCGATTTGATTCTTCTCTCTTTTCTTCTTTATTAGTCTTGCTAGTGGTCTGTCAATTTTGTTGATCTTTTCAAAAAACCAACTCCTGGATTCATTGATTTTTTTGGAGGGTTTTTTGTGTCTCTATCTCCTTCAGTTCTGCTCTGATCTTAGTTATTTCTAGCCTTCTGCTAGCTTTCGAATGTGTTTGCTCTTGCTTCTCTAGTTCTTTTAATTGCGATGTTAGAGTGTCAATTTTAGATCTTTCCTGCTTTCTCTTGTGGGCATTTCGTGCTATAAATTTCCCTCTACACACTGCTTTAAATGTGTCCCAGAGATTCTGGTATGTTGTATCTTTGTTCTCATTGGTTTCAAAGAACATCTTTATTTCTGCCTTCATTTCGTTATGTACCCAGTAGTCATTCAGGAGCAGGTTGTTCAGTTTCCATGTAGTTGAGCGGTTTTGATTGAGTTTCTTAGTCCTGAGTTCTAGTTTGATTGCACTGTGGTCTGAGAGACAGTTTGTTATAATTTCTGTTCTTGTACATTTGCTGAGGAGTGCTTTACTTCCAATTACGTGGTCAATTTTGGAATAAGTACGATGTGGTGCTGAGAAGAATGTATATTCTGTTGATTTGGGGTGGAGAGTTCTATAGATGTCTATTAGGTCTGCTTGCTGCAGAGATGAGTTCAATTCCTGGATATCCTTGTTCACTTTCTGTCTCGTTGATCTGTCTAATGTTGACAATGGAGTGTTGAAGTCTCCCATTATTATTGTATGGGAGTCTAAGTCTCTTTGTAAGTCTCTAAGGACTTGCTTTATGAATCTGGGTGCTCCTGTATTGGGTGCATATATATTTAGGATAGTTAGCTCTTCCTGTTGAATTGATCCCTTTACCATTATGTAATGGCCTTCTTTGTCTCTTTTGATCTTTGATGGTTTAAAGTCTGTTTTATCAGAGACTAGTATTGCAACCCCCGCTTTTTTTTGTTCTCCATTTGCTTGGTAAATCTTCCTCCATCCCTTTATTTTGAGCCTATGTATGTCTCTGCGTGTGAGATGGGTCTCCTGAATACAGCAGACTGATGGGTCTTGACTCTTTATCCAGTTTGCCAGTCTGTGTCTCTTAATTGGAGCATTTAGTCCATTTACATTTAAGGTTAAGATTGTTATGTGTGAACTTGATCCTGCCATTATGATATTAACTGGTTATTTTGCTCATTAGTTGATGCAGTTTCTTCCTAGCCTCGATGGTCTTTACATTTTGGCATGTTTTTGAGATGGCTGGTACCGGTTGTTCCTTTCCATGTTGAGTGCTTCCTTCAGGGTCTCTTGTAAGGCAGGCCTAGTGGTGACAAAATCTCTAAGCATTTGCTTATCTGTAAAGGATTTTATTTCTCCTTCACTTATGAAACTTAGTTTGGCTGGATATGAAATTCTGGGTTTAAAATTCTTTTCTTTAAGAATGTTGAATATTGGCCCCCACTCTCTTCTGGCTTGTAGAGTTTCTGCCGAGAGATCTGCTGTGAGTCTGATGGGCTTCCCTTTGTGGGTAACCCGACCTTTCTCTCTGGCTGCCCTTAAGATTTTTTCCTTCATTTCAACTTTGGTGAATCTGGCAATTATGTGTCTTGGAGTTGCTCTTCTCGAGGAGTATCTTTGTGGCGTTCTCTGTATTTCCTGGATTTGAATGTTGGCCTGCCCTACTAGGTTGGGGAAGTTCTCCTGGATGATATCCTGAAGAGTGTTTTCCAACTTGGTTCCATTTTCCCCCTCACTTTCAGGCACCCCAATCAGACGTAGATTTGGTCTTTTTACATAATCCCATACTTCTTGCAGGCTTTGTTCATTTCTTTTTCTTCTTTTTTCTTTTGGTTTCTCTTCTCGCTTCATTTCATTCATTTGATCCTCAATTGCTGATACTCTTTCTTCCAGTTGATCGAGTCGGTTACTAAAGCTTGTGCATTTGTCACGTATTTCTCGTGTCATGGTTTTCATCTCTTTCATTTCGTTTATGACCTTCTCTGCATTAATTAGTCCAGCCGTCAATTCTTCCACTTTTTTTTCAAGATTTTTAGTTTCTTTGCGCTGGGTACGTAATTCCTCCTTTAGCTCTGAGAAATTTGATGGACTGAAGCCTTCTTCTCTCATCTCGTCAAAGTCATTCTCCGTCCAGCTTTGATCCGTTGCTGGCGATGAGCTGCGCTCCTTTGCCGGGGGAGATGCGCTCTTGTTTTTTGAATTTCCAGCTTTTCTGCCCTGCTTTTTCCCCATCTTTGTGGTTTGATCTGCCTCTGGTCTTTGATGATGGTGATGTACTGATGGGGTTTTGGTGTAGGTGTCCTTCCTGTTTGATAGTTTTCCTTCTAACAGTCAGGACCCTCAGCTGTAGGTCTGTTGGAGATTGCTTGAGGTCCACTCCAGACCCTGTTTGCCTGGGTAACAGCAGCAGAGGCTGCAGAAGATAGAATATTTCTGAACAGCAAGTGTACCTGTCTGATTCTTGCTTTGGAAGCTTCCTCTCAGGGGTGTACTCCACCCTGTGAGGTGTGGGGTGTCAGACTGCCCCTAGTGGGGGATGTCTCCCAGTTAGGCTACTCAGGGGTCAGGGACCCGCTTGAGCAGGGAGTCTGTCCCTTCTCAGATCTCAACCTCCATGTTGGGAGATCCACTGCTCTCTTCAAAGCTGTCAGACAGAGTCGTTTGCGTCTGCAGAGGTGTCTGCTGCTTTGTTATTGTTTTCTGTGCCCTGCCCCCAGAGGTGGAGTCTACAGAGACAGGCAGGTTTCCTTGAGCTGCTGTGAGCTCCACCCAGTTCGAGCTTCCCAGCAGCTTTGTTTACCTACTTAAGCCTCAGCAATGGCGGGCGCCCCTCCCCCAGCCTCGCTGCTGCCTTGCCGGTAGATCACAGACTGCTGTAATAGCAATGAGGGAGGCTCCGTGGGTGTGGGACCCTCCCGGCCAGGTGTGGGATATGATCTCCTGGTGTGCCTGTTTGCTCAAAGCGCAGTATTGGGGTGGGAGTTACCCGATTCTCCAGGTGTTGTGTGTCTCAGTTCCCCTGGCTAGGAAAAGGGATTCCCTTCCCCCTTGCGCTTCTCAGGTGAGGCAATGCCTCGCCCTGCTTCAGCTCTCGCTGGTCGGGCTGCAGCAGCTGACCAGTACCGATCGTCCGGCACTCCCCAGTGAGATGAACCCAGTACCTCAGTTGAAAATGCCGAAATCACCGGTCTTCTGTGTCGCTGGCGCTGGGAGTTGAAGACTGGAGCTGCTCCTATTCGGCCATCTTGCTCCGCCCCCGGAGCTGGAGTATTACATACAAGGACAGAGAGTGAGTAGGATGCAAATTCAATGAAATAGACCATGTGGACTCAAACTATAATTAATGTATTAATCACCTTGATACTTGTTCCATATCCTGTCCTTTATAGTCGTGGAGTAGGAGGTTGGAAGGTTTTATCCATTTATTTATTTATTTATTTATTTTTTTTTTTAATTTAATTTTTTAGAGACAAGATCTCACTCTGTCACTCAGGTTGGAGTGCAGTGGCACAATCATAGCTCACTGTAGCCTCAAACTCCTGGACTCAAGTGATCCTCCCTCTTGAATCTTCTGAGTAGCCAGGGATACAGGTGCGTGCCACCATGCCTAGTTAATTTTTTTTTTTTTTTTTTTTTTTTAGTTTTTATAGAGACAGGATCTTACTATGTTGCTCAGGCTGGCCTCGAACTCCTGGCCTCAAGCACGGGAGCTTGGAGTTTGTAAAGGACTCCTTTGGGAAGGATTCCTCTTCCTTCTGGAATTTTGGGTTACACCTTCCCATGATCTGTTTTATTCATTAATCAGATCCCATCTGTGTTCTGTTTTCTAAGATTTCTTCGAAATGTTCTTCTCCAGTTACTTGCCTCTTTAGTTCTCTAGCATTGTTGTGGACTCATTCTTTTAAAAATGCAGGGTTTTTTTTTGTTTGTTTGTTTGTTTTAACATTTTTAAGGACCTTGGTATATGTCTGTCCTCAGTTCACCATCTTTAGTTGAAATTCTCTTGTCTCATTTTAAAATGTGTGGCTCTATGCTCATCTTAATCTGTTATGTTTCTTTTGTTATTCTGTCTTTTTTTTCTCTTTGTTTATTCTCTTTCACAGCTTGTCTTTAGCGTGGCTGGTAGGAGATGAGGCCTCATTAGGATATTCATTCACTATCCAATACATATTTATGGAGCACCTTTTATCTGCAATCACAACCGAAGCCCTTCTTCCCTACCAGTTGCCCTTGCATCCACCTGCCTTGCTCAGCTCCAGCTGAGTTGAATATAGCTTATCAAAATACCTCATACTGGGACACTGCGGAGATAGGGTTAATTATTCTCCCTGCTGTAACCTTCATGGGATAGTTAACACATTATTTTTTGGCTTTTGATAATTCCAAATTCATGCAAAAATTTTTATTTTTAACTCCCTGGTGATCTATCTATCTCTCTATCTTTCTTTCTTTTTATCGTCATTGAATTTCGTGTGCCTTAAGTCAGTAGGGGATGGCACATAGGATGTCCTACCTGGGAGGGATAGACCATGTTACCCCACAGACCATAGAAGATCCTTCACTCTTCTAGACCAAGGGCTTGAGCTTGGTAGGCATTTGTAAAGTTTCCAGGCACAGGAACCTTCACTCATCCCTCTAAAGCAGATACATATACATATTTTTTTTTTTTTTTTGACAGCGTCTCGCTCTGTTGCCCAGGCTGGAGTGCAGTGGTGCTATTTTGGCTCACTGCAACTTCTGCCTCCCAGGTTCAAGCAATTCTCCTGCCTCAGCCTCCTGAGTAGCTGGGATCACAGTCACCCGCCATCATGCCCAGCTAATTTTTGTACTTTCAGTAGAGATGAGATTTTGCCATGTTGGCCAGGCTGGTCTCGAACTCCTGACTTCAAGTGATCCACCCGCCTCGGTCCCCCAAAGTGCTGAGATTACAGGCATGAGCCACTGCACCCGGCTTCAATATGCTTTTATACAGAGGTTAAAGTACTTGAAAAGTGATACTAGCAGTCTTCAGAGCCCAGCCCATGCTCATCATATTTTCTTTCACAAATCTGTTGGACCCCTTCTAGAACCCCGTAAGTACAAAACTCTACCCGCGCTGCTGTTTCTTTATGGCAGTACCACTTCACCCATTCCTTCAATCCCAGAATCAGGAGGCCAGAACACCCAGAACAAAGAGCAAGGGACGCCACCTGCCCCAAAGCCATTGCATTGCGGTTCCCTTTGCCTGGGACACCTTTCTCCCTGCTTCTCCTCTAAGCCTCTTACCCTGATTCTCACTCATCACCCAGTCTCAGCTTATAAGCTAGTCACCCACAGAGAGTCCTTCCCTTCTTTCCTAGCCTTCTCTTCCCTCTCCAAGTGTAGTGGATGCTGTTAGTGCCATGCCCAGGTCCCTTAACCGGTGGTGCACTCGTTCTTCAGTTGCTATGAGTATTGGTTGCTAAGGTGACACTGCTTTCCCTGGGAAGTTACTCCCCACCACAGGGGGCGGCCAGTGTCCAGTGACTATCTGGGGTACAAAAGGCCAGTGCCTGGTCTCAAGATGGGCCAGAGTTTCCTGGGGTATCAGGCTGAAGTGAGCCTCCAGCTGAGACCACAGTCTTGCTGAGTTTTTCTCTCCCATTTGCCTCACATCCTCTCTCCAGAGAGCGTTTCTCCAATAAAGCATTGGAGCAAAGAATATTTCTTCTTTTCACAACAATCTTCATCTCTGGCCCTGGAAACTGACCTACAACACCAGGAAAGCTTTCTTTAAGAGGTTTCCTATATTTATTTCCATAACTAAGAACTTCTCTCCCTGTTCCCTGCACTTCCGACTGTGAGGCAGCTTCACATGGTCAGACTGCCACGTGATCAGTGCCCCCTGGTCACACAGTAGCGCTGTGCCTGAGACCCCTGAAGAGCTTCTCCCTTTTAGGAAGTGAAAGAGGGAGAGGAGAAAAGACACCGCACCAGCCTTCTGCCTGGAAGGCTGTGCCGACATTTCTGAAGCAAAGCCATCTTTTGTCTGAACCAATAAAAAGGGTTATATTTTAGAGGCTTTAATAAAACCATTTAATCAAAAATTCAATATAAATATTACTCTGCGTTAATCTTCAAGAACCAACAAGTCAATCTCAGATCTATTCATTCCCTGAAGTGAAACTAATTTGGTTCAGGGTGGGACTTTTGGGGACGTTTAGTTTCCAAAAAGTTCCAAGTTGAAAGCCATGATTCAGTATTTTTTCCCAAATGTAACCTCTTAGGGGACCACAATAATAGCACAAAGAAATAAAACAGAATTAACTTATGTTTGAAGAGCCTATAGAGATATTAACTAATGGCACGAGATCCAGAGGATGGTTTAGAAATTAGTTCATATGCAAATATATTTAAACACCAGTCCCTTGGCACTTGCACGTTCAGTACTTACAATTTAGATTATTTGCAAGTGACTCTGAGATGAACGATCGTAAATTTTGTCAAGGCATGAGCTCAACTCACACATATTATGAAGTTAGAATGCGGAAGTTGGTAGATGGTGAACCAGTAAACTTAGCACTCAGCACTGACTTGTGGGTGCAGTAACTCACATGCAGGCATTTCTCATTTTTCCAGGTGTTAGTGTTGCTCCCAGAAGTGCAGATGTGAAAGAAAGCTATGGCAAGCACGGATGGAGAGTACCTGATGCTAAAGCTCTTGCACCTGTCAAGTGATCACCATAGTCCGTCTATGTCAACCACCATGACGGCTACCTTAGGAACTGATTTTCTGAATGTGCAGTTAAGAAAATGGAAGCACTAATGTTCAGTCTTAGGGAAGAAGATGGAGCTTGGGCTTCTGTTAAATTGGAATTTGAAGGTGGTTTAAGTGACCATTCCCTTACTGTTTCCCCAACTTCTCCCAACTGCAGTTCAAAAAGCCATCACTGGACAGGGCACAGTGACTCACCTATAATCCCAGCACTTTGGGAGGCTGAGGTGGGAGGATAGCTTGGAGCTGGGAGTTAGAAACCAGTATGGGCAACAAACCAAGACCCCATCTCTTCTAAAAATAAAATAAAATAAAAATTAGCTGGGAGTGGTGACATATACCTGTGGTCCCAGCTACTTGGGAGGCTGAGGCAGAAGAGTCACTTGAGCCCAAGAGTTCAAGGTTGCAATGAGCTATGATTGCACCACTGCACTCCAGCCTGAGCAACAGTGAGACACGATCTCTAAAAGTACATTAATTAATTAAAATTTAAATAAAAAAGAAGCCATCAGTTTATAGCCTCAGGTTAGTTGCATCCAATCCCTTATTCACAGAGTAGGTTTGCTTTCACTTAGGTCATCTTTATTTTCTGTTGCATCATCATCATTTTAGTTGCTGAAGTTTGAAACCTTGGTCTTTGGCCCCTATACCATGATCCTTCTTATCTTGCCTCCTGCTGGTATCCTCAGGGCCATCACCATCCATCATCTTTTGGCTTTGATTCCTTGGCCTTCTCATGGGATGTGGCCATCACTTCTAAACCACTTGAGTTACTTAAAGGCCTGGCCACAAGTTGGATCTTTATGTATTACTCTGAGTCCCTCCTCCTCCAAGACAGCATCATTACAGGGACCCATCGGGAAAATCCTCTACTTCGGCTCTGCTACCAGCATCTCCCCCTATGCCAGCTTCTGCTGATTTTTCTTTATCATACGAAGCATGTGAGATTAACTGTTTTGACTCTTTTCTCTTGTTTTAAAGACAGCAACACCAAGATCTGTGCTGCCTCCCAGAAAGCACAGAAATATGAAACCAGAACAGGGAAAATGTGTCTGCAAATTCATAGCTTAAAGCCCCATGTATTTAAAAATCATTCTTATTTGCTTTGTATATTTTTTTAAAAATGTGTAGACACTCTTATCCCTTGGTGTTCTAAGTAAGATTAAAGAAACGGGCCGGGTGGCTCAAGTCTGAAATCCCAGCACTTTCGGTGGCTGAGGCAGGTGGCTCACTTGAGGTCAGGAGGTCGAGACCAGCCTGGCCAACATGGTGAATCCCTCTCTACTAAAAATACAAAACTTAGCCAGACATGATGGAGGGTGCCTGTACTCCTAGCTGCTTGGGAGGCTGAGGCAGGAGGGTCACTTGAGCCCAGAAGGCAGAGGTGGCAGTGAGCCAAGATAGCACCACTGCACTCCAGCCTGGGTGACACAGCGAGAAACTCCATCTCGACAAAAAAAAAAAAAAAAAAAAAGAAGCCTGCTTTTGGATAGCACCAATAAGAGAAGGGGAAATCTTCTCTCCCTGATGATCTTGGACAGAGGTTCAGCCACAAGCTAGGACAATCACTCTGAAACCCCCTCCATCATCAAATGAACTACAGCATGCCTGGGGCCCAGGGCTGCCCTGACTAGTGGGAAATTTCTCCTTCAGCTACACGGCAGGAACTGTGCAGGTTCTCACACCTGAATAGCAGTTGGCACTGAATTTGATAGACAGTGAAGGGATTGATAAACCCTTTAACCAGTTTTTATTCTTTTGATGTTTTATAATTTTTATTTCATTTTCATCAATGGAATGGGATGAAAACGATTTTGCCCAGCGAGGAAGATGTAACCCTAATGTTGACCTACTCTAAACCTGGTGTGAATTCTGAAACCCTCCCCACTTGTCATATTAATTTCTCCTTCCACCTCTTCATTTCTGTTTTCCCCCAGAACCTGTTGTCTGCCATGACCAGGGGCTCCATTCTCACACCTCTCTTTCTGGCCTCGCTCATCTCAACCCATGGTAAGCCATATCACTGATTCTCATAAGCATTCTTGATGCCTTTACCTTCGTGAAATTCCATTACCTCTGCCTTCCTGGTTCCCAGATGCATCATCCATTACCCGCTTCAGTTCTTAGACTGTCAGGCAATGCTAAGTAAAGGCACAAGGGTTATTTGCTTTTTTATCTACTGGGTCCTTTGATGCCTTTAGTGTCTTTGATCCTCCCCTGGTTGACTACAAAACGCATTCTTTGAGGACTTCAAATTTATTCCACTCTGATCAGGGTTTTTATTCTGTCCCAATTGCCAAACCCTTCAAAATTTCTATTTTGTAGGGATCAAGTCCAGCCAGTGTGAATTTTCTCAAAACCTCTCTTATTTAGACCAAATTTATATCTGTATGGGCCTCCCCATTTTTCCTTCTTGTCTCAAGAAATTTTCTTTGGCATTATTCAATAAAGTTGCAAATGTACATGGTACATAACTCGACATTTTTTTCTATCTCTTCGTCTTTTTGTCCATTTTCACATTGACTTATTCTGTTTATTTTTTAGAAGATCTCTTTTACTTCTTGAGGAGATTAAACTTTAATGAAAGCCATGCTGATTATCTATTTCCCTTTTCTCCAGAATGTAAGCCCACTGAAAAACAGACACAAGGGTAAGCCGCTGTCATTGTGCAGCTCAGAGTTCAATGGGGAAGGTAGAGTACAAATAAATAATTCCAGTGCTGTATATGCGCTATGATGGATGTCTACTCAAGGTATAGTTGCGGGACTAAGAAACAGATTAACTCACAGGGGAGTAGAAGCAGGAAAGCATTTCAGACAAGCTATAGCTGAGCCAGGTATTAAAGAACTAGTAGTTCAGTAGACCTGAATTAGTAGTTCTGGTGGGAAGGTATCCTTTATCCTTTAAATATCTGTTAATTTAGTGAAGGAAGGGTCCATCACACAGAGAAAATAATGTGCTCAGAAAGAGTCTCAAAATTAAAAAAGCTCAGCCTCCTTAAGAAAATGCCGGTGCAGTATAGCTAAATCAGGTAGGAGGGAGAAAGTGATGTCAAATAAGCCCAAGAGCTCAAAAAAATAAAAACAAGGCCCTCTCCAGATGCCCAGTCTTGAACTTCCCAGCCACTGGGATTAGGATCCAAATAAACTTTTTTTCTTTACAAATTACCCAACTTCTTGTATTCCTTTATAGCAACATAAAACAGATTAAGACAGAAGTCCAGCCAGAGTGAAGGTCTTGAGGTAGGAAGGAACATGGCCAAGTTCACATAACTGGAAGAAAGTCAGTGAGGCTGGAGCAAACAAAGGAAGCAGAGAGTTACAAGACAGACGGGCAAGGGGCCCAACACTCCTGGTTTGGCCAGGATTGAGGGGTGGTAGATTTGGGGATGTGGGACTTTCCATTTTAAAACTGGACCACTCCTGGGAAACCCTGGATGAATTGGTCACCCTGTTTACAGGCCTCATTTAAGATTTAGGACCTTAACAGAAGAACAATATGGTAGTCATAAGTAGGGCAAGAGTAGTGAGGATGGAGAGAAGTGGATGGATTCAAAAAATATTTAGGAGTAAAGTGATAGAAGCTGGTGACTAAATGACAGTTAGGGAAAGGGGGTGAAGCTGGAGGAACAATCAAGAATGACCTCAGATTTTTCTGTCTTTGGAAACTGGGGGATATGCATTAAAAAAGGAAGGAATGCACAATAAATGACACTTAATTTGTCCTTTGGCATCAACTGTCAAATCAGAGCTCCAGATTTGATCATCATTGGTTACACAGAAGTAAATGTTGGCACCCTCCATCTCTTCCATCCATGGAGTGCAAATAGATACTGGGCCTGGTAGCAGCCAATATGTGCTTAAGAAGGAATTTGGAAGTTAGTTCCAAATTTTAAAGATGGGGAGTGCTCCTCGCCTAATAAGGGGGTATGACTTAATATAATGGAAAGAAGAAAAGCAGGCAGCGTTTGTTACTGACTCCATCCATCCTGCATTCAGATGGCATGTCAAGAAATGCATGGCTCTCACTCGCCTACCCCCAAGTCTCAGACTCCAATATTTAACCCAGAGGAAATCGTAACTGAATTATGAAGTCCTTTCAAAGCTAGACATTTGACACATCTGTTATAGGAGCCTTATAAAAAGCACACTGGATGCTTGTAAATTTTATAATTAGGTTAATTCAAATTCAAAGACGTTCCCATGAATTTTTTAAAAAATATTTCCAACTCAAATCACAGAGTTTGTTCTGCCTACCATTGAGATGTGGGGAATATTTGCCGTATGCACTAAATTCTCTTCTTTAACTGCTCATGTCAGGAGAGCAGAGGACTAGAATGAAGATGAGCACAGTAGACTGAAGATGTAAGTTTATTGAATATGTAGGCTTAATCCAGGTCCAAAAACACTATCCCAGTGATAGTCAGGTATCTAGATAGGCGGGAACTTGCTTTCCAATACTCCTGCATCCTAAACGGAAAGATGCTTTTCTTGGGTATGGGAGCAGAATGGTAGGATTGGGATGGGCCATTAAAATCATTCAGCCCAATAGTATGCCTGTGTTTGGTTTCTCAAGATTCTTTTCCTCATTCATTAATTCAACAAATATTGAATGAGGACCTATTGTATACAAGGCACTCTTCTTAGGAACTTGGGATATGTGAGTGAGCGAAATGAGCACAGATCCCTCCTCTCATTGATTTTACATTCTAAATGGAGAACTCAGGTAGTGAACAATGAAAATCAGCAATAAACATGACAAATTAGTAACTTATACAGTACAGTACAGCATGTTAGAAGGTGAAAACAATTCTGTAAGAAAATAAGAAAAAGAGGAGGAGGGAAGAACTCCAAGTGATGATGGAGGGTAGGCAGGCTGCAGTTTAAATAAGGTGGTCCAGTAGCTCTCGCAGTAAAGACAACATTTCAAAAGGTTTGAAGGAGGTGAAGGGGTTAACCATGGGGATCTCTAGAAGGAAAACCTGGTTGATTGTTTTCTCCTTTTTCCTCCAAAACAGGCCAATATAATTTAAAATGAGATATTTAGCAAAACACTCCACTAGGTTCAGAAGCCAGACTATGCTTAGTTCTCACCCCGTAAGTCATATGTCCTAATTTATTTGCTTTCTAATACTCTGCATAAAATTAGCCCACCCACATCACAACCCCCACGGTCCCAGAGCCTCTACTGCAGTTCTGACCATATCATAGCATGATAGAAGGGTGTGGAATTGTCTGTTTAGGTGTTCAGCATATGTATGTGGTAGAATAGCAGCTCAAAGACCAGAACAGACAGGGTCAGAACCTCACTCTGCCACTTAATAGCTGTCTGTCCTATGCCAAGTTATTTAATCTCTATGAGTCTCAATTTTCTTATCTGTAACGTAGGTGAAGATAATAATGTCTACTAAATGCGATGTTCATTGGTATTACCAGAGAAATCATACGTACAGCACTTAGCATAGTGCTTGGCACATAATAGACACTTATCAAAGTGAACACTTTTTAGTGACGCCCAATTGATGCCATCCGTTTTGTCACAAGACTCTCTTGTCTAGTTTGCTAGCACCTAGCATAGAGGCCAGCGCATATAATTAGGGTTATAGGTAATGGGGTACAATGTGTCCAAAAATACCCAGAAAAACAAGACCCACTGGATAACTCGGCCTTCTTGTCTATTTGGTAAAGAGCCATCCATTCATTCACCAGATGAAAAGTATAAACACACACACCAAAATCTGATTTTATCTCCATTTTTTTCTGAACTTACTGTCCTGGGAAGAGGAGAGTAACTAAGTAAGGGAAAAATGTGTGACAAAGTTGTTTCTTATTTTCTTGCAACACTCTACTAAACAAGCCTGTTCTTTATTCAAAGTATATTATTTCCTGTCCCTTCTTTCTTTCAAAATATATTCTTTGTCTAAAATTAAAACATAATAACAATAAAATTAATTCTCTGGTGTGTTAGGCTGCAAGAGAAAAGTAGAATGTGATTCTATATATAGAAGGGCTTCATAAAGAGAATCAAAACTCTGATCCCAAATGCCCCGCTGTGTGGATAAAAAGTTAGGTATCAAATTGAAAAGACTATTTCCAAATCTCTTTGTTCACTGCATTTTCAAGTTTAAGGACTAACATCAGTGGTGCACAGATTCTGTTTGTGCATTAGACCCTGATGGCTAGTGCATAAAACCTATCATCACCCAGCCCTTCTGGCCATCCCATCAGAAACTAAGTGGTTATGACCTCTGAGCATCCCTGAGCCTCTTATGGTTGAGGAGCTGCTGGTGGCAACCACGTTCTGATCCAAGGAAAATTCGCAATATGATCATTCTTGCTGTGAACTGGTTTGGATACAGGTGTTAAGTAAAAGCATAATCTGACACTGTTTTATATCCGGGATTAGTAAACTATGGTTTGTGAGCCAAATCCAGTCTATTGCCTAGTTTTGTAAACAAAATTTTGTAAATACTGTATGTGGTTGATTGATCTCCCCTTGTTCTGCAGTTTTCTCCTGGCCTGTTAAATGTGTCCATGACTACATAGAAAATCCTGCCTATTGCCTGCTTTCCTGATGGAGAAGTTCACGATCTAAAATAATAATCAGTGAACTGCAGCCTTTATGCCAATTCTGGCCCACTGCTTGTTTTTTTCAATAAAGTTTTATTGGAACACAGCCATGCCCATTCATTTATATATTGTATGTGGATGCTTTCCAGTTACAATGGCAGAGTTGAGTAGTTGCCACAGGGGTCCCAAAACTGAAAGTATTTGTTATCTGACCCTTTACAGAAAATTTTGCTGATCATTGTTCTGTGTGAATGAAGGTTTCTGAAGCATTTGCACCCAGAGAAGTTTGTGAGATAATTAAGTCATCAACCAGATCATGGTGGTGGACACCTGCCTTCACACTCAAGTAAACCTAGTGACCAGCATTGGGCCTAGAAACAGAAATCTTGATGTCGTAAAAAAACTCATTTGTCACGTTAAATTAAAGATATTAAGAAATTGACTGGTCCTGTAGTTTTATTTGTATTTAATTTTTAGTTTTGTTTTGGTTTTAGAGTTAATGTAATAGCTTTAAAAAAGGGGGGGGTTTTTTGTTTTGTTTTTTTTTTTTGAGACGGAGTCTTGCTCTGTCACCCAGGCTGGAGTGCAGTGGCGCGATCTCGACTCACTGCAAGCTCCGCCTCCTGTGTTCAAGCAATTCTCCTGCCTCAGTCTTCTGAGTAGCTGGGATTACAGGTGCCTGCCACCATGCCCAGCTATCTTTTATATTTTTAGTAGAGACAGGGTTTCACCATGTTGGCCAGCCTGGTCTCGAACTTCTGACCTCAAGTGATCTGCCCCCCCTCAGTCTCTCAAAGTGCTGGGATTACAGGTGTGAGCCACCATGCCCAGGCAAAAAGGGGAATTTTACCAAGAAAATCTGTCTGTAAGTATTTATTTTACTTTTGAATAAAATAATTTCAGTTGCACCAGAGCTCCTGGAGAAGTTTCATAAGAAGCCTACATATAACTTGGGTTTGAGAAACACTGGTGAAGCGTCCCTTCCCTCAGGCCTTAGCACGCATCTTCCTGCCTTCCCCTTTTCCCCTGCTCTAACGTATATCCTTCAACCAGGACCCAGCCAAACTTTTCTTTAAATAGTAGATTGTAAATATTTTAGACAGTCTCTGTGGCAGCCACTCATCTCTGCTGTTGTGGCACAAAGGCAACCATAGACAAGGCAAAAGCAAATGGGCGTGGTTATACACCATTAAACTTCATTTACAGACACTGAAATTTGGATATTCTATCATTTTCATGTTCTGTGAAATAGTATCTTTGGATGGACTTCCAATTATATAAAAATGCAATAATTATTCTTAGCTCATGAGGAGGACTGGATTTGACCCACGGGCCATAGTTTGCCAACCTCTGTCCTTCACTATTAATGAATGTCTTTTTCTAAACAGTAATTTTTTTTTGTAGTCCCTGTTTGTATCAGTCCATTTCACACTGCTGTAAAGATACTACCCAAGACTGGGTAATTTATAAACAAAGGAGGTTTAATTAACTCACAGTTCTGCGTGGCTAGGGAGGCCTCAGGAAACTTACAATCATGAAGCTTACAAGTAGGAACCTTCTCACAAAACAGCAGGAGAGAGAGTGCATGTGAAGGAGGAACTGTCAGACACTTATAAAGCCATCAGATTTCATGAAAACTCACTCACTATCGTGAGAACGGCATAGGGGAATCACCCCCATGATCCAATCACCTCCCACCACGTCCCTCCCTTGACACCTGGGGATTATGGGGATGACAGTTCAAGATGAGATTTGGGTGGGGACACAGAGCTTATCACTGCTTAAAAACCTGTACTTGGCCCACTGCTTGTTTGTGTCAATAAGGTTTTATTAGAACACAACAATACCCATTCATTTATGTATTATTCATGGGTCCCTTACTTCTTGTAAGATTAAGTTTATTCATCTCTTAAGAAGTGAATTCAATTATTTAGGATATTTTCTTCTATGCCATTTTCCTTTACATCTCTCCATAAAAATCACGATCTGAACACGGTGGACTAATGAACAGTGGTCCCCCCATTATTCTATTGTGCTGTTTTCAAGTCATTTTGCTTTTTCCTAAATGGACTTTATCTCTCTAAAATACCCTTCCCCTCATTCTGCATCTGTCAAAGCCCTAAATGTTTTTCCTGGCCTGTCTCTTCCATACAGTGTCTCCTGTCTTGCACAAGCCCAACTGGCTGCATGATCCTCCATTGTGACACAGTGCTCAATTCCTCTACTACGAATAACATTTATTATGTTAAATTCTAATTATTTGTCCGAGTGTTTTATTACCCTGATTACCTCAGGTTTCTGAGAGGAGAAATTACAGCAATCCATCTCTGTATCTCTATCTAGTATAGTATCCTGACACCAACTAGATGCTCAACAAAGATTTGCTTCATGAATGCTGCAGCAATTATTAGTAATAGAAATAACAGCTCCTATTTATTGAGTACTCTCCATGCTCCAGACGCTGTAATGAGTACTTTGCGTACATGATCTGAGTTCATATATCAGATCTAGTACATTTTCCCTCCCACTCAGTTTTTTTTAATTAGGTCACAACTCCTTAATTTCACAAGGCACTGTATATTCAACAGTAGATTGGGCATCAGAGACAGGTCGATGGGAGAAGTATTTGGGTCCCTGAATCACACAAACTCTGCCTTACAATTAAGTAAGTTCCATCTACTTGCCCTATGGCAGCCCTGGGCCCTACACAAAAGAAAAGCTTACCAAATTCTTACTAGAGAAAAGATAAAAATAAAGTCTTGGCACTTCAGCAGAATTCGGCTTCATCTTTGTCACTGGGCAAAATTAGGGGTACGTCCTGCGTTAGTGGAGTGGCTAGAACATAAACGAAGCCCAAGTTGAGTCAAAGAGGACCCCAGAGACCTGACACTGCATTGTCCTCCCGGCTGAAGCGAGAAGAGAGTCGCTTTGTTTGGCAGTGGAGGCTTTCCAAATTTAGAGAGTTCTTAATGACTCTTCAAC
Organism: Theropithecus gelada; assembly: GCF_003255815.1. Classification (NCBI taxonomy): domain Eukaryota; kingdom Metazoa; phylum Chordata; class Mammalia; order Primates; family Cercopithecidae; genus Theropithecus; species Theropithecus gelada. The sequence goes on from NC_037688.1 coordinate 58,661,520, forward strand.
TGCATCACATCCTGAGGATAATTAGTAATGTTGCTGCTTGGCTGTTCAGCACCAATCAATCAAAGAAGATACACAGAACTTGCAATAAATCCAGAATCTGAAATCCATTCCAGGGAGGAAAAGGTGTCTCCTTCAAGGTTCAATAAAATAAGTTCATCATTCTGGTAAATATATTTAGAGGGGCAAAAATGAATAAATGAATAAGCTTTTGTGCAGTTACAATTCAGTTTTGTCTTGTTCTTCAATGGTTGGGGAAGACTAGCAAAAAGATCTTTATGGGGAGATATCATAAAAGAAGAAAAACAGGTGAGATAGTGAATTTCTCTGAAAATGGGAGAGCACTATCATCTCTTCTAGCTACCTGTGTCAATGCTACTTTCCAGAAGTGTCTACTCGGGTTTTTCCTACACTGCAGCCTGAACTGTGCTAGATACTGGGGCAACTACAGGAAGACTCAAGCACAGTATTTGCTCCTGCACTGTCTAAGCAGGAAGACCGGTTCTTAAATTAAGTGAAGAGGGGAGATTCAACCCTTTTGGGGAAGCTGTTGAGCAAGGTTGAGGAAGATGAGTACAGAGAAATACCCATTGGATTTAATAAGATGAAAGTATGAGTGATGTTGGACAAGGGGTGAATGGAAGGAGAGGTAGTAGAGAAAATGGGTGTCGACAATTGTTTTTATAAAATTTCCTGTGAAAATGAGAGCAATATTGCAAAGTTTAAAGGGGACACAAGAATCCAAATTGCCTTTTCTTTCTGTCACATTGTTGTGTTTCTTAATGTGGGAGAAGCTTATCTATTTAAATTGTAAAAAGGATTTTTTATGTCGACCCCGATCTGTTTTCTGTCCTTATAATTTTGACTTTTCCAAAATGTCATAAAAATGGAATCATAGTGTGTCACTTTTTGAGTCTGTCTTCTTTCACTTGACATAATGCATTTCAGATTCATCTATACTGTTGTATATATCAATAGTTTATTCTTTTTTATCACTGTGTAGTATTCCATTGTATGAATACATTACAATTTCTTTTTCTGCTCACCAGTTAACTTGTATTGTTTCCAGTTTTGGGCGATTTTGAAGAGAACTGCAGTAAACATTCACACACAAGTTTTATATGAGCCTAAGTTTTCCTTTGTCTTGGGTAAATACCCAGGAATGGGATTGCTGGGTCCTATGTTAAACGTATAGTTAACCAAAAAAGTGTTCTCTAAAGTGGCTGTACCATTTTTCTGAATGTAGGTTTTTCAGAAATTAGTGAATGAAATTAAAATGTATTAAAAGCCAAAAGTGAGGACCTAGTAAAAGGGGGGAAAGACCAAGATACAGAGTGGAACAGATACAGGCAAATCCTAACATTCCCAGAAAGAAGAAGAAGGTGGGATCCAGGGCACAGGCACAGAGACTGGCCTCACACAAGAAAACACCCCCTTTCTCACTGAGGCAGGAGAAAAGGTGGAAAGGCTTGGTGCAGATGTCAGTTTAGTAGCAGGGGGTTGAGAGGAAGTTTCCATCTTTAAGGCAGAAACAAGCAAAAGGAAAAAGGAAGTAGAAGTTTGAGGACAGTGGAGATTTAAGACAGATTGCAGAGCATGGAGAAACAATTTGCCTAGAGGAATGTAGTAAGACTTACAGGCAGTTTTGGGCTTGTATTGGTGGTGCAATTTGCTTGTTTGAAGCAAATGAATTTATGACATCAGTGAGAGAGTCACTGAAATTCTAGGTAGTTAATCTTAAGCTGGAAAGACAAAAAAGTGGGAATAGTGGATAGAAAGAAAGTAAAAGAGTTGTTCCAGTTATTAAGCTCTTGTCTCTTGGCTTCAAACCCACATGGCGCCAGGGTTGATACTCAGCAAAATTACACTTCTATGACATTTGACACATGACATTTCTTTCCTTCTTTCTTTCTTTCTTTCTTTCTTTCTTTCTTTCTCTTTCTTTCTTTCTTTCTCTTTCTTTCTTTCTTTCTTTCTTTCTTTCTTTCTTTCTTCCTTTTCTTCCTTCCTTCCTTCCTTCCTTTCTTTCCTTCTTTCTTTCTCTCTTTCTCTCTCTCTCTCTTTCTTTCCCTTTCTTTCTCTCTCTCTCTCTTTCTTTTCTTTCTCTTTTTTTTTTTGACAGAGTTTCACTCTTGTTGCCCAGGCTGGAGTGCAATGGCATGATCTTGGCTCACTGCAACCTCCGCCTCCTGGGTTCAAGCGATTCTTCCACCTCAGCCTCCCAAGTAGCTGGGATTACAGGTGCCCACCACCATGCCCAGCTAATTTTTTGTATTTTTGGTAGAGATGGGGTTTCATCATGTTGGCCAGACTGGTCTCAAACTCCTGACCTCAGGTGATCCACCTGCCTCGGCCAACAAATGACACTTCTATATGGGTCTCCAGCTGCCTAGTCCCATTAGGCTTTACCAACATAGAACACTAGAGGGTCACCACAAGGCTGGAAGTGGGAGGAGGAACCTGCTCCTTCCTGTCTGCCTGTGATTCCTGTGACCAACACCTAACAGTGCTTGTTCGTGTTGCAGCAGGACTTCCTTCTTGAACCAACCTCCTGGCACCTTCGCAAAGACAGTAGTACCTGCCAAGCAGTGTTCCTGCTCAGAGGTTTGAGACCTAGCCCTGGGGCTTTTCCTTTAAGCTTCTGTGTCATAGTCATTCCAACTTTCCCCCTTTGTTTCTTCCTTTCTAGTCATAGTAGCTGCTTCTTGCAGTCATTACCTCCATGATGCCTTAAAGTTACAGAGTTTTGCCTTTTCAGTTCAACAGCTGCTCACACCTTTTTTTTTTTTTTTTTTTGAGACGGAGTCTCACTCTTGTCACCTAGGCTGGAGTGTAGTGGCACAATCTCTGCTCACTGAAACTGCCTCCTGGGTTCAAGTGATTCTCCTGCCTCAGCCTCCTGAGTAGCTGGGATTATAGGCACCTGCCACCATGCCTGGCTAATTTGTATACTTTTAGTAGAGACAAGGTTTCACCACGTTGGCCAGGCTGGTCTCGAACTCCTTATCTCAGGTGATTCGCCCACCTTGGCCTCCCAAAGTGCTGGGATTACAGGTGGGAGCCACTGTGCCCAGCCAACACTTTTTAATATGAAATTCTCTCTGTTGAAATAGCTTGTGTGATTTCTTTTAAATGGGCCTGGTTTGATATAGGGATCATAGCAAACTGGAGATAACTAAGCAGTGAAAGAACAGTAGTAACAATGATATATGAGCAAGTAAGTTGGAAGAATAGGAGGATTGCATGCTAGCATTACAGACTCGGAGTGGAACAGTTTAGAGAGATGATAAGGTGGAGGGTACTTTGGTCACAGTGGGTGGCTGAGATACAAAGAAAGGTAAGGGTATTAGAGATGAGGAAATCACAGCTCTGAGATGCATTGCATAGGTTGACTACTTGGCCATTGAAGGCAACCCAGATGATGGCAGCCACTAGAGTGAAAAGGAAAAATGTGACCAAGAATTACATAAAGAAACAGGGTTTTGAATGTCGTTAGAGGAAAAGGATGGAATCCATTTTAGAGTTAAGAGGCTTGAGCTTCAGAACAGTTTTTGGTTTGGTTTGGTCTTGTTTTTTTGTTTTTTTTTTAATGAGATGGAACAATGGTATCAAAGCACAGAGTGAAATAACAAGGACCACAATAACCATACTTTCTGCCCATTTGAGGCATGTGGGTTTGAGAAAATAAGTTACTTTCCCCTGTGGGATTGCAAGGGATGTGGTGTCCTCAGAGAACTGCCAGCTTAAGGCAAAGGAGTATTTGCTATCAAATGCGAAACAGTAAAGGCTGCTATGAATGTGGCAAATGCTTTAAAATGAAGTTGTATGTTGTTAATCACATTTATGCACATCTGTGAAATTTATGTCAAGACACGTTTGCTTTTCTGCATAAAAGGCCTGGTATGTATATGAATTCCAGGAGCTCATTGCAATGAATTTAAGGGACACAGGGAGTCACAACTCACAGGTTACAGGATGGTTCTGGAAGGCTCTGTGACCTCTGGCATTCCCAGGTCCTCTTCACCTCTTCACTGGTGAGGTGCCTGAGACAGCTAGGGATTCACGCTTCTAAAACAGCAGCTGGATGTGTGCTGGAAGAGATAATCCTGAAGTACACGTGTGTGTTCCCAGAGCCCTGGTTCAACAAGGGTATCAACGCAGCAGTGTACGAGCTTCTATTGGACTGAACAATCCAGTGAAGCAGCTATATCTGAGGACTGATCATACTCCCCAATTCTTCTTCTGCTCAAAGTTTAAAAGCAGGACAACTCCTTTCGGAACGAACAAGCCTCTGAACTTATATGGCATATAGTGGGGGTAGGCACCTGTGGGAGTAATAAACCTACTAAGTGAGATGTGTGGCCACTCAAACAAATAAGTTGAAAAATAACTGATGTATTTATTTCTGTATCCCACATTTGTCAAACAGGTCAATGAACAAATAAATATAAATTTTATAAATTATACTTCTCTATGTACAGAAGTACAACTAATAAATTGTTGCTAAAGGGGAAAGCCACAGTGATCATTTTTCTTTTTTTCACTTATTTGTAAAATGATCACGTTCGCAAATGAACTGTGGGTAGTCAGTTTATCTCTCTCTAATTATCTATTCACTGAGCTTTCTCATCATCAATAATTATTATTTAATGAGGTCCACCGTACCAGAAATAACTGATGAGAAGAGTGCATTGTGTGATAGGTTCCATTCTTAAGAAAAAGAATATGTAATAACAAATAATCAACTGGACAAAGAATGTACCCTACCTGTATGAGTGATGTTATACAATTTTACTGAGGGGTATTCCAAGATTTGAATAAAATGAAAAAAAAAAACCACCAGAATCCTGAACGGAAAGAGTCAACATGGTGTCTCCAATTATCTCTAATCTTAGTCCCAATAGGACTTCTTCGGATCTTGACAGTAAGTTTCTAATTCTCATCTAGAAGAAATCATGCTGGAAATAGAGAATAGAACTTTGAGGGGGGAAAAAGCATAATGAGAATTCAATACCTATTAATATGTATTATAAAGCTGTAATTGTTAAAACAGCAAAATGATGGTACAGGGATACACGGTTCAATGGGACAGACTGTCCAGAAACAGATCAAAGAAAAGCATATGGAAGTTCAGAATATGATAGAAGGTGGCCTTTCACATTTGTGGGGATAATGATTTACAGATCACTGCTTAATCATCTGGGAAAAAAATTGACTTATATAGTTGAATACATAAAGGAAAAAACTTTCTTATTAAGCCCCAAAAGCAAGTTCCTCCAAAGGTAACATAAAGAATATTTCAAAAATTGTATAAAATATGAATGCCTTTAATGTCCAAAGGGATCTTACAAATAAATGTAAAAGGATAAATACTCTTAGAAAAGAGAGTGTCAATACAACAACAGAAAAATGTTTACACAGGAGGACACATAAACGGTTGAAGATGAAAAGAGATTCAACTGCATTCGTAATTAAAGAAGCGCAAGTTACAGAGTTAACATGTCACACGCATTATCTTATTCAACCCTAACATCAATGGATATTATTTTGAACTCTCTGAATTATGGTACTCCCTATCTCTACCACATTATGGTAGCCTCAGAAGAGCCTACCTCTATTTTCTCCCCTGCAACTACCACATGTTGCCATGGTAGGTGGAGCAGGGAGGCTATGTACTTTCCTCATATGCCCTTCAGTGACTGGCTTCCTGTGTTCAGTGGATTGGTTGCTCAGAACCATGCTTTGCAGTAGAATTTCAAGTATAGACACTACTTAGGTTCCTGCTCTACATGTACCCTACCCCTACAACCACCACCACCACCACCACCACCACATTAGCCCCTTTTCATGCTGATATGTGCCTGAATGATGTCTGCCCTGGCCATGGCCTTTGATATTTTGGCAATTGATCACTAGCCTGTCCTCTCTACTAGATCCTCCTGCCCTGTCTGGACCCAGATTCCTGTCCTCCCTGCTGGACTCTGTTGCTGAGACTCCACGCCTGAATCCCCCGTGTAATTCCTTGTGATTCAGGTGCCTATGGATGCATTTACAGGAACTCTGAGCTGATTTGACCTCAGATCTCAGTTCACATGTCTCATAGACACCTTTCTGCAGACAATGTAGTTATTAGCACTGTGAACAGAACAGAACAGAACGGAACAGAAGGTATCCATCAATCATGGTGGCTTATGGTGTTAGTCCCCGTCTTCTCCAATCATACACTTATATAGTTTAGATATGTGTCCCCTCCAAAGCTCATGTTGAAATGTGATCCCCAGTGTTGGAGGTGGGGCCTACTGGCAGGTATTTAGGTTATGGGGGCAGATTCCTCATGAATGGTTTGGGGCTCTCCCTGCGGTAATGAGTTCACATGAGATCTGGTTGTTAAAAAGAGTCTTGGACCTCCCCTCTCTCTCTTCCCTCTTACCATATGATACACTTGTTCCCCCTTTGCTTTCCACCATAAGTTAAAGCCTTCTGAAACCTCACGAGAGGCAGAGCAGATACTGGTGCCAGGCTTCTCGTACAGCCTGCAGAGCTGTGAGCCAAATAAACCTCTTATCTTTATAAAGAAACCAGCCTCAGGTGTTCTTTTATAGCAACGCAAAGCAGACTAATACAGGCACCTAAGTTCTTCTGTCTGAAAGTCCAGTACAGTGCCCAAGAGAACCAGCAGATTAGAATCCTCACCTCTACAAACTGGTGAAAACTGACTCCGTCATGCTACCTTGAGCCTGATATTGTATGTGTCCTGAGTGGGCCCTTGACCACAGGTACGACATCTAAAGCCAGACATTTGGTCAGGACTTACGAAGTTACAAAAGAAAGAAAACTAAAGTCGAGTTCTAGCCTAAGACAAAAAGGGAATTTGACATATGCAACTTTAAAAGGGTGTATTAGTCCATTTTCACATGTATTAGTCCATTTTCACACTGCTAATAAAGACGTACCCAAGACTGAGTAATCTATAAAGGAAAGAGGTTTAATCGACTCGCAGTTCCACATGGCTGGGGAGGCCTCACAATCATGGCAGAAGGCAAGAAGGAGCAAAACAACGTCTCACATGATGGCCGGCAGAGAGCGTGAGAGGCAAGCGAAAGGGGAAACCCCTTATAAAATCATCAGTTCTCATGAGACATATTCACTACCATGATCACAGTAAGGAGGAACCCCCCTCCCATGATTCAATTATGTCCCACCAGATCCCTCCCACAACATGTGGGAATTGTGGGAGTTACAATTCAAGATGAGATTTGGGTGAGGACACAGCCAAACCATATCAAGGGGGATATGGCCTCATTGAGAGTCTGAATTATGTTCTCAGAACTCTGTTTCTTATGCTGTCCAACCTCTGACTTCATTCTGTTGGCTTCATTCTCAGTTCTACCAATTGATGGCAAGACAGATGACAAAACTTCTGGAGCCAACTTCTCCCAGGCTCAAGTGCAGCAGAAAACAGGGCAAGTTCTCTTCCAGCATGGTAGCAAAAGTCCTACTGAATCTCACCGGCTCTGACTGGGTCACTTGCCTTGAATCTCACTGGCTCTGACTGGGTCACTTGCCCATTTCGGAACAAATCACTGTTGCCAGGAGAACACAGAGCTTCTATTGACCAGGTCTGGGGCACCTGTCCTTCCCAGGATGCAGAGGCAGAGAGCTCTCTTTATTCAAATCATACAGACAAAGAAGAAAAGGATGGTTTTCCAATGTAACTCAGGGAACTATTACTAAAAGAAAAAGGGGAAAATAACAGATAGCCCGCAAAAGAACAGAGGTCTCCTACACACCCTGACATGGTTGAGGCTCTTCTCTTACTTATGACGGTCCTGCACTTCCTAGGGGTCTGATAACCTTTGCCTGCCTACTGATGCTAGGATGTGTCTGTCCCTAGCCTTCTATGACTGAATGACGTCCTTCTTTATCTATAAACACCAGCAAACATAAGACCCAACTCCTCTGTAGGAACAATCTAGAGAAGTGGAGTGCCATGATTATTAGTTACAGGCTAAATCAACATTTTTTCATTCAATAGATATGTATCAAACATATTGTATGTGCAGGAACTGAGCAAACAGTGGTGAGAACAAAGCAGATGGGAGGAGGATGGGGGGATTAATTCAAATGGTACATAGAAACTACAGGTTGTACTGATGTGTATTTCCTTTGGTGACCAGCCTTCCTTACCTCCAAGAATACCCCTGGTTTATTGCTGTGTCTTCATTGGTTCACTGTTAAAGTTCTGTTACGCATTGTTCTTGAGTCCACGTAGGTGTTAATCATTCCACACCACTCTGAACTGTCCAGCTCTACCAGTACTTCAAACTAATTTGCCTCTCGAGTTTCCATCCATCCTTCTCACAGACCTGATTCTCCGGGCCAAAAACAAGAAAACTGCATGTTGGCTGGAATTGAATAAAAGTCAATTTATCAGCCATGTGGCTTCTGAGTGAGCGGCATTCATCCCCCAAACATTTATGGGGCTCCTGCAGTGACCAAAGGATTGTGTGCAAGGAGGAAGAGGAATAAAATGTGAGCCCAGCGTTCCAGGAGCTTGCCATCTGGTCAGAAAGAAAGGCATGTCTGCAAATGGCTGCACAACAAGGATTAATATAGTAAAAGCAATACGGTGGCACAAACCAGAAGTTATAGAAATGGAGGCATTTTCTGGAGGTGTCAGAGACTGGAGAGCTGCTTTTGGTAAGTAGGTCCTGTGTGCTTGCAAAATGGCTGTCGTGCTTTATCATTTATCCTGAACGCTTCACTCCTCTTTGCTAGTCCTCTATAAAGCCTGAGCTTTCAGCTCTGAAATACTGACTGCCGATGTACATTGAAGACACAAGGTATTCTCGTGCCAGTATTAGTATCTGTTGCTGTGTAACAAATTATCCCAAAAGTTAGTGGCTTAAGACAACCCACATTTATTTTCCCACAGTATCTGTGAGTCAAGAATTTGAACTAGTTTAGTTATTGATTTGGAGGATGTTGCAATCAAAATGTTGCTTAAGGTTGAAGTCATCTGAAGGTTTGACTGGGACTGGGGAATCAGCTTCTAAGCTCACTTATGTGATTGTGGGCAGGAGGCCTCACTCAGTTCCTGGCTGGCTGTTGGCCAGACACACGGTGAGGGGTTCTCATCATATAGACCTCTCCAGGGGGCTTCTTGAGTGTCTTCACAACATGGCGGCTGGCATTCCCCTAGTGAGGAATCTGAGGAAGAGAGGGAGGAGACAGCCACACTGTTGTTTATGACCTAGTCTCCAAAGCCATACACTTGTCACTTCTAATATTTTTTACAGAAAGCAAGACACTAAGCCCAGCCCATACTTAAGGAGAGGGAAATGAGACTCCAGCTAAAATAGAAAAAAAAAATCAAAAAATCTGGACATATTTTGAAACCACCACAATGCCTCCTTACCTTTTATTACACAGATCCAGTTGCTTTTTCTGGCAGAATGGCGACGAGGCTGAGAACATAAGCTCTGAAATAAAAATGTCTAAGTGGAATTCCAGGTCTACCACATGCTTGAAGTGTGACCTTAGGCAAATAATTTAACCTCTTTGGGCCTCAGTCTCCTTATCTGTAAAATGGGAGTAATATTAGCACCCACTTCATATGGCTGCTGTGAGGATTAAAGAAATGTAATAACATGTAAATATTATATAATTAATACACGTAATACATGTCAAACACCTAGAACCATGAGTGGCACACAATAAGTGTTCAATAAATGTTAACTTTTTTTCTTTTTTCCTTTTTGAGATAGAGTCTCGCAGTGGTGTGATCTCGGCTCACTGCAACCTCCACCTCTCAGGTTCAAGTGATTCTCCTGCCTCAGTCTCCTGAGTAGCTGGGACTACAGGTGCTCAGCGTGCCACCACACCCAGCTAATTTTTTAATTTTAATTTTTTTTTTTATTTTTAGTAGTGACAGGGTTTCACCTCGTTAGCCAGGATGGTCTCGATCTCCTGACCTCGTGATCTGCCCCTTGACAAACTCCTGTTCTTCAAGACTGAATTTGACAGCTTCCTCTATCCCTAAGTTTTCTAGATTTCCTGGGCAAATTTTTCTCCTCCTTCTCCTAAGATTCTCTATCATTTTGATTAGTCTTAGAATTGGTACTTTTCAAACTGTATCATCATGACTTAATTGCACCTCTGTGTCCCCCACCAAATGGTGTGGCCCATAAAGATAGATTTGGGACCCCTTAGAGACAGGTTCTATGGAAGGCGAAGGAAAGCAGATTCTGACCAGCCTAAAAGAGACCCAATTTTATATTACAGAATAGGGGCCTTGAGGAAAAAGAGGATTGAGTTCTAACACAAAGTGGTTTCCTGACCACAGCAGCCTGGAGTTAACACCAACTGCTCCCCAGGGTCGCTTGGTGGAAGTTCTTGGAGGGAACGCTGCCTTGGGGAGAGAATCCTCTCCATCACAGATCTGACACCGGGAGCCTGGGCACTCATTATATGTTCAAACACTTCTCAAGGGAACTGTTAGCAGGTTTTGCATACAAGGAAGTACATTTTCAGGAGCATGTGACATTCTGAAAATGTTTTTATCCGGAAGAAGAACATGTTAGGGGAAGGATGAGTTGATGTTTCCTGAACACCTAGGGACAGTTGTTTTTGCTTAGTGGGATTTTAGAAGGGCCTGAATGAAATCACAACTGGCTCTCCTTGTTCCAGGATGCTATGGGGGAGAGGGATTGGCTCTGCCTAAGTGGACCAGGCTGCTGTCAACAGAAAGCTTCCAGATATTGCACAATAGCAGGTGTGTCATCAACCTTCACTCCCCCAAAGTGACAGACTATGATGCTGCTATTAAAAATGATACTTAAAAGGCATTTTCATACATTGTTCTTACGGTTGTTCCAGGCACAAACTATCACTGCCATTGACTCCACCTCTTGGATATAGCAGACCAGTCCATTCTTTCCCTAGCCTGTAAAGTTGTGCCATTGGAAATTGTAGCCTAGATTCTAGAAGACATATGAAATGAAAATTATTAGGTTGGTGCAAAAGTAATTGTGCTTTTTGCCACTATACAAGTGGAAATCTTCAAACAGTTTGAACTGTTTCAAAAGCAGCTTCTACCCAGTTGAAGGATGTCCTGAAGCCCCCATGTTTGTAAGATGGGCTTGTGGTCATATGCTTTGACTTGCCCACTCCATCTCCATTAAAAAACCATAACTTTCCCAAGTCAGATAGCTTGGAGTGGGTGGAGACATGAAATTTCCCTCTATATCTGTCTCCAACATGGAGGACATTGAACAAAACTGACTTGACCATTCAGAACTTTCAACCACTGGGTTGAGGTGGGGTTGAAGAGTAGATGTGTATATCCTGATTGACATCATCAAGACCCAGGATCCAGCCACACCTGAAATCACACTACTTTATAGATTTACGAGTTTCATGCCCTTATAAACTATTTTTACTGACTTCAGCCAGTTTGAAATGGATTCTTTCCCTCGTAAACCCAGAGTTCTGACTAACATGGTAGAATATATAGTCAGGATGGCAAGTACCAATCTCCTTTGCCCTCTCACTCTACATTTGAGGCATTCATCTGAATTTTATGTACTAGAAATTCCTGAAAGATAGCAAAACTAATGATTTTCACTTCCCCTTGAAACTTGGTACCTTTGAGAATACATTTTTATAAGCATTTTAATTAGAAGGTGGGAGAGAGTAAATTTATACATTTTTTGAAAAGTAATGTAGCAATATGTGTCAAGAACCCAAAAAAATTAAACTTGTATAATGTGTCTGAAGAATTTCTCTTTTAGGCATCCAGCCTAAAGAAATCATTAGCAGTAGATGTTCGTGATAAGGATACTTCAGAAATTAGGAAAGACAAAAATATCAATTGCCAAACTGCCAGTTCTCACAGAGACAAAATATTGTTCAGGAATTAGATCGCTCAGGATTCAATGCTTCTATATACACTTGGCTGTCTTGCCACCCTCTCAGAAACATTGTTGCCTACCCTATTATGATGGTAGCTTACTTATTCCCTATACTATTGATACTATTATAACTAAGTGCTCTCCACTCAACTTCTTGCTACTTTTTAGCTTTTGTTCAATCATAGCTTCCATTACCTTTTGGCATCAGTCACCTTCAAATCTAGCACTGCCATCTTTCTGTGTGTCTTTTCTCCTCTTCCCCCACTACCTGAGTCTCCCTGGTGATGTATGGTTCCTACTGAGAATGAGTCCCATGACCCATAGCCCCTGGTAACCCAAGGTGCCCAGAAAAGTTTCTGCAGGGCCTGGTGCAGTGGCTCATACCTGTCATCTCAGCACTTTGGGAGCCTGAGGTAGGAGGATCCCTTGAACCCAGGAGTTTAGACAAGCCTGAGCAACATAGCAAGACACTGTCTCTACAAATAAAACAAAAAATTAGCCTGGCATGGTGGTACACACCTGTAGTCCCAGCTTTTCAGGAGGCTGAACCAGAAGAATCAGTTGAGCCCAGGAGTTCGAGTCTGCACTGAGCTATGATCACACCACTGCACTCCACTCCAGGTGACAAAGTGAGACCTTGTCTGAAAAGAAAAAAAAAAAATGCTGAACCATGTTTCTTGCTGACCTGTGGCAGCTGACGAATCTTGGCTCATGCTGACTCATGGTTTCTACAGATTCATAGTTCTATCTGAACCACAGTTTCTCTTGACCCCTTGTTCCTGCTGATCCATGGGTCGTGCTGACCCATGGCTCCTGGTGACTCACAGCCACCTCTGACTCACGGCTGCAGCCGACTCATGGCTCCTGCTGATCCATGGATCTTGCTGACGTGTGTTCTGCAGACCCGTGTCCTTTGGTAAAAATGATGCCTGCTAATCCATGCCTTCTGTTCACCTATAACCTCTAGCAGGAGGAAGAGAAGGCTAACCCCTCAGAAGACCTAGGGTTTCAGAAAGTTGGATCTCAGTTCAGGGTAAGCCTGAAATTTCAACAAAGATCTATAAAACCAATTATGAACACTGCCTAGGAATACAACACTTCCCCCTCACACACCCCATATATTAATATATCTGTTGTGCTCCCCGCCCCTACCTTACTGAATGGACTCCTTTGATTATTCTCAACAATACGGTACAGAGAACGTGAAGAATGTTACGGCTCTGGGGTAGTGGAAATAGCATTTAGTTTTGCAGGAAACCCCTAACTCAAATGATTTAAAGCGTCTTTCTAGAACCTCCTAGAAGGTAGACTACGTGTGATGATTTTTGAACGCTCTAGAAGTTTGCCTTTGGTTTTAAAATAAGTAAGCTCCTCAAGCAGAAATACTACCTGAAGCTGAAATAGTTTAAAGGAAAGGCATCAAGACACACAGATTTCTAGAATTTCAGTGATTAAAAGCTACTTTGAAACTTTGGATGACCCATCTTTCGTACGAGCAGCTTGTACAACATCCTGCGTAAGAAGAACCCAGTCTCTCCTTGAAGGCCTCCAGTGAATAGGAGCTCATTGATTCTGGGGGAAGACCCTTCTATCTTTGCACAGTTTTCATTATGACAGAGATTTCTCGCACAGATCCCAATATCTTTCTCTGAAATTAATTTAGCCCCATGGACCAACAGGAAAAATAAGGGTGAATTTCTCATATCACAATTCTTCAAACATTTAAATGTGACTATTGGATCATGTATGCATTCATTTATTCATTCATTCTTTAGTCCCTAACAACAGAGCATCACCTGGTCCAAGTGTCAATAGTTCCAAGATTGAAAAACACTACCCTAGCCTTTTCCAATACATAGAAAGAAATTTTTTTGTCCCCAAATAAGGAACTTAACAAAGGGTTATTTTTCCTCAAAATGAAACATTTCTTGAGTATTGAGAAGGGGACTACATCAGGCCTCATAGCATTTTGCTTGTTTCAAATTTAACAAAAAAGATGCAATGAAGTTCCCGTGAAGTTTCAATTAAACAGCCTTTAAACAAAGTTGTTATGATATTGTTTGTTGTCTTCTTGCATTTATCTGAAAGAGTGGTCAGGTAACTAATGCCTGTGGCTGTCTGCAGAACGAAGACAGCCCTTCTGTCCTCAGCCTCAAAAGCTACTCTCTGTATCACCTGGCTACCTCATCCGGGCTAATTTCTACCCTGAAGTTTCATGCATGAAAGTGCATCCCAGCAAGTGTGCACTCTGTAGCAGAGATCTGGGAGAAACTGTTAAGCTTCTATGCCTGTGATTTCTAGCCACCTGGTAAATTCTACTCATGGAAATAGAAGTTGCACTTAAAGACACAGAATACTTGTGCTACTTCTCTGGCTGCTCAGTTTGTGAAATGCGAATGAATGAGTATCCATTGCTATGAATAAGATGACAAGTAAATAGAGATGAGTTATTTTCCTGTTAAAGGCAAATATAAACCGCAAAGTAATATTTGCCAAAAAAAAACTATTAGTATTCTGTATATATAAAGAGCTCTGACAAATCAATAAAAAACACTGAAACCTTGCTACTTGTCAATAAAAAGCAAGGTAAAACTGCACATTTTAACTACCCAGCCATTAAAGGATAACAAAATAAGTTCTTTTGCAAGAACTTGGTTGGAACTGGAAGTCATTATTCTAAGTGAAGTAACTCGGGAATCAAAAACAAAACACCACATATTCTCACTTATAAGTGAGAGCTAAGCTATGGGTATGCAAAGGCATATAGAGTGGTACAATAGACATTGGAGACAGAAAATAAGAGGGCAGAAGTGGGGTGAAGATGAAAACTACCTATTAGGTACAGTGTACACTAATGGAGTGGTGTACAGGTGCACTAAAATACTAGACTTTACCACTAAACAATTCATCCATGTAACCAAAAACAACTTGAACCCTTAAAATTGTTGCAACTGTTTTTAAAATTTTAATGATAATATTTTAATCCATAAAATTATCATAATTTTAAAAATCATTGTTGATTTTAGGGTAAGGTAAATCTAACTTACTGAAAGAAATAAAGATTAGCAAAAATTTCTAAAATATGCAATCTGAAATTGTGTAAAGATCTTTAAAAATAATTAAAACCCTTTGGAGCAATAATTATCCTTCCTGAAATTTATTGTAGGGAAATAATTAGGATTCAGACGGAGATTTATATACGAGAATGTAACCAAATTTCAAATAAACAATATGTTATTATTACTATAGTCACCATTGTGTACATGTTATATTGAATCTCCAGAGCTCATTCATTTTATAGCTGAATGTTTGTTCTCTTTGACCAACATGTCCCCATTTCCCCAGCCCCCAGCCCTTGATAACCACTGTTCCACTCTCTGTTTCTACAAGTTAGTGTCTCACCACACACACACACACACACACACACACACACGCACACACAATGGTAACTATGGGCAGAGATGAATGTGTTAATTAATTTGATTGTGGTAAATCATTATACAATGTATACATATATCAAATCATTATACTGTACACCTTAAGTACATACAATTATTATGTTTAAGTTAAGTATTTTTTAGAAGAATGTAATCAAAGCATTTATGATACACTTTGGGAGGCCGAGGCGGGCAGATCACCTAAGGTTAGGAGTTAAGGACCAACCAGCCTAGCCAACATGGTGAAACCCTATCTCTACTAAAAATACAAAAATTAGCTGGTCAAGGTGGCACGTGCCTGTAGTCCCAGCTACATGGGAGGCTAAGGCAGGAGAATCACTTGAACACAGGAGACAGAGGTTGCAGTGAGCTAAGATCAAGACACTGCATTCCAGCCTGGTGACAGGTGACAGAGCGAGACTCCATCTCAAAAAAAAAAAAAAAAAAAAAGCATTTATGATAGAAGAAAAGGACCCACATTATTTAAATTATATTATATCTTATGACTGAAACTATGCTGTCATAAAAATGGTACTTTTATTAAAATTTTAGAAGATAATGTTTCCCTTCTAATGTGATAAGTAACAAATATATAAAATATATTATTTAGTATGTAATTGTGTGAGATAAATAATCATGGATCAAAACAGAAGAAAAGTATCTGATTAGTGGCAGAGATTGATTTTGGAGCGTGGATCATGAGTGATCCTTTATCATTGTCTTTATGATTATTTCAATTCCTCTGCAAGAAACATGTATTGCTTTGAGAATTCAAGAATCGTTCAAGACTTTTTAGATCTGGAGGTAAGATGGTCTGGAAGGGAGGTCACTGAACTTACAGAGTCCAGCGTTTGACTGTCAGCTCAGCTTTTTACTAAGGATGGACTTTGAGGCTGGGAATAGCTGGCTAGCCGTATGCAGAAGAAGGAAACTAGACCCCTACCTTTCACCATATAAAAAAAAATTAACTTAAGATGCATTAAAGATTTAAATTTAAACCTCGAACTATAAGAATCCTAGAAGACAACCTAGGAAACACCTTTCTGGACATCAACCTTGGGAAACAATTTATGACTAAGTCCTCGAAAGCAATTACTTTTGCAACAAAAACAAAAATTGACAAGCAAGATCTAATTAAACTAAAGAGCTTCTGCACAACAAAAGAAACTATCAACATAGTAAAAAGACAACCTACAGAATGGGAGAAAATATTCTCAAACTACACATCTGACAAAGGTCTAATATGCCAAATCTATAAAAAACTTAAACAATTTAAAAAGCAAAAAACAAACAACCTTATTAAAAAGTAGGCAAAAGACATGAACAAACACTTCTCAAAGGACGACATACAAGCAACCAACAAATGTATGAAAAAAATCCTCCTCATGACTCAAGATCAGAGAAATCCAAATCAAAACCACAGTGAGACATCATCTCACAACAGTCAGACTGGCTATTATTTAAAAGTCAAAAAACAACAGATGCTGGCGAGCCTGTGAGAAAAGAGAACATTTATACACTGTTGGTGGGAATGTAAATTAGTTCAGTCACTGTGGAAAGCAGTTTGGAGATTTCTCAAAGAACCTAAAATGAGCTACCACTTGACCCAGAAATCCCATTACTGGGTATATATCCAAAAGAAAATAAATTGTTCTACCAAAAAGGCACCTGAACTCACATTTTCATCACAGTACTACTCACAATAAGAAATAAAAGGAAACAACCTAGACGCCCTTCAATGATGTATTGGGATAAAGAAAATGTGATACACATACACCATGGAGTACTACACAGCCACGAAAAAGAATGATATCATGTTCCTTGCCGCAACATGGATGCAGCTGGAGGCCATTATCCTAAGTGAACTAACACAGGCACAGAAAACCAAATACTGCATGTTCTCACTTGTAAGTGAGATCTACACGTTGGTTACTCATGGACATAAAGATGAAAACAATAGAAACTGGAGACTACTAGACAACGGAGAGAGGGATGGAGGGGCAAGGGTTGAAAAACTAACTGTAGGGTATTATGCTCAGTACCTGGCTGATGGGATTATTCTCACCCCAAACCTCAGCATCACACAATATATCCAGGTAACAAACCTGCACATGCAGCCTCTAAATCTAAAATAAAAGTTGAAAAACATTTTTTAAATGGACGTTGAGAATCGTGCTTCATCCTCTGTACATCTGGCCCTCAGTGGGCATAGTAGTAGCTACCTCATGCACCTATTCTGATGGTTAAGTGAGATGACACATATGAAAAGACTAGGCCAGGGGCAGTGGCTCATGCCTGTAATCCCAGCACATTGGGAGGCCAATGTGGGAAGATCATTCGAGGTCAGGAGTTCGAGACCAGCGTGGCCAACATGGTGAAACCCCATCTCTACTAAAAATACAAAAAATTAGCTGGGTGTGGTGGCAGGCCCCTGTAATCCCAGCTACTTGGGAGGCTGAGGCAGGAGACTTGCTTGAACCTGGGAGGTGGAGGTTGCAGTGGGCTGAGATGGTGCCACTGCACTCCAGCCTGGGCGACAGAGTAAAACTCCATCCTAGAGAGGAAAAAAAAAAAAAAAAAAAGACCAAGCAGCATAGCAGGTACCTTGAGGCTGCTCAATAAATATTAAGTAACCAAAGAATTGAATATGCAGCACAGGGAATCACAGTAATGTTATAGGACCAATGGGTTTGTATGTCTGCTGCATTGTAACAGATCCATTACACTGAGACAGCAGGGTTGGCAGCAGAGCAAGAGTTTAACGATTGCAGGGCACCAAGCAAGGAGATGACAGGAGACCCTCAAATCTATCTCCCTGAGGAGTTCTGATGGGGACCATGGCAGGTAAGGGGCTGGAAAATTGGGGTCATTGATTGGTTGGGGTAAGGAGGATGAAATCATCAGGATGTGAAAACTGCCCTCTTTGGTGAGTCAGTTTTTTATAGAATCCTTTAGACCAGCTGGCATCAGTAGTTTCACTGGCATGCAGAACCTGAAAAAATATCTCAAAAGAAAAACGTAATGTTTTATAACATTCACATTCTTATCTATGGGACAGTTAAGGGGAACTATAATCTTGTAACAATATTGATATGGTTTGGATCCGTGTCCCCGTTCAAATCTTTTTTTTTTTTTTTTTTTTTTTTTGAGACGGAGTCTTGCTCTGTCACCCAGGCTGGAGTGCAGTGGCCGAATCTCAGCTCACTGCAAGCTCCACCTCCCAGGTTTACGCCATTCTCCTGCCTCAGCCTCCCAAGTAGCTGGGACTATAGGCGCCTGCCACCTCGCCCGGCTATTTTTTTGTATTTTTTTAGTTAGAGATGGGGTTTCATTGTGTTAGCCAGGATGGTCTCGATCTCCCGACCTCGTGATCCTCCCGTCTCGGCCTCCCAAAGTGCTGGGATTACAGGCTTGAGCCACTGCGCCCGGCCCCCATTCAAATCTTAAGTCCTGAGCTGGACTCCTGGACCTGCCACATGCTGTCGGATCTCACGTAAGCTGCTCAACCCCTCCAAGATTCAGTTTCCTTATCTGTGAAATGGAGATATACTAGATATACTCTTAGAAGCCTGTGAGTGCCCAGGGCTCAGAGCAGGTAATTCAAATCCCCAGTGTTGGAGGTAGAGCCTGGTGGGGTAATTGGATCATAGGGGCAAATTTCTCATGAATGGTTAGTAACACCTCCTTGGTACCGTCCTTGCAATAGTGAGTGAGTTCTCATGAGATCTGACTGTTTAAAAGTGTGTGGCACCTCCTCCCTCCCTGTCTTGCTCCTGCTTTCCATGTGACGTGCCTGCCCCCCTTCCACTTTCTGCCACGATTGGAAGCTTTCTGAGGCCTCCCCAGAGGCCAAGCATATGCCAGTGTCATGATTCCTATAAAACCTGCAGAACTGTGAGCCAATTAAATCTCTTTTCTTTATAAGTTACCCAGTCTCAGGTATTTCTTTACAGCAATGCAAGAACAGCCTAATACAAAGATCTACATGATCCTAGGAAAATTGGTGTAAGAGTTAAAGAAACAAGAGAAATAAACCTGAGAGGGGCTTCTGGCTGATTTTGTTCAGATTTTGGTCTTTAGCTCTTGCAATTGGCACCAAAAAACTCTAAGGAAGTAGATCAGAGAGCATGCTGACCTCATAATTAAGGCTGTGTGTGCTGAAAGCTTGGTTTAATTTTATTTCTCCCCCTCCTTCTTCCCTGATTACTTTCATAAAGTTTATAGGGATGGTTTCAATGAGGAGACCCGTCTCGTGACAGAAGGGTTCACTCAGACAGAATAGCTTAGGAGATCCTGAGCTGGACTCCTGGGCCTGCCACATGCTGTTGGATCTCACGCAAGCTGCTCAATCCTTCCAAGACTCAGTTTCCTTATTTGTGAAATGGAGAATACAAGTACCTACTTCCCAGTATCATGAAGGTCAATGCGATAATACTGGAGTTTGCAAACTGGAGCTCGTGGGCCAAATTCGGCCTGCCACCTGTTTTTGTAAATAACATTTTATTGGAACACAGGCAAACCCATTTGTTTACTTGTTGTCTATGGCAGCTTTCTAGCAATAAGAGCAGACTGAAGAATTGTTTCGGCAGAGATCATGTGGCCCACAAAGCTGGAAATATTTACTATCTGGCCCTTAACAGCAGAGAGTTTGCTGACTCCTGAGATAATGTATAAAAACTATCAATAAAAATACCTGTCACTCAAAAGATAATTGCCATTGTTATCATTACTATCATTATTATCGAATAATTCCTCTGCTTAGAAGCAATCCTGAAAAATCACAGTCCAGCCCTATTTTCATCACTATTAAACCTAATTCATCCCAGATGGATGAGTCATTCTTGCTAAGTCACTTTTTAAAAACTACCAGAGCAAGAGCTCCTATGGAATGTGTCTGTAATCCATCCCAATGTATTCATCATCACCTTTGCAAAAATACTTTATCTCCTCACCTTCCTTTTCACTGCTGTTTCAATGCATGTTCTATTCCCAATCAAGACAAAGAAGTTTCCAGTGTGAAGTTTCTGTACCGCACCTTCTCTTGCCTTAAGAATAGCATGTAGTCACTTCACAATTTCCTCCCCTAAGTGTCATTTGACCCCAATTACCTTTTGCTATTCCTCAGGCAGATGCTAGTTACAGCCATCCTGGACTTTAGAAATTCAGCCAGTGTAGACAGGGAGAGAGTCGGAGAGCAAAGAAACTGACCTCACTACAGAACTGGCCCATATGATGTCTAAAACGGGGCAGCACTTTCAGGCCAGGTTTAGGAGACATCATGACCTGATGAGGTCCAATCCAATGGGTGTGATGAAGTTAGGGAAGCCCAGACCACAGGCAGAACCTGGAGTCAGCACAGGCAGATGGCAATAGCATTGGCTGTGGACCTGTCCTTTAGAACTCAAATGCCTGCTAGGTGAACTGAGACAAAAGGCCCTTTGTCTGGATTGGAGCAATGTGGTGAAACCAGATACACTCTTAGAAGCCTGCGAGTGCCCAGGGCTCAGAGCAGGTAACCCAGACACCAAGTCTCAGTCCAGCTGGAGCTGAGATGAATAATAAGTCTCTATCTCACCCAACATTGGCTCATTGGCTCATGACGGAGCATAGAGGAGCCTGCAGGTAGCAGGTAAGAGGGATTCTAGAGAAAAAGCAGTGAGAAAGCGCCATCCTGAAACTCTAACCTTTCCTCCTGGTCTCTCTCACCTGCAAAACTTCAACCACTTGTGAGTCTTGATTGTCTCAATTCTCCATATAAATGATGGCATTTATGATGGGATTTTGATCATGGTAAAATCCATGCAAAATTCCACTTCGATAAATTCTGGATACAGGAATATTTCATTGGTAAAGCAGAGGTATGCAACTTAAAGCATGATCTCCATCTCCATTTAATCTTTACCAGAACCCTGAATAGGTGATATCAATCCATTTTACAGATGAATAGAGAAAATTCCCGGGATAAAATGGGATGGCTCAAGATACAATGCTTGAGACCAGTTGGATTTTCGACCTTAGAACAGGTGAAGGGGTGAGGGTGTAAACTAGCTGCAAACTTAAATGCCTGCAGAGGCCATGAAGCTATCATATAGAGAATGAAATCGTTTCTGTAGCAGCTTTTAGCACATGTATTCTGTCTTCAGTTCTTATCACATGAGAACAGAGGCCCAGTATTTGTAGAAGGGTTCTTCCAGTTTTCCAAGAGAAGCCCCAATCTCAATTTTTAAGCATTGCCACTCTAAATGTCAAAAACATACTGTGTGCAAGTCATATAATACACATTTGCTGGCTAAGTTTGACCCAGGTGCTGCAAATTTGCGCTCTTCATGTATTACCGTTTCCCAGTCCTTGGTGAGCATACAATTTGCCCTAAAGCAAAGCTCTAGAACAGAGCTACTCATTGTGTGGGGTTTGTAGACAGGCAGCAACAACAGCACCCAGGAGCTTCAGAAATGTATATTCTTGGGCCCCACTCTAGAAATCACTGAATCCAAATTTCTTTTTTTTTTTTTCAGAGAACCATTTATTATTGCAGCCAGAATTAAATGTTCTCTTTTTTGTCTTATTTTTTATTACTATTATTATTATTTCAATAGTATTGGGGGGACTGGTGGTGTTTGGTTACATGGGTAAGTTCTTTAGTGGTGATTTCTGAGATTTGGGTGCACCCATCACCCAAGCAGTGTATGCTGTACCCAATGTCCCAATGTGTAGTCTTCTTTTTTTTTTTTTTTTTTTGAGACAGAGTCTTGCTCTATTGCCCAGGCTGAAGTGCAGTGGCGCCATCTCAGCTAACAGAAACCTCTGCCTCCCGGATTCAAGTGATTTTCCTGCCTCAGCCTCCTGAGTAGCTGGGATTACAGGTGCCCACAACCACGCCCAGCTAATTTTTGTATTTTTAGTAGAGATGGGGTTTCACCATGTTGGCCAGGATGGTCTCGATCTCTTGACCTCATGATCCACCTGCTTCAGCCTCCCCAAGTGCTGGGATTACAGGCGTGAGCCACCGTGCCTGGCCAATGTGTAGTCATACGTCCCTCACTCTCCTCCTACCCTTTTCCCCCAAGTCCCCAAGGTCCATTATATCACATTCTTATGCTTCTGCATCCTCATAGCTTAGCTCCCACTTACAAGTGCGAACATACGATGTTTGGTTTTCCATTCCCAAGGGACTTCACGAAGAATAATGGCCTCAAACTCCATCTAGGTTGCTATAAATGCCATTACTTCATTCCTTTTTATGGCTGAGTAGTGCTGAATCCAAATTTCTGTAGCTAGGGCTTGGGAATCTGTGTTTAACATGTTCCACAGATTATTCTTATGCACATTCTGGTTTGAGAAACACTGTCCTAGATCAATGGTTCTCTGCCTTGAGACACACTGAAATTTCTCTAGGAGCTTTGAAAATATGGTAACTTTCCTGAATATGTATATGGAGGAGAGAGGTGCTTGGATTTTTTTTTAACTCCCCAACTTGTTCTAATATGCAGTCAAGGTTGAAGTTCCTATCAGATTCTTCTTTGTGTTTTGTCCAAAATACATACAGTAGCTCGTATGCCTAGGAGGAAAATGCCAAGAGGCTACTTGGGATGCAGACCCTGACTCCATCCCAGGCCCCAAGAAACTAACACACAAGAAACCTCTTTCCGTGGTACTTCATAATTCTTCCTACAGCCAAGACCCTGCCAGACAATAAAGCCACCACTACACTTGGCCACGTGGAAGATGATAACCATCCAGGGCCTGGAGTGGCCAATGGCCAAAGTGACTGATCCACAAATGGCCCATCTGGTCAGGCACAGAGGCCTGGCGTTAGTGCCTTGCCTGGTTGTGTAGTTAAAATGCAGGCCACTCTGCTTTCTGGTTTTATAAGTGAATTGGTGACCAGTTAAATGTCCTAAACAGCAATAATCATCACAGTGGGGAATGACTCTCTGACTTCCTTTCCTGAGTGATGTCCAAAGGCTGTGGGCTCTAAAGACCAGCAGAGCACGGGAGAAAGTGAGGCCAGCACACAGAGAAAAGAACCGATATCAGAATCCCAGGGGAGGATGGGCTTGTTTCCAGTGGCAGAGCAGGGAGCAAAGGAGTGGAGCAATAGAATCGTTAGGTCCATCAAGCATACGAAGAGAAAGAATTGTGGACAATCAGCAACAGAGAGGAAGCAAAACAAAGCAAGTGGGTTCTGGAGGCAGAATTTGGAAAGCACCTCAGAGGACCATAGGATGCAGGTGGAGGCATTGGTGGATGGGAGGATGCCCATGGCTGAATTGATAGGCTGGAAAGGAGATATTGAGGGCAGGAAGCCTGTTTGGACTGCATCCCTCATTACCTCCTTCCATATCTGTCAGCTGGTCAACAAATATTTATGAAACCGCTAGTATGGGCCAGGCAATAGGGGGAGTTGGACTGAGGTTTCCTAATTTTACTGATGCATAGCTTTAACTTAAATAAGCATTTTCTAAAGGTTCACTTCTACATTTTGAAATATTTGTTGAGTATCTTTTGTATTCCAGGTACTGGGTTCAACACTAGGAATGTAATAGTAAAGAAAACAGACTCTATGATTACTGACCTCATGGAGAAAACATGCTAGTGGTGAAAGGCAGATCATAATCAAGCAAAAGAACAATATAAATAAATATACTTGAGTCCTTTGAGGAAAACTCTAGGTTACCAATGGGAACACCCTTCTTAGAGAAAACTTGTATTTCAAGGGTATGGAAAGGTTCCCTGATGAAGTGACATTTGAGTTGATATCTGAAGGGAGAGTAAGAGTTCATTAAGGCAAAGCTATGAGCCCCCAGCAAAAGGAACAGAATGTGCAAAGGCCCAGAGGCAGGAAGGAGCATGGTGCTTTCAAAAAAATGGGAAGGAGATGGGGCGCAGTGGCTCATGCCTGTAATCCCAGCACTTTGGGAGGCCGAGGTGGGTGGATCATTTGAGGTCAGGAGTTCAAGACCAGCCTGACGAACATGGTGAAATCCTGTCTCTACTAGAAACATATAAAAATTAGCCAGGAGTGGTGGTGCATGCCTGTACTCCCAGTTACTTGGGAGACTGAGGCAGGAGAATCGCTTGAACCTGGGAGGCAGAGGTTGCTGTGAGCTGAGATTGCACCACTACACTCTATCCTGGGTGACACAGTGACGTTCTGCTGAAAGAAAGAAAGAAAGAAAGAAAGAAAGAAAGAAAGAAAGAAAGAGAGAGAGAGAGAGAGAGAAAGAAAGAAAGAAAGAAAGAAAGAAAGAAAGAAAGAAAGAAAGAAAGAAAGAAAGAAAGAAAGAAAGAAAGAAAGAGAGAAGGAAAGAAAGAAAGAAAGAAAGAGAGAGAGAGAGGAAGGGAGGAAGGGAGGAAGGGAGGAAGAGAGGAAGAGAGGAAGAGAGGAAGAAGGAAAGAGAGAGAGAGAGGGAGGGAGGGAGGAAAGAAGGAAGGAAGGAAGGAAGGAAGGAAGGAAGGAAGGAAGGAAGGAAAGAAGGAAGGGAGGGAGGGAGGGAGGGAGGGAAGGAAGGAAGGAAGGAAGAAAGGAAGGAAGGAAGGAAGGAAGGAAAGGAAGGAAGGAAGGAAGAAGGAAAGAGAGAGAGGGAGGGAGGGAAGGAAGGAAGGAAGGAAGGAAGAAAGGAAGGAAGGAAGGAAGGAAGGA